>NC_140971.1:99882804-99945304 GCF_056783735.1 Eptatretus burgeri
ATTTTGTAGACCCCACGGTCGCCGTGGCAAATATGACTTAGGCCTAATGCATCGTTTATTTTAGTCAGTAGTAAACGTCGCTGTGCCAATCCGCTCAAACACGAGTTTCTGGTTGTTTATTGATCAACCTGTTCTCTTGTGTCCACTGCAAAAGTAATCCCTTCTCTACCGACAGGTCGTCTATTTAAATGTCCAGAATGAAAGAAAATGTAATTCCCTAATTTGTCACCAGGACCCCAGGATCCTACAACCAGAAAATATTTCCTGTAGGGCAGCAGTGGTAATCTGGAACTCCCTTAACTCTTCCACTGCCAGCACAGTCTGCTCTGGGACAAATAGTTCGAACATTCCAGTTTACAATTAGTGTATTCCGCTTTGGTGTTGTTTAAAATCCAACATGACGTTTTGTATTTGTTCGGCCGATAAGTCTGGATCATTCTGGCTTTGTTTACTGATGCTGCAACAATGTTTCAGACGTAATGATTTGTTCAGCCAATCCATTTGAACCAACTCAAGGGAATGCTGTACGTTATCACCCGCTGGCTTGCTAAAAACAGCAATGAGCAGTTTCATTCTATTCTCCGAATCTTCCAAGGCCAAAGGGCTGAACTGCACTGCTTTGATTGAAGATTATTCCTTTTCTTTGACAAAGTTTATTAGAAGAGGCAAAGCGAGCTTTGTCGACTGTGGTTTCAACTCAAAGCTTTCCTTCAAGATACAGTGGGCTCATTCACATCATCTTATTCCATAATATTTACCCACACCTTGTGTGGTTTTTCCCAATATGGCCTACCCCCATCCACCACCCAAGGGTTGCGCCTCGAGGCCATTATATCTTAACCAGGATATTCAATGATGTGCAGTATTTATGGAGGAAAGATTTGTTTCATTAAGCATACCATCATCCAGAGAAAAAAATTTAAATAGAAGGCCCATGGACCTTGGCTCGTACTCTGCTCGATTATTGGAAACAATGGCAAGTCTCTCTGTTTTGTTGAAGATTTAATAGCAGGCATACAATACACTGGTAATGGTTTATTTAAATCATAAAGACAATGCTCCAATGCACACTTTGTACAGATCTTGTGGAGAATTGAGACCAGGATAGAAATGGAGTGTAGGGAGGGGAGTGGCGGGTGGGTGGATTCAAAGGTTCCACCATATTGGATGCATCCACGCCTTGTCCTCAGTCCAATAATTAATTGAATAAACAGATGCTCCCTGTAACATCTCCTTCATGTTTCGTGCTCTTCACATTTGACGACTCTGCTCAATGTTCACAAACAGGCTGAATGTTCATCACGATGTGGTCACCCCATTATATGTTGTAGAATAAAAGAAACAAATTGACATGAGGACCTGACCCCAAATCCATGGCCATGACAAGCTTCACATTAAAGGTTTCGGGTTGTTTGAAGGCTCAAAGGTTGCAGATCAATGGCTTTGTAGTTAAAGGTAATTGGAGGCTGCAGAGTATGTGTGTTAATCAATATAAGGGTTAAGATGGTCACATCGATGGATTTATAAGGACAGAATGTTCAGACTGACATTTTCTTGTTAAAAGGGAAGGCTTGCCTGGGGTCTCAGTTCCGAAGGCTGACCTCGTGTTGGAATCGGATCCCATTTACCAGCACTATTTGTCCCGATTTCCATGCCATTCAAATAATCTATGGGCATGTTCGCTAATGAGCTCAAGAATGGAAAATACTTCTCTCGGACTGAAACACGAGAGCATCCTTCAGTCATATTGCTTGACAAAGGTATCTTCCAAGTAACTGACAAACCCGTCAGCGATTGTGCTCATTTATTTACACCCAAGGATGGTAATGTAAACGGTGACAGGACGCTCACCATAATTGAGGTGCGTTTTCCCTGTCAAGCTGAAAGGTTTCCCACGTTTTCAGTGTCTGCACAAAACGCCTCCTGGTGCTATTTTTGTTTGGACAAAGCAAACATCGGTTCGCTTTATACAGATTTCTGTGATGTCGATGGCATGATGCTTTGGCACCTATTGAGAGAAAGGTTAAAATGAGAAGGGAAACAACATTGAAAAGTCGACAGTGGGCGATGTGACACCTCCAGCTTTGACACTCAGTCGGTATGTAAAAAGGAGGGAACAAAATATCTTCCATACCCTATGAATCCCAAACCACAGACCTGCGACTACCCAAATATTATGGGAATGTTGAAATATTCACAAACCAAATATCATGGAATCATGAAATATTCACAAACCAAATATCATGGGAATCATGAAATATTCACAAACCAAATATCATGGGAATAATTAAATAATCACAAACCAAATATCATCGGAATCATGAAATATTCACAAACCAAATATCATGAGAATCATGAAATATTCACAAACCAAATATCATGGGAAACATGAAATATTCACAAACCAAATATGATGGGAATCATGAAATATTCACAAACCAAATGTCATGGGAATCATGAAATATTCACAAACCAAATATCATGGGAATAATTAAATAATCACAAACCAAATATCATGGGAATCATGAAATATTCACAAACCAAATATCATGGGAATCATGAAATATTCACAAACCAAATATCATGGGAATCATGAAATATTCACAAACCAAATATCATGGGAATCATGAAATGTTCACAAACCAAATATCATGGGAATCATGAAATATTCACAAACCAATTATCATGGGAATCATGAAATATTCACAAACCAAATATCACGGGCATCATGAAATATTCACAAACCAAATATCATGGGAATGTTGAAATATTCAAAAACCAAATATCATGGTAATGTTGAAATATTCACAAACCAAATATCATGGTAATGTTGAAATATTCACAAACCACATATCATGGAAATCATGAAATAATCACAAACCAAATATCATGGGAATGTTGAAATATTCACAAACCAAATATCATGGGAATGTTGAAATATTCACAAACCAAATGTCATGGGAATGCTGAAATATTCACAAACCAAATATCATGGCAATGTTGAAATATTCACAAACCAAATATCATGGGAATGTTGAAATATTCACAAACCAAATATCATGGGAATCATGAAATATTCATAAACCAAATATAATAGGAATGTTGAAATATTCACAAACCAAATATCATGAGAATGTTGAAATATTCACAAACCAAATATCATGGGAATGTTGAAATATTCACAAACCAAATATCATGGTAATGTTGAAATATTCTCAAACCAAATATCATGGTAATGTTGAAATATTCTCAAACCAAATATCATGGTAATGTTGAAATATTCTCAAACCAAATATCATGAGAATGTTGAAATATTCTCAAACCAAATATCATGAGAATGTTGAAATATTCAAAAACCAAATATCATGAGAATGTTGAAATATTCTCAAACCAAATATCATGAGAATGTTGAAATATTCAAAAACCAAATATCATGGGAATGTTGAAATATTCACAAACCAAATATCATGGTAATGTTGAAATATTCTCAAACCAAATATCATGGTAATGTTGAAATATTCTCAAACCAAATATCATGGTAATGTTGAAATATTCTCAAACCAAATATCATGGTAATGTTGAAATATTCTCAAACCAAATATCATGGTAATGTTGAAATATTCTCAAACCAAATATCATGGTAATGTTGAAATATTCTCAAACCAAATATCATGGTAATGTTGAAATATTCACAAACCAAATATCATTAGAATGTTGAAATATTCACAAACCAAATATCATGGGAATGTTGAAATATTCACAAACCAAATATCATGGTAATGTTGAAATATTCTCAAACCAAATATCATGGTAATGTTGAAATATTCTCAAACCAAATATCATGGTAATGTTGAAATATTCTCAAACCAAATATCATGGTAATGTTGAAATATTCTCAAACCAAATATCATGGTAATGTTGAAATATTCTCAAACCAAATATCATGGTAATGTTGAAATATTCTCAAACCAAATATCATGGTAATGTTGAAATATTCTCAAACCAAATATCATGGTAATGTTGAAATATTCACAAACCAAATATCATGGGAATCATGAAATATTCACAATCCAAATATCATGGGAATGTTGAAATATTCTCAAACCAAATATCATGGGAATGTTGAAATATTCACAAACCAAATATCATGGAAATCATGAAATATTCTCAAACCATATATCATGGTAATGTTGAAATATTCACAAACCAAATATCATGCGAATCATGAAATATTCACAAACCAAATATCATGAGAATATTAAAATATTCACAAACCAAATATCATGGGAATGCTGAAATATTCACGAATCAAATATCATGGGAATGTTGAAATATTCTCAAACCAAATATCATGGGAATGATGAAATATTCACAAACCAAATATCATAGGAATGGTTCAATATTCACAAACCAAATACCATGGGAATGATGAAATATTCACAAACCAAATACCATGGGAATGATGAAATATTCATTCAGTATTCCTGTCAATATTCCCGTCCCCATGTTTTCCAATGCAGTACTCCCGTCCCCACGTTTTCCAGTGCAGTTTTCCAGTCCCCACGTTTTCCAGTACAGTTTTCCTGTCTCCACATTTTCGAGTGCAGTATTCCTGTCCCCATGTTTTCCAGTGCAGTATTCGGGTCCCCACGTTTTCCAATGCTGTATTCCAGTCCCCACATTTTCCAATGAAGTATTCCAGTCTCCATGTTTCCCAGTGCAGTATTCCTGTCTCCACATTTTCCAGTGCAGTATTCTTATCCCCATGTTTTCCAGTGCAGTATTCCAGTCCCCACGTTTTCCAGTGCAGTTTTCCTGTCTCCATGTTTTCCAGTGCAGTATTCCAATCCCCACATTTTACAGAGCAGTCTTCCCATCCTCACGTTTTCCAGTGCAGTATTCCCATGCCCAAGTTTTCCAGTGCAGTAATCCTGTCCCCATATTTTCCAGTGCAATATTCCCGTCCCCACATTTTCCAGTGCAGTATTCCCGTCCTCACGTTTTCCAGTGCAGTATTCCCATCACCACGTTTTCCAGTGCGGCATTCCCGTCACCACGTTTTCCAGTGCAGTATTCCTGTACCCACGTTTTCCAGTGCAGTATTCCCATACCCACGTTTTCCAGTGCGGCATTCCCGTCACCACGTTTTCCAGTGCAGTATTCCTGTACCCACGTTTTCCAGTGCAGTATTCCCATACCCACGTTTTCCAGTGCGGCATTCCCGTCACCACGTTTTCCAGTGCAGTATTCCTGTACCCACGTTTTCCAGTGCAGTATTCCCATACCCACGTTTTCCAGTGCAGTATTCCCGTCCCCACATTTTCTAGTGCAGTATTCCCATCCCCACGTTTTCCAGTGCAGTATTCCCATCCCCACGTTTTCCAGTGCAGTATTCCCGTCCCCACGTTTTCCAGTGCAATATTTCCGTCCCCACATTTTCCAATGCAGTAATCCTGTCCCATTTTCCACTGCAGTAATCCTGTCCCGTTTTCCAGTGCAGTAATCCTGTCCCGTTTTCCAGTGCAGTAATCCTGTCCCGTTTTCCAGTGCAATAATCCTGTCCCATTTTCCAGTGCAGTATTCTTGTTCCCACGTTTTCCAGTGCCCTATTCCCGTCCCCACATTTTCCAGTGCAGTATTCCTGTCTCCACGTTTTTCAGTGCAGTATTCCTGTCTCCACATTTTCCAGTACAGTATTCCTGTCACCACGTTTTCCAGTGCAGTGTTAGTAGAGGATAAATGGGGCTTCTGAGGCAGCCATTCAAATGAATGGAGAAAAAGGGAAAAACTCTGACTCAAGCCCCAAAATCCCAAAACACGATACTGATTTCCTCCCCCTCCCATACAAGCAAATGTAAAATTCAGACTTACTGATTAAAGCACTTCTTTCTTTTCATATTTTCATTCCACTCAAAGAGCGAACCAATGAATATTTGTCCATGTTCTTCTTTCGGGAATAACTTAATTTTCCTATTACATTCATCACCATCGAGTATATTCACAAAGATTACTTTGGAACCTCGTTCTTGGTTTATGTGTCTTTGTTGAGCAGAGATGAAATGATAAACTTCTCTTAATGCTCTTGTTTGACCACCTCCTGAGCCACACATTATTTTTCATAAGCTACGCCCGCTTTTTCATAAACACCGCCCACTTTTTAATAAGCCACGCCCACTTTCCCTTAGCTCCGCCTGCTTTTGCTCAACCTTACCCACTTTTCCTAAGCTCCACCCACTTTTCCTATGCCCCGCCCACTTTTCCTAAGCCCCACCTTCTTTTGTGAGGACCACCTTCTCTTACATCATTTCCAGTTAATCTCTGACTCACAAGGCTGCCTGGGCTGCCCAGGGAATTTCCAAAGGAAACCACACCCACCAGTCTTTCTATATAAAAGCTTGAAACCAAGACTGAATTTAAGCATATTTTTACTTTTACTGAGAATGGACTGCTGTGCTGAACTTGACTGGGATGACTTTGGAGTTGCTTGGAGTTCTACCACTTGTATGGAACTAAACCTTCAAGTTGATGAACTGGATTCAAACCTCTTGTCTATTAAGGTAAGATTTTCTTTTCCTATTAACAGAGTTTGATTTAAGCATATAATAATTAAATCACTTAATTAATACATTAATATTTTCTCTCACAGGAAATTGTATCAGAAATACAAAATGAAAATACTGATTTTGCCACAACTTGGGGCGAAATTGTTGGTTTGGTTGAAGACCTTGTGAGCGACCAAGACCCACAGAATGAGGTCGATCTTGATTACCCAATGAAAGTTATACCTTGGAGACCTGCAAAATCCTGAAAAAGAGTTTTACATCGATGGTACTCATTGTGAGTTATCAAGACAATACCCACTGAACAAGTTATACCTTGATGAACCAGAATATGTTTTACCTCGGAGACTCACAAATTTTGAAAAAATCAGTAAATGAGTTATCCTTGGTGGTTTTAAATATGAAACCGACCTCGGAGACCTCACAAATTTTGAAAAAAATCAGCAAATGAGTTCTGCTTTGATGGTTTAAATAACTACCTTAGAGACTCGGGAAAAGGGTCTGCCAAGATGGTTCTAAATATGGAACCTACTTTGGAGACTCACAAATTTTGAAAAAATCAAGAAATGAGTTATTCGTTGGAGACTTTGTAAGTTGGTTTTATTTTGGAGACTTGAAATGTGGGTTCTGGCTTGATAACTCACAATGTGATACATATCTTGGAAACTCAACAGGAATGTGGTTATACCTTGGAGACTTGGAAAGTTGGGTTTACTTTGGAGACTTGAAATGTGGTTTCTACCAAGAAGACTCTTGGGGATCTAAACCTTTCGATGTAGTTCTTTGTTGGATGGTGCCTGATGAGAGCAATATCAAGAAAGTTCTGGGAAGAAAATTCAGCAAAGTTCTTACTCCCCCTTTCTACGTCATCAAACCTGAAAGCCTTAAAAGACAGAATTGGAAGAGAAAAAAAACATGAAAAAATATATACTGTTGAAATATGTATTAAAAAAAAAAGATATTATGTTGGGCTTGGGTTGGATTGGGTTGGCATTTTAAATGTGAGGGTTAGGGTTGGTTTGGGTTGCGGTTGAGATTTTGAATGTGAGGGTTAAGGTGGGTGAGGGTTGGGTTTGGGGTTGGGATTTTAAATGTGAGGGTGAAGGTGGGTTTGCGTTGGGGTTGGGATTTTGAATGTGAGCGTTAGGGTGGGTGAGGGTTGGGGTTGGGTTTGGGGTTGGGATTTTGAATGTGGGGTTTTTGGTGGGTTCGGGTGGGTTTGGGTTGGATTCGGGTTAGAGTGGGTTCGGGATGGGTTGGGGTTGATTATGCTCCCTGTTATATTATCTCTCACACACACACACACACACACACACACACACACACACACACACACACACACACACACACACACACACACACACACACACACACACACACACACACACACACACACACACACACATTAAGCCTTTACTGACTATTCAGTTGAGGATTCTGTGTTTGAGGTTCACAGATCGAAGAAGGTCCCCCTTGACACACACACACACACAAACACACACACACACACACAAACACACACACACACACACACACACACACACACACACACACACATATATATATATTTAAAATTCAACCCTCCACATTGCCACCTGTTATACACCTCAGACTTGGTCTTCGAGTGTCCATAAAGGTGTATAGTAGAGGGGAGTGAAGCGCCAACCTATTGCTCCCATGAGTATGATCTGCTTAGTTTTGTCTTTTGTAATTCCTGTGAATAAAATTAACCTAAAATCTCTTCCACTTCAAAATTATATACCTTATCAGTCCAAGGAACAGTATCTATTATATCAACGATTTAAAAAAGTTCATTTGTCCACTGCTTTGTATAACCTTTTTCAAAATGAGATTTCCACCTATATATTCTTACGAAATCACCAACTTTGAACTTAGGCTTTCTGACATTAATCTTTTTTCATATACTAATTTTGTAAATGTTTCTGATGGTTTGGTGTTCGTTGAGGTGTGAATCGTGTCATTATACTTATCTACAATGTCCTGAATTAAAGATAACCATTGTTGAGAACCGAGTTGAGTGAATTTTCTAAATAGTCTCTCTTTTAAAGTGCGATTGAATCACTCAATAACAACCGCTTTTCCTTCAATAAAGGTGCTGTATACTATAATGTTGTTATTTTTAAGAAAATTCATAAATGTTTTGTTGTAGAATTCTGTACCCTCATCAGTCCACAATTTTTTCGGTTTTCTCTTGCTTTTATTAAATATCTGTTGAAAGGCTGTTGTCTGTTGTTTTATTAATATCTGTTGATTATTGGTTGATGTAATTCATCAGCTAATTGCTCTTCAATCTTAATGACATCATTGGAGCCTATAAGTTTTTTTGAATTTCCAAGCCCAAGTTTCAATTTAGTACTGATCATCTTCTTCACGATGAACCTATCAACTTTTTTTCTCAAGGTTGGATTTTGTATCAGAGACAAATTATACAACATTTCTCTATCGGCTTCATGTTTTCTTCCAACGTTGTGGTATTTCCATAATAAATATCGTGCCTCATGCACACTTCATCAACCCTATTGAAAGGTTTGCTCCACGGTTTAGGATTGTCAGCCTCATCTAATCTTTTATTCAAGTTTGTTCCTGGACCACAGAAAGAATACCCTGATAGATGGAATTCCCCTGGTATTCCAGTAGTTGTAAATTTACTTCCTGATAAAAACTTTTGCATATCTCCCCCTCATAGACCGCCTTCGTGTGGGGAGGGGGTGTTTGGTGATGAAATTACTCTTTTTAGAGCCACACACCGAACATGTACCTTTTTGTATAACCATATTATTTTTACTTTTAACATACGAGATATTTTTCTCTTGGTTTTCTTTTTACCTTTGAGACAATAACTCATTTATTTCTGTGAAAAATTCCTTCAGAGTGCGAAAACCTTTTTAGTTTCCAACATGCACATTTGAATCTTAATTTTTAAAACATAAAGAATCCTTAGAAATGTCTTCACTCTCTCCTCCATTTATTTAAGAAAAAAAATGTAAAACTTTAATTGAAGTCAATTTCACCAAGGAAAACGATGTTAATAGTCTTGACGCAAATATTTCGAATAGACTTGTCAATTCTTTGTTTTCCTCCTCGATGCGTTGAGATTTATTTATTTTCTGTAATACCCCCAATCTTTTTCTAATCTCACTGGTTTCCATACTTATCTTGCCAAAACGAAGTTTTTGCAAGATCTGTTACTTGGTAAGTTTTTTTTTTGTTTGTTTGTTTGTTTGTTTATCTGTAATCATTGGATTTTTCACCTTTATATCACTCTGTAGAGCACAATTCTCATCGGAAACTCTCGTGGGTACACATATCGTAGTATTATTACAATACCCTTCAGCACACATAAAGGTCAAGGTCAAAGGTCAAGGTCACTTTGCAGTAAATCATGGAGGTCGATGAAACCCTTATTTTTTGAGTAATTTTAATCGAATCATCTCCAAACTTTATGGGAATGTATTATATGGTCTGGTGCTCAGCTGATTAGTTTTTGGTGGCGATTGGCCTTGACCTTCATGGTTAGTGCCTGAGGTTAAACATATTTCACCCCAAGGTCAAATTTTCAAGTTTTAGGAACCATATCGTGTAGTTGAAATTGAACACCTCGATGAGTGCTTTCTCGATATGTCAAGCTTGAGACATTATGACATCATTTGGTGACGTTATGAGGCAAACGCATATTTTTCATGGTTACTCTGCAGAACGATTCTCATCGGAGTCTCTCGTAGGCAGATATTCCTCAAGGAGTCGCTCCTGGTGGATAGCAGCTCTGTTCACCTCAGTGTGACCTTAAAGAAGTCACACGTGGTCACCTTTTGGCAAGATACGGGTCACCCTGCAGGTGACATTGGTTTATTTTATATTTATTTATTCTCTCTCTTTCCTCCCTCTCCATCTCCTCCTTCTCTCTCTTCTCCCTTGCCTCCTTCTCTCTCTTCTCCCTTGCCTCCTTCTCTCTCTCTCTCTCTCTTCTCCCTCTCCTCCTTCTCTCTCTTATCCCTCTCCTCCTTCTCTCTCTTCTGCTTTTCCTCCTTCTCTCTCTTCTCCTTCTCCTCCTTTGTCTCAGTTTCTTCAACTCCTTCCCTGTCCCTTACTATCATTGAATCACTTTCACCTCATAGAATATCATACATATATTCATCAGGATTTCTTGTTATTCCTGTATCCAAAACAATTTTTTTTACAACAGGAAAGCAAAAAAAAATTCTTCTGAATTTCGAAAAGAACCTTGCGTTTTCTTAACTTTATAATTTTTTCATTATTTAACATTTTAATTAAATCCAAAGTTGTCGTTTATCAACATCAGTATAAAGCCAATCTTTTATTGAAAATACCTCATTCTTATGTTGGAGAACATATTTATTAAAATACCGAATACCCTTTTCTTGAAGGTATGCTTTGACACAGAAATGATAATTTTCTTGAAGCCTTCTTGCTGTCACTTATGTATTAGAAATATATGACAGATTAATATAATGACAGGAAATACCTCCCCATCTTCCCAAAGTTAAATCATTTTGTATTTCCTTACTTATTATATATAATCCTGTTATTTGTGTTTTCATGATATAAACTCTGGCAAAACGATTATTGATTTTACCCTTATTAAATTATTTTATTTGTTGTTTGCTAATCGTGCTTCCACAAGACTCATTCTTGGCACCAAGTGGAGAATATTCTTCCTTACGAGACTGATTTCATTGTTCCAGGTCTTATAGGTTAACTTAAATGACCAGTTGTACCCTAAATCATTCATATCATATCCCCATTGTACTATTCTCAAACAAACGATACGCCCTTGTTTATAAAATTTTATTTTAATTGGAACTGTGAATTCTGTATGACCTGGAGATAAAATCAACACTTCTGTATCTTTGGAATACACAGCCGTTTTATTTAAGGATATATATTGTGATAAATCACTTAATCTCACCAAGTCATTCGCGTCAGTCGGGCTTGGATAATGTATTAATTTATAAGCATTTTTCATATTAATATTTTTTGCTCTACTATATTTCTGTCGTTCAGCCTGTGTCTTTGTGTAATAATTTGATAAATCAATATCCAGTTCTTGGGATACACCAAAGATAGAACCATCTTTACCAACATGTCATTTATATTAGATTAAAAATAATGTCATAAATTTTTTATTTTTGTTGAGTTGAAATAACGTAGAGACATAATTGACCACAACACTTGGAATTTAATTATTGGACTTGAAATGTTTGATAAACACTATTCTGTAAGAATTTTATTACTTCAACAGGTGGTGGAAGACCAAAACTATCAAAATAATATTTGTCTTGACGATTAAAAATGAGAACCGTTCCCATTATTATCTTCGAAGTTCATAATAATATTCTTTGTTTGTTGAGACATGTTTGTTACTTCCTCTCTCATGCAAATAACCACATTATGATTTTTTAATGTTTTACAATATTTGATAAGTACTAAATATGATGTTGTATTCTTTCCAAATTCTTTAAACCACTCATCAATGCTCATTTATTTATGAGAAAGATATAATCCATTACCCCTTTTAGTTAATTTTACACCTGCTTGTGCGATAGAAGAAAGCATATCTCCAATGAACAATCTTGCTTTATCAGGCAGACTTTCAAGTTTTTCAGCAAAATCAATAATTACACCACTTCCACTAATTTGTTTCTCCAACTCTTTGTTATGTCTTTCCAATTCTTTTTGAGCCCGGAGTGAAGCCTTCCTTTCGTTGGCAGTTTTCACCGCTGCTGAAATACCACCCGTCAATGCTCCAGCCACACTTACACCAGCAAATAAAGGAATTAGAAATGGGAGAAATCCTCCATTCGTCTCCCTTATTGAATATTTATTCAACATTAGTTTTGTCATTTTAATTTTAAGTGAGCCAGTCTCGTTCAAGATTTTAACCTGTTCTCTTGTGAGCAAAACATCAATTCTTACTGCTCCTTTTCTCTGAATTGCATTAATGTTAATCATACAATGCTTTTGATTTTGAATACAAGTTGATAGTTTATGAAGATTGATTTGATTTACATATACCCCAGTTGGCACTTTACTACTCATTTATTTATCAAAAAAAATTATGTGACCCTAATCATAACACCATTATCTGTATTGATCTGTAATTCTATTTCTTCCAAAAGCAAACAATATGTATTAACTTCTTCACTCTCTCCTCTTTCAATGTATAGGGAAGTAACCACTCGATTAGACTTTATAGTTTCCTTTTGAGCACTCAGGTCAATCGCATAGATTGTATACAAACTTTTAAATGCTGTCATATCCAAAATGGGTTCTTTATTTCCGTTGCTTTCACACACCTTTTGGTAAGACTTGTATGCTTCAGCATAATCATTTATTTCCCAATTAATTTCCAATCTATCTTGTGGATAAAATGTTCCATCTCGAGAAACGCGAAGTTGTTTCACCTTAGCATTAACACTCAATGCATTATTCTTATCAGTGGCAGTATCACCATCTGGTTTTAAAAAAATGAGCCACAGATATCGTGACTTTCCTTCCAGAACTCCCAAATTCCACATGTAAGTGGTTTGGTTCAGTTTAACGTGTTGGCATCTGCTTTTAAGGTATGATACATTGAGTGGCTTCTTTGAGTTAAGTCTTCTATTCAACATTTCTTCTGTTTTAAGATTAGGAGTATATTCACTAATATACCAACTAATTTCATCAATAACAAATTTATTCTGAGCAGCAAAAGCATTAGCCACACCAAAAAGCAATCTATTTTAATTGTCATTCCTTTGCAGTTGAAATCTAATTATAAGACAATACAGAACTTTATCATGATCACAAAATCCAAATATACCTTTAAGAGGAACTGCCACAGTAAAACTATTGTCTGCTTTTGAATCATCATTATACATTCCTTTCCTTTGACTATATCCAGGGTCTGTGTTTGTTCCCGTTGACAAATCAGGAATGAAACCTTCGACAGAACCCTTTCCCATTCTATCACGAAATGAATATTGTGTAAATTTCATCATTTCAGATGTTGCAGAGACTTAATAAACCGCTTCAACTTCTTGTTTTCTAATGTACAAATGAACACTATCAAACATTTTCCAGAATAAATCATTTACGAGTGTAGCGTTTGTGTTATTCGCAACCTTAGTGAATGTAAATTTACACAACAAGAAACTTTCCGCAAGATTCAAATTAGTTTGTTGATTATTTATTTCAAAACTTTTTGTTCCATTTGCATTCCAGTCTGTTCCAGTTATTGCATTTACCTTGAAGTAGTCTTCTTTTTTAGTTGAGTTTGAGATAACAATCGTATCATCCAAATCATAGATATGATCACTTGCTTCCATACTTGTATTTATTTCAGAAAAAAGATGTTAAAACTTTTGAAACCCCGACCCAAGTATTTGAATTATTTTCTGTCGTTCTTGGGGGGACAACTGAGTTTTGCCTTTCTTAATTTCTTTAATTGCTTGTAATTTGAGAGATTCCTTTTGGGCATCTTTTATACTCTTTGGAGCACCCGCTGCATTTCCCACAGCAGAAGCAGTTGAACCAATTAGGTCTTTATGTTTAAGAATCGTTGAACCAATACCCATTAGTGTAGAAATTATCCCATCTCCTCTAAATTGATGTCCAACACCGCTTTGTCTCTTCGGTTTATAGTATCCTCGACCAAGATACATACTTTCACCCTTGTGGTATGGGGAAAGGAACATCCCATCCTCTGTAATTATTTTATATTTTCCCAACTCGTGTTTCCTCACAATAACCATCGTATTTATTTATTGGAAAACTTCACATAGGTGAATTCTGATGGATATAATTTCTCCATTGAAAGAAATCATGCGATTATCTTGGTCGGTTATCCTAAAATTTACTCTGTATATGGTTTTTCCTGACACAGGGAGATAAACCAGATTTTTTGGTTCCATATTGAATTTATAACCAATTGTGGTTGAGTATGCACTGAAGGAAAAATATTGTATTTGTTCTTATTCCATCATTATGAGCGCCATCAATCAAATCACAGTGAATTAATACTGAATTTATGCCTGAGGATATTTGAATGACATTATCACTGTAAAACATCCTATTAGTTTCAATCTTTTTGAGGAGAAACCCAATAACTCTCTAAATGAATTATCAATTGTGAAATCAACCTTGTAGTTATTTTTAAGTCTAATCGTTGATTTTGAAGTATATTTTTGAATATCTATAACAATATTTTTTGGTTCATCACCCTGTTCTTTCATAAGACGAGCAATTTCGGAAGATATTTGAGAAATCTCATATGCTCTGGGTGAAACTATTATCGTTTTGTATCCACTTCCGGGATTATAACTAAACATGTCACTTTTCTCGGTGATGTTAAATAAGGTATTACAAGTTTCCATGGACAATAAAGATGCCTCATATTATTTTGTTGCATCAAGTTGTAGTGGGTATGGGAATGAAGATGTGTGGTCGCTTATGAAATTAAAACTAAGGATTATGCTTCTCATCTTATTTAATATGAGATAAAATGTGTTTGCATTGATGTTTATTCATTATTTTCATGTTCATAAACTGGTCCAAAATGGCTGATGCTTCATTAAAACAATTATTTCCAGCCTTCTTACTATCTCACAGTAATAACAGTCTATTAACTAATTGTGATGGGTCATTTGGAAGAAAACTAACACCTGAACCAAGGATACTTAAAGCCTGAATAATGTGTTTCTCCTTCTCATTCTTCCTACTTTTACCAGATAGACTAACCCTATAATTAAGAGAGTCCAGCAGATCAATATATACTCTATCGTCATTATTTTTCTTATCCAATGGTTTATCAAAATACTTTGATTCATCCCTCACAGTTGAACCTTGTCTTCCATCTTTTGTGAGAAGAAACATTAATCTGTGGGTTAATTTAACAGGGGGTTGAGTAGAACTCAAGAACTTTAATTCATCATTAAACATCAATACCTTTTCCTCAGCAAGATGGAATATTGCTGGTTGTTCTATTGGAATGAGACCTGCTATGGTTTTTGAATCTGTTGAATATTCATTGTTTTGAAGAGCATTCACAACATAATCAGGGGCTTGATTAATCTCTTCCAGTTGCTGAAATAATCCTTCATCATCTATCTATAATTCCAGCAATCTCTGTGTGTTTCTGTCTGTTTGTCTGTCTGTTTGTCTGTCTGTCTGTGACCGCCATTTCTCGACGACCGATCTCATTGAAACTTGCCAGAAATATTGCCGGGGACCTGCGGATGTGCCTTTTCGAAGTTTGATATCGATCGGACGAGCGGTTCCCAAGTTATGGCCATTTTATTGCTTTTTCAGTGTTGAAAAGGTGTATATATGGCAGCTGAAGGTGTCATTCCACCTTCTCACCTTATCATGCCAATTTTTTCCCAAATTATTAATAACCAGACGACCACCGGTCGGATCGGATTAAAACTTGCCAGGAATATTTCCGGGGCCCCGCGGATGTGCCTTTTCAAGGTTTGATATCAATCGGACGAGCGGTTCCCAAGTTACGGCCACTTATCTGTCAACCAATGACAGGACACGGTGCTATGACATCACGAGTGACATCACAATTTATGTTTATTTAATATATATATCTATATATATATATATATATATATATATATATATATATATATATATATATATATATATATATTTATTTGCACGTTTGACGTCACAATTCTTCTTCTTCTTCTTCGTTTGGTATGACGTCACAATCGACACTGGGGACCTGAGTATGTGCCTTTTCAAAGTTTGATATCGTTCTTCCTCATCTATTTCAGCTGTTTCCCAAGTGTTTCCCAAGGTTTGATTATTATTCAAATTATTAATTAATCCCAAGGTTTGAGTTTTCCCGAGGGAAACAGCTGTTTCCCAAGGGTTTGAAAGCTGTTTTTTCCCAAGGTTGGAATTAATTGTTGTGCTTGGTAGACATTTGTGAATACATTTACAGAGAGAGGGGTGAGAGAGGAGGGGGGAGAGAGGAGAAGGGAGAAAGGGGGGAGAGAAAGGCGAGAGAGGGGAGGGAGAGAGGGGGGCGAGAGAGGAGGGGGACAGAGGAGGGGGGAGAGAGGAGAAGGGGGAGAGGGAGGAGAGAGGAGGGGGGAGGAAAAAAAGAGAGGACGGGGGAGAAAAAAAGAGGAAGCATTGTAACGTCATTCGTGACGTCACAATGCTTCCTCTTTTTTTTCTGATATGATGTCACAATTGACTCTGGGACCTGAGTATGCGAAGCTTCACTAAAGCTTCATTCACTAAAAATCTTCACCAAAAACAAATTGGTGTTTTAATTTCGACTAACAACAACGATTTATTCGCGGAATTCTTCAATTCAAAGGTAATTTACTTGCTAGAAGGTAAACGTGCAAACATTGGTTCAGTTTGAAAGCCGATTTCCTTGAATCCCGATTTAGCACGACCCTGCTTTTTTCGCGATGACATTTTATGGACCTCAACGATCGCATTATAACAGGGCCACAGGTAGATAGATTAACAGGTAGATAGATCATGTACTGTACAGTGTACATAATTGTATGTGCTATTTTTATACGACTGGCAGCGCTACGTCGGCTCCATCACTCGGCGATAGGAATTTTTCAGCTACATTTTTTTTTTCACATGAGTATGTGCCTGGTGCGTTACATGAGGATGTGCCTGGGGACACGTCACGTCATGCTGGGGACATGAATATGTGCCTTTTCAAGGCTTGATATCGTTCTTCATCAGTTTCAGCTGTTTTTTTTTCCTGTCGTTCCTGAGTATGTGCCTCAGGTCCCCAGTTTGAAGGGGGTTTGATATCGTTTGATTTGGTATGCTTTGATTTGATTCAACTGATTTGATTTGATTTGATTCAAGGTTTAATATCGTTCTCCTTTATCCATTTCAGCTGTTTTCCAGGTTTCCCAAGTCCTGGCCATTTATGATACGGTTGGTCCGATCTAATTGAAACAATGCCCCAATCCAGTCATCGTTTACGAGAGCGAAGGAACGCTGGTGCGCGTCATGCACGCACAATGGAATCGGACGAAGCACGAGCTGGTCGCTTGACACGTGACGCTACGCGCGTGACAAGGCATCGTGCAGCTGAAACGGATGAAGCATGAGTTGCTCGCTTGACACGTGACGCTATGCGCGTGACAAGGCGTCGTGCAGTTGAAACGGACGAAGCACGAGGTGCTCGCTTGACATGCGACGCTACGTGCGTGACAAGGCGTCGTGCAGCTGAAACAGACGAAGCATGAGGTGCTCGCTTGATGCGTGTCGCTATGCGCATGACAAGGCGTCGTGCAGTTGAAACGGAAGAAGCACGAGGTGCTCGCTTGACACGCGACGCTACGTGCGTGACAAGGCGTCGTGCAGCTGAAACGGACGAAGCACGAGCTGCTCGCTTGGCAGACAATACTGGACGCGAGGCAAGGCGTCGTGCAGAAGAAATCCCTTACCAGCAAGAAGACCGGCAAGTAAGGGATGCCCTGCGCCATCAGGACGTACACCGTGTGAGACGAGAGCAGACTCACCATGAGAATCGCAACCTTGCTCGATACGATGATACTGATTTCTTCCAAGAGGAACTTCATGTTGAGTACAGGCACACATTGAGTAGGACCTCATTATTTCAATGCACTAAATGCTCACATTGTGATGCTTTTGTGTGGAACGAGGAGAGAAGAGGATTCTGCTGCAACCACGGCAAGGTCGACCTTATGCATGATCCTACGAATCCAACACCTCGTTCAATTCCATCACAACCACCAGATGCTATTTAAAATCTTTTCCTTAACCAGGACTTTGTCAAACACCCGAAACAGTACAACAACGCGCTGTAATGGCAAGTATCGGTGTCCGGGAGATAGGTATGCCTGGCTTCAATCCTGGAGTGCGCATACAAGGTAAGGTTTATCATTACATTGGTGCTCCTCTTGCCGATCTGGGTTGTACCCCATGCTTTGCTCAAATTTACTTTCACGATCCAGCCCATGAGCTGGAGTATCATCGTGCCCACACTTCGAACAGTAGTCTGAATGAGCAGTTTTTGCTAAGAGCACAACAGGCCATTCATGAGTGCAACCCATACGTCCAGCAATTCAAATCAGCCATTGAGTATGTGGTTCATAATGATAGCGCCAATGAACTGAAAATTGTGCTAACAGGTCACACGCGGCGCCGAGACCTTCACCGTGGTACCGTCAACCTTCCCTCACCAGACAGTGATGTGGCTGTCATTGCTCCAGGGGCAATGACAACAGAGCAGTTTGGAAGGCTGTCAGTCGGTGTTCACGTCAGAGGAGGAGGTTTACAGACAATAGACACCATGCATCCTACGTATGACCCTCTATCATACATACTTCTGCTACCCTGCGGCTCCCAGGGGTACCACACTGAGTTAACAGGGACAACACCAACATCTTTCTTCCGCTACCATCTTCAAGTACGTGATCCTACTCATCACTTCAATCTACTGCTTCGTGCTGGAAAGTTGACACAGTAGTATGTATGCGACATGATGGTGAAACTTGAGTCACACCGTCTCAATTGGATTCGCTGCAACCAGAAGTCAATTAAGGCGGAAAAGTATAAGATCATCGTTGATGCGTTGAACAGTGACGCTGAGGTGCTACCTGGATGCCTCACCATTCTGCCACAGTCAATTTATGGGTCGCCAGATTGGTATGCCAAAGAGTTTCAGGATGCAATGGCTTTGGTCTGAGTCAAGGGAAAACCTGACTTTTTCCTTACATTCACCTGCAACCCAAAGTGGCCAGAAATTAAAGAATCGCTTTTTGAGGGTCAGTCAGCCAATGAAAGACCTGATATCATCGCCCAGGTGTTTCATATGAAGGTGGAAGCACTCCTCGCAGACATCCTCAAGCATGACATCTTGGGGCATGTGGATGCTTATGTGATGGTGAAGGAAATGCAAAAACGTCACCTTCCCCATATACACATGCTCCTGACCGTGGTACCTGGTGCAAGCTGGTACAAGCCCAGAACACCAGCAGATGTCGATCGCGTGGTCTCTGCTGAGATTCCTGACAAACGCATAAATCCTGAACTACACCGTATCGTGACATCACACATGATTCACAGCCCATGTGGGGAATGGAACATCTTGAGCCCTTGCATGGCAGACCGGAAGTGCACAAAGGACTATCCCAAAGCCCTACGAGAAACGACAATCTTCTCTGATGACTCTTATCCCCTGTACAGAAGACGGGCAGAAGCAGCACCTGATGATCCCATCATGAAGACAATACGAGGCGGTGCTAACGTATTTGTGAACAATGCATGGGTTGTGCCTTACAATCCATATATTGTCCTCAGGTGCGATGCTCACATCAACCTTGAGATCATATGTGCTGTCACCAGTGTGAAGTACCTGTACAAATACCTTGAAAAGGGCCCGGACCAGTGCCAGGTCAGACTCGAGCCAAATGAGAGGATGCGAGAGGCATTACGACTTGATGAAATGACACGGTACGAACTAGGGTGTTACAAAACCGCATCTTAGGGTTTCTGGTGCATATACGATTTCCCCATTCAAAGCAAGTACCCACCAGTTGAGATGCTGGCACTCCATCTACAGGATGAGCAGGTGATCACGTTCAATGACGAAGGTGCCGTACAGAATGTGGTGGAGTCAGGACCCCCTGCAACAACGCTCACAGCCTTTTTCGAAGTCATGAATCTCCATTCACACATGCGTCATGTTCTATATCCAGATGTGTTCCAACACTTTACCTACGTTAGGAAAAGATTTCAATTGCGGAAGAGAAGGCTGAGTTTCAATGATAACCTTAAGGCTGATACGGTTGGGCGGCTCCCCATTATTTCTGTCAACTCACATAATGCCGAGTTGTACTATCTCCGCATGCTACTGTACCGCGTGCCTGGCCCCACATGCTTTCAGGATCTCCGTCGTGTTGGTGGTAGGGTCATGGAGACCTATCTTGCAGCCTGCATTGCGTATGGTATCGTTGACAATGACCAGGAGGTGGATTCTGTTATGGAAGAGGCTGCAAATATTGCATGTGGCCCTGCAGTCTGTGAAGTATTTGCCAACATGCTCATATTCGTCCTCAGAGGCAACCACGTGCAGTTCTGGGAAAGGCACAAGTATGTGCTGTGCGAGGACTTCATGCGTGCAGCAGGTGTGAATGAGCCAAATGAACGCATTGTGAGTGAAGTGCTACTGGAGCTGAGGGACAAATTTGAGAGGCACGGCTTTTCGCTCAGTAAGAGCTTTGGCCTTCCTGGGCCTGCACCAGTTCATATCCAGTCTCGCATTCCCCGCGTCATCGAGCACGAAACAGGGCACAATATAGGAAAACTTGAGGCTCACATTGCTCAAACAGAGTGCCTTCTTAATGACGAGCAGCGCGTTGTTGTCGATAAAGTGATGACGAGTGTGGAACACGGACATGGCTGGATGATTGCAATCGATGCAAGTGGCGGGACTGGGAAAACATTTACATTGTCTCATATACTCAACAGAGTACGAGCAAAGGGCAAAGTGGCTCTTTCGACTGCTGCAAGTGGTATTGCAGCTACTCTGCTGCCTAAAGGGGCCACCTTCCATAGTAGGACCAAGTGTCCTCTCATTCTCACTGATGAGTCCACTTGCAACATCAGTGAAAATGACACCACTGCAGCACTCATACGAATGACGAATATAATGGTGGTGGATGAAGTTTCAATGATGGATCGACGCGCATTGGAGGCAGCAGATCGAACATTCCATTGGCTTCGGGGGTCAGAGGAACCATTTGGCGGCATCACAATGGTTTTCAGTGGTGACTGGAGGCAGATCCTTACCGTTGTGCCACACGGTAGCCGTATTGACATAGTTGGAAGGTGCTTCAAGAGCTCATACCTGTGGAAAAAAGTGCAGATACTTTGTCTCACAGTAAACATGAGGATCATGCAGGGTGCTGGAGAACAAGAGGACGAATCTGATTTTGCAAAATTCCTGCTGGATCTGGGTGAAGGAAGATTCCTGTCAATCCAGAAGAGGGTGAATTTGCTATTGAGCTCAGGGAACCGCTCATTCTTCCAGGTGAAAAACTTCAGGATATTGTCACTTGGGTGTATGAAGGCTTGCACAACAACATTACCAACCCCAAGTGGCTATGCGAGCGTGTTATACTATGTCCGACTAATTCCGAAGTCGATCAGGTAAATGACTACATGACAACCATATTTCCAGGGGAGGAACATGTTTGCTGTAGCGTCGATACAGCGGAATCTGAGGGTGATCATTTGTATCCGCCTGAGTTCCTGAACACCCTCTGTCCATCTGGTATGCCTCCACATCGGATGACTCTCAAGGTGGGTATGGTGATCATGCTGCTACGAAACTTCGACCAGCAAAGCGGACACTGCAATGGCTCAAGGTACGTCATCCATCAGATCCTTCCAAATCTGTTGGTTGCAAAATCTGTGATGGGTGTCAATTCTGGATGCACATTGTTCATTCCACGCATAACCTTGAGTCCATCTGACAACATATTCCCGTTCACTCTGCGGCGTCGGCAATTTCCGATACGACCATGCTTTGCCATGACTGTGAATAAATCCCAAAGGCAGTCGCTACACCCTGTTGGGGTCTTCTGCACAAGAGACTTCTTCAGCCATGGTCAGTTCTACGTGGTGGCCAGAAGGGTTGGCAGTATTAGCAGCCTTCGCATTCTTGCCCTGGACAATGAAACAAAGAAGAAGCACCGTTTCCTCAGCAATGTTGTTTATGAAGAGGTTGTAACAAGATAAAGATAAAGAACAAGAACAAGATAAAGAGGTCCTGGACAAGGAAACAAAGAAGAAGCGCCGTTTCCTCAGCAATGTTGTTTATGAAGAGGTTGTAACAAGATAAAGATAAAGAACAAGAACAAGATAAAGAGGTCCTGGGCGAGGAAACAAATAAGAAGCACGGTTTCCTCAGCAATGTTGTTTATGAAGAGGTGCAAACGAGATAAAGGTGTGTACATGTAGATAATTTTTATTATTATTTATTTATTGAAGAAAAATTTCTCCGAAAATAATTTATCAAAACGTTAGCAGATCCAGCAACCTCAGCATTCTTGCCCTGGACGAAGAAACAAAGAAGAAGCGCCGTTTCCTCAGCAATGTTATTTATGAAGAGGTGCTACCGAGATAAAGGTGTGTACATGCAGACAATTTTTATTATTATTTATTTATTGAAGAAAAATTGCTCTGAAAATAATTTATCAAAAAAAGTGCACAAATGTTTTTGTTTCCAAGTGTCGAAACGGTGTGGCCTCTACGCAACATGTCTCTACGCAA
This sequence comes from Eptatretus burgeri, assembly GCF_056783735.1. Lineage (NCBI taxonomy): Eukaryota > Metazoa > Chordata > Myxini > Myxiniformes > Myxinidae > Eptatretus > Eptatretus burgeri. The sequence goes on from NC_140971.1 coordinate 99,905,679, forward strand.
CATGTCTCTACGCAACTCTACGCAACATGCTTCCCAACGAAATGCATCTTATTTTGGTAGTATGCTTTGCACACAAAATTTTTTTTTAACTATTTTAAAATAAAACAATTCGAACATGGAATACCTAATGACACTGTCCTTTCAGGTCTGTACTGTACTGTACTTTTTGACACTACTGTACTTTTTTGTAAAACTGTTTTATCCCAAGGTTTGAATTAATTGTTCAAATTATTAATTTTCCCAAGGGAAACATCTGTTTCCCAAGGGTTTGAAAGTTGTTTTTTCCCAAGGTTGGAATTAATTGTTGTGCTTGGTAGACATTTGTGAATACATTTACAGAGAGAGGGACGAGAGAGGAGAATGGAGAGAGGGGGAGAGAGGAGGGGGAGAGTGGGGGGAGAGAGGGGGGGCGAGAGAGAGGGGGCGTCACAATTCTTCTTCTTCGTTTGATATGACGTCACAATTGATGCTGGGGACCTGATACTGCAAGCACGAAGCTGCACATACGGGCCTGCCCCTACGGGCCCGCACTAGTCATATTCTAATTCTCCTATATACTCTAATTCTTCCTCCATCATTTGACTGAAATCTTTTAACATTTGAAGTTTTTTCGGAGTATATTCGATTGTGGGAACTGTGGAAACATCTATAATTTTTTTCTTGGGAAGTTTTTAAAAGTGGTTTAAATTTTTTTTATCTTGTTTTCTTTCAAATGCTTCTTCACCCATTAGTTTCTGTCTGCATTTCTTCTTTATGTCTCCCTGTTGTTTTACAACTTTTGCAACCAACTCTTGATGTTCCTTAAATCTTCTTGCTCTTTCTTTCGCATCCATTTATTTATTGGAAAATATCATTCACTGCATTTTTATGAAAATATCTGTGAATTTATTGGAAAATATCATTCGCTGATCAACAGCGGAAATTTTCCTTTTCTTCATCATTAAAGTAGATGTGTTCAAATAAATCCTTTTCTTTAAATATTTCATCAAATTCTTTATTAACATTAATACGAGTTATAATTTCCTCTTCACTAATACTTATATCTCTGCTTTTCATACGTTTGCGTTGAGTTTCTTCATCAACATCAAAACCGAATGATAAAATTTTAACCCCATTACCACTCAGATGTTTAATAATTTGTCTCATTCCTTCTGGATTCGTTTCTAATATCCCAAGACCACCAGATTTTAGTTTCTTTAACTCACTCTTACAATGTGAATATTTTGTTGTACCAAGAGAAACCTCCTCAAATATTTGGCCTTCATTCCTCAATCGCGTATGTTCCTCCACTGAAATATAGTGATAATCTTCACCTTCTACTTCTCCAGGTCTTATTGCTCTAGTTGTTGTTGATACAATATGAACTCCATGCTGCTTTATAAGCAAAATTTACAATATTCTCATTTGTACTATACAAGAACCTTGATTTATGAAAGTTTTTTTCCAAAAGCAGATTTACCCACAAAATTTATAATAATACTTTTCATTTATATATGTAATTGTTTATAAAATAAAAAATATATCCCTTAATATTGTTGCGAATCTGGAAGCCATGAGCACACAACAGACAGGTCCTATAGATCAGTTATATCAGTAAGTACATGTTGCCAGTTCGGGTCCTGACCCTAGTCTAATGGGTAACTAAATGTTCCTGCGCTGTGGAGTTATTTTAATAGTCAGGTTTTCTTTTCATTTATTACACCACCAACAACAACTACAAAATGCCAGCATCGTTTCACCTTCATCTCGCTTCTTCCCACCAACACCATCGCTCACGTGCGTGTCAGCACGAACGTGGGCGGAGTTCACGAAGGCCTGACGTCTCTCGCGAATCCTCGGCAGATCGGGGATGGGGCGGGGAATCAAGGTGCCTGACACGCCCCCCGACCAATGATGGAGAGACAACGGAGTTCCCCGGCGAATGAGGTGCGCAGAGGGGTGAGACGCGTGCCCCCCGCCCCGACGGGGGGTGAGTAGAAATCAACGGGACAGGTGGTCTAGTCGGTCTGTCTGGTCTGGTCTTGGTCGTCGTCATCATCATCTTCTTCCTCCTCCTCCGCTGCACGATCGAGCGCTCGAGAGACACCATCCACTACAAGGACCGCAAGGGTTGGGCGCCGTGTCTCTATCGGCGAACGGGCGAGCTTGAGAGACACCATCCCCTGCAAGAAATGCAAGGGTCGCTCACCAGTGCCTGGATTCGGCTAGCCTCCCGCTGGCGCCCGGACTGAGTCAGCTCGAAGACCACACGAGGTGGACAGGTCCAAGACAGACCCTGGTCTTCAGCCCGACTGTCCTCCGGGCTGGAGGTCCGAATAAAGACCACTTCGGTCCGATTCTTTGGGTGTGTGTGCGCAACGTGTGTGTCTGTGGGCCCGTCTGTTAAGTAGTGAACTGTATAAATGCTCTTGTTGTACATACCTTGCATACCTCCATTTATTGATATTCGGTTTAACTCTGCCCTTATGTGCTCCCCTCATCCCCCCATCGTAAATAAACATCCCCATTTGTGAAATGTTTCAGCTCGTTCATGTCTATTCCTTCATTGGCTTCACGTGCTGCATATTGGAAAATTAGCAAGGCCATTGCCGTTGTAACGGGATATTTGGGACCGACGGATCTCGGTGATCAAACCCCTCAGATCGCACACGGAACGAGTACGCTAAACGGCTCATTCCGTACGAGCATCGTCGAGGGTGAATTTCCCCAGTAGTTTGGACCACGTGGGTATTTAGGTAAATTGGAATGGGCAATCGACCCTAACCCACGTGGTCTGTCTATTCGCGAACTTCGGTCCAATAAGGGACCCGTACTTTTCCGGAGTTTTCCGAAAAGGTACGATCTGAATTCCGGGCGATCGGTCGAGTCGTCTCTGCAGCTCCATGTAGCGGTCGTGCTCGTGGCCGACGCCCAGCCCCGCAACAATATCTCATCTTGTTTCACAACAATATATTTATATTTTTCAGTCGTGTGCTTCTTATATAATTAGGTATGTGTGCGAATAATTATGTAAATTGAAGATTTGGCGATCGGACCCTGTAGTGCGCGGGTAGAGTGCGGACAAGGTTGTGGTGTGCTTAAAAACACACCTGTGGCTGGTTTCCGGCGTTGATCCGGAAAGCCGCGACTGGATTGTCTGTTCAGTGGGCGAAGCGACCGCTATTGGTTAGACGCGGTCGATCGCACGCCGACGGGCGGGAATTCTACAACACTGGTGTCGAGGAGTGGGGTGCAAACTCTCCCGCCTTCACACCAAACTAAATTAACGGAGCCGGATCAAGGGTGTGTGAGGCGACCCTCCGGTTCCATCAAATTCCGAGCTTTTTAAATTATTTCCGTACGCAACATGGCAGCTCAAAGCGGACAGGCGCATTAGGGATTAGGAATATTTTTTAATGTAGAATCCATGGTCCAGGACGATAGCGCCATGCAGGTTGGCCATCCCCCACGTGTGGTTTCCAGCACGGACCAGATGTTGGAGGTGATGGGATGATTGATGGAGGATATGAACGAAATGAGGGCGAATGCGCAAAACATGGGAGGCCGCATGGAGTTTATGGGGCGATTTGTGGAAAGCATGAATGCCAGGGTGGACGTGATGAATGCAGACAGGCAGGCATGGAGAAAGGGGAGGCGGACGATGGATTACAAAATGGCGGCGCCACGTGCTGGAGCGAGCGAGCTGAGGGGGAGTGTGAATTGTGTCGGCCCCACGGTGGAGGACAAAATAATCCAGGAGACGTGTAAGAGACACGTGGAGATGACGGAAATGATAAAAGAAATAAGAGAGACATGGGAGGTAGAAACGGTACAGGAGAGACTACACGATATAGACGGGGTGAAAGATGAGCATACACACATGGAGGGAGTGGAGGACAATGAAGGGGAGCTCGGGGAATGTCTCGTGAACCGGTGCAAGCAGCCGGATAGCCTCCTCCAGGAACGAGGGGAGGGAATATTCCCCCTTGAAGCGGATCTCGACCAGGTGGGTCTGGTCGAGCTTTGCGAAGTAGAGGGGCGAGTGCTGTTGACGGGTGCACACGAAGATTGGGGGGTATGAAGGCCCCGGGAACCCTTGTGGTGATGCAAATCCCCAGCGTGGTCGTCCCGGTGTGTGTGTACGAGTGAGCCGAAATGCGTGCTGGAAAGCACGCATAGCGTGAGTGTTATGGCTTGTGTAAGCAATTCCCCGTCTGTGAGGGAAACCGCATGTGTGAGTGATATGGTGTGCCTGGTAGCGAGTGTGCCGAAATGCATGCCTTCCAGCATGCGGTGTGTGAGAGAAACACCGAGGGTGGAAGGAACAGCGTGTGTGAGAGAGCCGCGTGTGAGAGTGCTGTATGTGAGGGAGATGGCGGTTGGCATGCATGAACATGCAACCGCATTTTCCGAGTGTCATGGCGAGGTGTGTGAGCGGCATGGCACGTGGAAGTTTGTGCGCGAGAGTGCGACAACGACGGTGCCTGACGGTGGACAAAGGCCGAGTAGCGGCCGTAGCTGCATTGGGAACCGTGCCGGGTTTGCACGGCAGTGCACACGGGGTCCGTGCTGTGCTACGCACGAGGCCGGCGCGTGTGCGCCTGCAGGAGTGAAGCCTGGTCCGTAAACGCACGTGGTGGATTAGCCGATCCCGCGGACGGACAGAAGGTAGGCTGGATGTGGATTTGGACCGGATGGGTTCTCCACGCGGGCGTGTGTGTGAAGCTCCGATGAGCGGAGCACGTGTGTTCGCGTGGGGAACCTCTCGAAACGCGAGGCTTGTTTTTGATGCGCCGGGTGACGTCGTGGCTGCGTGGTTGGAATCCGGCAGGAGGGGTATCCCTGCCGGATGGTACCATCCGAGAAGGGACGAGGTGCGCGAACAGCTGTCATGACGTCACGAGGAAAGAGCGCAGGTTGCGAGTTGCCGCGCTGGTGTGCGCATGGAAAAAAAAGCAATCCACGCTTCGGGTGAATAGGATTCCCTGGGCAAGGGGTGGAAGACCCCCTGTCCGGGGGCACAGGAAGTACTAGTTAGGGGGATGGGTTAGCGATAGTTAGACCGGCTTCATGGGGACATTGGTTGGTTGTTCCTCATGGAGTCCGTGGAATGGATTAGTTGGACGGATTTTAGTTCAGATTTAGGAACTGGGAATTTTTGGATTTTTGGAGACATGGACAGGCACGGAAATGTGTAGAGGGGACGTAGCTTAGCTACGTAGAGTAAATGGAACGTGCATGAGTTTTAAGGGATGACGAGGGAGCACGAGTTTGTCAGGGGATTTAGTTAGAAGGATGGCAGTATAGAGTGTTGGTGTGAGTTGCGAAATGGAAAGTGCATGAGGAATGAGTGTGGGACAGTGGGCCCAAGTGTGCGAGTGGAGCGAATGTGGTATGCATGGTGCGATGACTGATTGGGGGGAGGAGTTATTCCCACCCAAGTGACCCTGGGGTCAGTTTAATGTTAGTTAGTGGGTTATTCAAATTTACTAACAGGAGGTCGTTTTGTTGGTGTCGAGAGAAGGCACGAAACCCGTTTGGAGGGGTGCAGGAGTTCATGGACCGGCTGGGAGCGTGGCTTTGAAAAGTTGAGTATTTGTTTAGTGGGCACCCCAGGCACCGGACTAGTCGGCCAGAGTAGGCCAAGGGCCCAAAAGGAGGCCGGGATAGTGTAGTGGGCATGGGCGACCCGTCGGAAACGGGACTCGTAGCGCCAGAATGCCACGGGGGCAGTGTAGTGGACACGGGCGACCCTCGGAAAGGGACCCGGGACATCAACACGCCACGTGGGCATCGGAGGGGGGCAATGCCAGAGAGGGCAACCCCCCGCGTTGTAGGGAGCAGCTAGGCTCGGAGGCAGCCTGCGGGCCTGGGGGTGCCATGGTTAGAGTTCGGCAGAGGGGGAGTTCCTGCCAGTTGAGCCACGCTGCCCAGCCAGGAAATTGTGCGAGGGCACGAATGATAATTTGAGGGCAAGGCCTAAATTTTTAATGAATACCAACACAGGCGATGGGAATCATGGTTTTTGGAACCGATAGTTTAAAAGTGTGAGGCGTTTTTGAAAGCCCCGGCGTAGTTTCAGGTTAATAAATGTTAGGGTAGTTAGGAGATGTACCCCTTCGCACCATCCATCCCTTCGCTCGTTGTAGGCCGCTGGACCCACCTTGGTAAATCGTTGAACTCTGAGGAGTCCATTCTGAGGCTTTGTTGGGCCTCAAGACAGGACGCTAGTCTCTCCTTATTCCCCTCCAGAGAGGGAATGTAGGGGTTGGGAGTCGGCTCGGTTGACAGGATAGGTTAGCCAGACAAAGACTATAAAGGGGGTTAGGGAGACAATTATAAAAAGGAAATAAAAATAAAGAGGGGCAAAATTTTCTTGTGTTTTGTGGCAAATTTAGGGAGTGGGTATGGACAGAGACAGGCAAAGGTGATAGAGTGGGGGGAGACAGTAGGCTAGGTCCGAGCCCGCCTTCAGAGCGGCCGGCACCACCGCACTCCCTCCAGACCTGATGGAACCACACCAGAGGCCGGCCAGCTTCACCTGCCGGCCTGTTGTGCTGCAGCTGCCTGTTCTGCATGGACTTGCCTTGCCATGTCTCGTTTGCCTGCCTCTGCCATGACCCCATGCCTGCTAGCCCTTGTTTGCGTTTGCCCCTGTGTCCATCCATCACCATGTGCGCCAGGACCATCCAGTTTTGCAAGGACTGCCCTGCAGGCAGCCCGTGCATCCATCATGCTCATTTGTGTTTTGCGACCATCTCCATCCACTCCCCTGTACCAATGACTTTGTAATGACTTTTACCTTTTGTCTTTCACAGATCACAGGTCCTGGGCCATGGTTAAGTAATGAAAAAGTTGAGTGAAAATTGTAAATACGTGGAACCTCACCTGCATGTTTGTTTTAGCGCCAGCAATTTTAGTTAAGTTGTCCAAATGAGTCTGAGAGTTTGTTCAGTTAGTTATGCAGCGCATTAAGTTATTTATTTTTGGGACATGTATAAAGAAATGTCGCACTCAGGGATCCAAAGGTAGAACGTACTAGGGGAAAACTTACACATGCTGGTCACACGAAAATTTGACGACTCGGGACGAGTCTGTAAAAAGGGGAGGGGGTAGTGTTATGAATTTGGGAATTTGATTGCACACAACATACAGGTTCCTTTAGTCAGCGTTGTCGATAAGTGCTTGTTCCTGAGATAGCTCGCCTTCCATTGTTTAAATGTTTCGAAATCGATTAGATGCGCTGCGGATCGATTTAATAGTTAGGGAACGAACAATGGAGACATCCCTCCCCCTCTTCTGCGAAGAGGAAGAACCACCCTGCCGTCCCGTGATTCATGATGTCAATAACTCCCTCCCACCTGTGGTTGAGCGGGGGAATGGAGCACGAGGGCATGAGTCACGCCGGGAGCGGGGTAAGGGCGGGAGAAGGATAAGAGGAGATCTTTTCTTTTGTTCGTGGGCAGAGTTGGAGAGGGGAGTTGAGTAGTAAGCGTTTTGCTTCGGCAGAGAGTAGTCGCTCAGCAGACCTTCGGGTCCTGCTTGGCTTGGGTTAGGGTTGAGGCCTTCGGAAGCTTTTTGCTTCGGCTGGCTCAGTGAGCTTCGGCTGAGGCCTGACTCGGGAGGAGGCTTTTTGGAGGCTTTTTGCTTTGATGGTTCCGTGAGCTTCGGCTTCTGCTTGGCTCGGGAGAGCTTTTTGCTTCAAGCTGCCCTGTTTGGAAGGAAGTTAAGCCGGTCCCTTGGCTCGAGCTGCGAGTGGTGGCTTCTTCTTCTTGGTTTGTGGAGCTCTTTGTTCTCCATTTTGGTTCCCGGCTTGGTGCGACTCATTGACCTCTTCGTGGAGGTGGTTCCTCGAAGGATCGGCGCATCAACGGGAAGGATCAGCGCCTCGTCTCACCTGCACGTGTTGAGAAGCGCGGGAGGATTTGCGGGAGCTTGGGAAGGATCGCAGCTCACAGCGATTTGGATCCAGCTCGCTCTCGCTGGAGCCGGGTCTGAACAACTTGAAGACCACACGAGGTGGAGAGGTTCGAGATAGGTTCTGGGTTTCGGCTCACCTGTCCTCCGAGCTGGAGCTCGTTATTAAAGGCCTCTGCCACCATTTCTTGGGTGTGTGTGTGCGTACGTGTGTCCGTGGGCCCGTCTAATAAGTAGGAAATTGTTAAGTGCTTTGTGTGCTGTAAATGTTTGCATTGCATTTCGTATAGACGGTCGTAGTTCTTTTGTCGTGCTTTTGTTCTTTTGTCGTGCTATGTAATTGCATACGTGTTTTGCCTTGTTTAATTGCATACATGCTTTATTATAATAAATGTCCATGTGTGAATGTAAACCTGTTCTTTGCATCCATTCCCCCATTAAAATGCCATCTTGCATTGCGGAATATTAGTTGATTTTTAAATAGCCGGTAAAGTGATCGGGTCCAATGGGACTGCGCGATAATACCCCGCTCGGTTATCCCAAAAGGAAGCGAGCTGCTTAAGCGGCTCGTTTCCAAGCGGTTCCGTTGAGGTGCAATTTCTCGGTAACCGACCCGCGCGAATAATTAGGTAAATCGAAGATTTGGCGATCGGACTCTGTTGCGCGGGTTGAGTGCGGACAAGGTTGTGGTGTGCTTAAAAACGCACCCATGGCTGGTTTCCGGCGTTGATCCGGAAAGCCACGACTGGATTGTCCTTTCGGTGGGCGAAGCGACCGCTATTGGTTAGACGCGGTTGTTCGCACGCCGACGGGTCGGAAACTACAACAATATGAAGGAAAAGAAGTGCTTCAATCAATAAGTCTCAATTTTACATTTGCTTGTATGGGAGGGGGAGGAAATGTCTCCTATTTTGGGCTTTTGGGGCTTGAGTCAGAGAGTTTTTCCCTTTTTCCCCATTCATTTGAATGGCTGCCTCAGAAGCCCCATTTATCCTCTACTAGTGTTCCTGTCTCCTCATTTTCCATTGCAGTGTTCCCGTCCCCCTACATTTTCCAGTGAAGTATTCCCGTCACCCGTTTTCCAGTACAGTATTCCTGTCCCCACATTTTCCAAGACAGTATTCCCATCCCCACATTTTCCAGTGCAGTATTCCTGTCTTCCCACGTTTTCCATTGCAGTATTCGCATCCCCACATTTTCTCAGACAGTTTTTCTGTCCCCTTACATTTTCCAGTACAGTATTCCCATCCCCTGTTTTCCAGTACAGTATTCCCATCCCCATGTTTTCCATTGCAGTATTCCCATCCCCCGTTTTCCAGTACAGTATTCCTATCCCCACGTTTTCCAGTACAGTATTCCCATCCCTACATTTTCCAGTACAGTATTCCCGTCCCCCGTTTTCCAGTACAGTATTCCCGTCCCCCGTTTTCCAGTACAGTATTCCCATCCCCACGTTTTCCAGTGGAGTGAGGTGTGTTGAATTAATATTTTGTATTGCACAGCGGGGGACGTTTTGCATTCTGCGGCGATGTTATGTTCAAAATTTACACGTTTGGAAAACGGCAGTGACGTCATCAGGAACAGCAGTGATGGTTTTGTCTGTGTTGTCAGTGCTTGGAGAGAGAGTGAGTAGATGGTGTTTGAGGTAAAACGGCCGTGCTATGAAGACTTGCAAATACAAGCTGTAATTAAACCATTACCGTTTACAAGGACAATCATTCCTGTATGAAACAGATGTCGTTTGATTTACACAGCGGGAGGTGTTTTGAATTTCGATGTTTGTCGTGTCCGCTCTCAGGTTGGCCTCCTCCTGCGTCGAAGTTCCAGGTTGTATTGGCCAGCTGTTTTTGAACACAGCGAGTTTATATATCATATATATATATATATATATATATATATATATATATATATATATATATATATATATATATATATATATATATATATATATATATATATATATATATATATACACACAGCTAGTTTTTGGTTCGCGGGCACCAGCAGTGACCACTATTTTCGTTGTGTCTGTGTGTCTGTCTATCTGTTTGTGACTCTCTCCAGAACATAGCTCCGTGACGTTTGATGCGATCTTGATGAAGTTTGGACACAAGCTAGATATCATGGTCTGGTTGTGTCTTTTTGTACAAGGGGCATCCCACGCCCCTTGTTGGCGGAGCCACGCCCACTTGAACTATTTATTACTGACGAAATCTAAAGATTTTGTAAGTATATTGATGACTTCCGTCCTCTGATTGTGTGTTTGTGTGTTTGTTTGTGTGTGTGTGTGTGTGTGTGTGTGTGTGTGTGTGTGTGTGTGTGTGTGTGTGTGTGTGTGTGTGTGTGTGTGTGTGTGTGTGTGTGTGTGTGTGTTTGATTGTAGGCACGATAACATAACTCGAGAATGGAAGAAGCTACCAATGTCAAATTACACCACGTGATTCAGGAGGGTGATGGCTAGCGCTGATTAGATTTTGGTCAAAATCGGTCAAAGGTCAAGGTCATAGCGAGGTCAAACATTCGATTTTTGATGATTTGGTACAGAATCATCGTAGAAACTTGTGGTTTGCGTCGCTACCTTCTCTAGAGACAGCTTTTATTTGACAAGGTCAGAGGTCAAGTTGACGATTTCGTAAGTACCAGTCCATGACTGCTTGTTTATTTATTTTCACGTTTTTTTTCTCGCAATTTCATTTCCTAGAAGCTGTGCGTAATGTCCATAAGTATAACATATTAAAAAATCCGATTTGATTTGGTCAATTTTGATGGAAGAGATAGGTTTTTACGGTAGGGCTTCCTCAAAAGCTTCCACTAACTCAATTGTACCTATCGTGGCATTGTTCAGTAATGTCCACGAACCATCATCGCCTCCCAGCTTGTCTATATTCTTTATTTGTTTTTTTTTCTCTATTTGCAAATCGTTTATTAGTATAGGCAGTGAACGATCGAATCTATATTCTTTATTTGATTTTTTTTGTTGTTGTTGTTGTTGTTGTTGCAATTCGCTCATTAATATAGGTGGTGAACAAGAGGAGGTAACTTGTTTTTTGCCTACAGAGTTGTATGTTACCTCTCCACCACCCAAATAAAGGTATGCATTGGAAGAACATGTTGCATGCTTGAAACAAGATCGCCCGTAGGACAGGTACTCTGCTAGTCTGTATAATCTTTGACAGTCGGTCTGTCTGTCCGTTTGGGGAGGAGCTTCCCAATTCATGGTGGGGCTTCCCCCTTTTAGAGAGTGGCTTCAAAATGAAAGCACCGCCATTTTGTGCACTCCGTATTGGCTCTTTTGTAAGGCTCGCACGTTTTTTGCTCTCTCACAACTTTATTTTAACTCTAATTCGATATCCTATTTCATTTTTCATGGTCGCTAAAATGGTTTGTTTCATTTGTAGCAAAAGGTGAGAAAATCAGATGAATATTGGCGTTTTTCGACAAAAATGCATTCTAATAGCCTTTTTCGATGTATCTGGTCAGGTGCAATGTGGGTAGTAGTGAGGGGATAGAGGAGAGAGGGAGAGTGGAAGAGCAAGGGGGAGGGGGGAGTTTCCCTACTTAGGAATCTATACTAATAAATGTCAGTGTGCATCAATCAGTCAGTCAGTGTGTGTGTGTGTGTGTGTGTGTTTGTGTGTGTGTGTGTGTGTGTGTGTGTGTGTGTGTGTGTGTGTGTGTGTGTATGTATGTGTGTGTGTGTGTGTCTCCAATAACTCCAAAACCATGAAACCGAGTGGTCTGAAACTTCGCATGCATACAAAGGGAACTCCAAGGAAGTGCGTGAGTGAAATTTGCACGTTTGGGGTAATTAAAACCCTCATTTTGAGGATAATTAATGGCCTTATTTCATTATTTCCTTCATCAGGCACACCCTCGGCCACCTCACTCTCCCTCAAGGTGTATCAACTGTTACCTCGCTGGGGTTGTATTTTTTTGGCCTGCTCAACCATGCCTTGATTTGGAACAGGCCACAACGATTTCTTGACGATAAAGTTTTTTTTTTTCACTTTCCTCACTCATATTATCAAATGCCTGATCATAATACCGATGAATTCCATATTTTCCAGTGTATAATCCGCAGTTTTTTATTGGCAAAAAAAGGTAAAAGTTGGGGTTGCAGTTAATACATGGGAAAAGAAAAAAAAATCGGTCATAAAAACGATCAATGCTGAATTCCAATTATATTCCAAATGAACACTTTTTTTTTTAGCAGTCAGAACTGCTGTTAAGCTAAATTTTGCAAATTAAATTTTGAAAATCGGTTCAAGTTCAGAGTTTGTACAGCGTTTTATGAACCATGTGTGGAAATTAAAAAAGAAAAAAAAAGCCAGAGACACGCAGATTGTGTGGCGTATAGAGAGCCTCTTGGCTCTGAAAGTGCCATTAAACACAAAAGAAGAACACCTGTTCTCACATCAAAAGAAGAATTATTCACAACAGCTAGAGTCTTTGGCAAGGACACTTGCAGATCGAGTTGAAAATCAGGAGTTCACACAATTTTTTTTAAATTAGGTTCTCCAATGAGTACCAGCAGAAATGGTTTGAGACTCACAAAAAAATTTGTTGTCAGTTTCGAGCATGCTCGTCTGCTTTCCCACTCGCCACTCCAATTGTTAATGCACACCTCAGCTTTGTACGCATCTTATTCCTCTGTAAGTGGCCTCTCAGAACATTCACTCCTGAAGAGACACTCACAAACCGCTCTTTTTTGTTGTTCTGGACGCTGCTGAGCTGTCTCTTCTCCCTCTTCACTAACACGTTCTCCTGAAATCCTTTTTTTTGTTATCTTTGAAAGTTATAAACTTACAGTATAGCTTATAAACTATATTGTTATGATTTATAAACTTAATGTTGTACATTTAAATTTTGAAAATACTGTAAATCAATTGTCAGAATTATCACAGAAGAATCAACAAACAAGACATGTTACCAACAGAAGAATCAAATGTTACCAACAAACAAAAAAAACAACAGCGAGAGAGTTCTTCACATTAAGTCATGCACTGAACCTTTCGTTACTCACTCTGAGCTGCACCGCTTTTTGTCCTGCCTCCATTAGAGGGAAAACAGACGGTTACGTTGGATGAGCGAACAGTTGCTCTCCAGTCTCTGGAGGGAAAGAACCACTACAAATCTAAAACTGGAGCACCCACCTCAAATGAACTTGCAGGCAATGTGACGATCAACAAGTCTGGTGATGAGAAGGACCGACTCGCCATCATGCTCGGCTGCACCGCAGACTGTGGCAAGCTTCCCACGCTTGTCATGTTGAAAAGGAAGATGATGCTCAAAGACAAGTTTCCAGCCGGCATCATTGTTTGTGCACAGCAGATGGGGTAGTTTGACAAGGGACTGGTCCAGGACTGGATGTGCATGGTCTGGAGTAGTAGGCTGGATGGTGGTCTCTCTTGATGACGGAGCATGCTAGGCCTGGATGCATTCATTTGTCACAAGACCGCCGACACCAAAGCGCTGCTCTGTCAGACCAACACCAATGTCATCATCATCCCAGACGGGATGACATCGCTCCCGCAGCCCCTCAATTGTCCATCAACAAGCCGTTGAAGGACGGGCTACGTCGCTGCTGGTCTGACTGAATAATGAGTTGGGAGAAGACCAACGCCAAGAGTGGGAGGATGAGAAAGGTCGACCTTCTGGATCATCAAGTTGTGGGAGGAGATACCATCGGATATCATCAAGTGAGCATTTCTGAACTGTTGCATCTCCAACAACATGGAAGGCACAGAGGACATCATTTGGGAGGAAGAGGCTGCAAATGATGGAGACAGCGACGTGGATAGCAACGGGGACTTGCTTTGTCCTGATTCAGACAAGGAGTGACGTGCCTTCTTCGATGAGGAAAGTATTAACGAGGATTTCCTCAGGTTTAGCTGAAAAGCTTCATTAGAGCCAAAAGGCCCTTTTCAGGGCCACAATTCCACAAGAAATATGTGTTACCGGTAAGGATCCCTTTTCTTCCTTTTTCTAGTGACAAAAAAATCCTCTTTATCTTTCTATAATTCCAGCAATCTCTGTGTGTGTGTCTGTGTGTGTGTGTGTGTGTGTGTGTGTCTGTGTCTGTGACTGCTGTTTCTCGACAACCACTGGTCCGATCTAATTGAAACTTGCCAGCTATATTGATGGGGATCTGAGTATGTGCCTTTTCAAGGTTTGATATTAATCGGACAAGTGCTTCCCAAGTTATGGCCATTTATTTACCAACCAATGACAGGACGCGTTGCGTTGGCGTGGCCGATGCACCATTTAGTTACCAATCACAGGACACGTTGCTGCGTCGGCGTGGCTGCGTAGGCCGGTGCAAGGCCGGCAGACGATGACGATGACGATGACGTCACGTGCCGTGCCGGTTACGATGGGGATCGATCGGTGCCTTAGTTACCGTGGCGTAGGAGTGGCAATGGTAAATGGCAGTGAATGTCATGGCAAGCAAAGACAGGGAGGTAAACTTGATTTTAATTTGGATTTTAATTAACTCTGTGTGTGGAAGTGTGGTTGTCGCGAGAACGCGAGAGCGAAGGAACGGCCTGTGTAGTTGTCGTTCGGTTTGAAAGTTTTTTTTTTGTTTTTTTTTTGCATGTACGGCCACTCATGTACGGTCACGCATGTACCGGCACATGAGAGCGAAGGAACGGCCTGTGTGGTTGTTGTTTCTGGCACGCGGTTTGAAAGTTTTTTTTTGTTTGTTTGTTTGCACGTGCGGCCACGCACCTACGGCCACGCACCTTCGGGCATGCACTAGTAACATTAAAAAATAAGAAAGAAAAATAAAAACTTGGAATCCTCTCCTCTCTCTTCAACTTCTTGAAAATGAGAATAAGACTGTTACACAGAATTAAGCGGACATGGGAATAAGCATGTTGATACCTCCGTCACTTTGTTCCATACAAAGTTAATGTACAAACGTATTTAGATCTACATCAGAAAATAAAATGATCAATATATTGGTTCACTAGCGCCAGCCAGAGTGACCACTATATTCGTTGTGTCTGTATGTCTGTCTGTCTGTCTCTCCAGAGCACAACTTTGTGGGATGTGATCCGATTTGGATGAAACTTGAATATGATGTTGATATAAATGCCTAGTTTTGTCTTCATGGCGATGGGCGTCCCACGCCCATTGTGGGCGGAGCCATGCCGACTTGTAATTTTTGTTTTTTTCATATTTTTTCTCGACTTTTTATCGAAATTCCCACTCGAGAAATTGTGCGCATTGGCTATATGTACAACATCTAAAAATTCACTTTGGTTCGGTCAATTTTGAGGGAGAAGATAGGTTTTGAAGAAATGGGCGGTGACAGATAGTGGGGTCTCAGCTAAGATTGAGAAAAACTATGTAGTGAGACTGAGACTTTGCAATACAGTGAGACGTCTCATCACGCGCCTTTTTGGTTCACGAGCGCCAGCCAGAGTGACCACTATATTTGTTATGTCTGTGTGTCTGTCTGTCTGTCTCTGTGTGTCTGTCTGTCCAGAGCATAACTCCGTGGACTTTGATCCGATCTTGATGAAACTTCTTTATGTGTTCGATATCAATGTCGAGTTGTGTTTTCCTGGATGAGGGCATGCTACGCCCATTGTGGGTGGAGCCACTCCCAAAAAATAGCCATTTTTAGGGGGTAGTCGGATTAAAAATCTATCTTCTCCTGGGGAATTGACTGAATGGAATGGGTTCTTCGGTATTTGAATAGCAAAATGAATTATCTAAAACCTGACGTTGTCCGATTTTTCATTTTCGTCCCAAGGTCAAGGCCACAAGGTCAAAAACTTAGAAAATTTCGAATTTTGACATAAAAATCATACGACCGCCCAAACTTTGAGAGCGAGGATGACAATATTTTTTATGCATAATTTTAATGTCCACAACATTGTTCTGTGACCTTTAAAGGTTATGCAAAGGTCAAATTTTGAAAGTTGTTGAACGAAACCGGGTTTTCGACATTTTGCAGCTAATAACCTATCACCCGTACCACATCATGTTGATCATTTTTATAACTTGGTCAAAAATTATCACATTGTCTCATCCTTGACTTCTGAAACAATCTACATCGTCAAATGCCGCTCGTGAACCATTGTCATCTTCAGACTTGTTCCTTTTCTTTTTTGAGGGTGAAAAACATGGATGCGGTTAATACACCGGAAAATACGGTCGCTTATAAACGCCCGAAGACGCTAGTGTCCTCGCCTGTCGTTATTTCATTTCTGCACAAACAATAACCTCAAGAATCTCTGAACCTTAACCTTTTTGTGCTATCTGCTTTCATCATCTGTCTCTGTGTCTCTGTCTCTGTCTCTCACGTCTCACGTCTCTCTCTTGGTGGTCTTTCTGTCTTCTACCGTCTCCTCTTTGACCTCTGTACCCCCCTGCTCTTTCTGAGATATCTCTCCCCCCCCCCCTCCTATTTTCTGCAGGGAGCTCAAGGTCCCTTCTGGGAAACCTCCTTCTGGGAAAACTACCAAAATCAAGAATCACTGCTCACCTTCACTCTTTCATTCCTCTTTTTCCCCACCTTTGGAACAACCATTAAATCCTTCCTCTTCTCCCACACTCTCTTCAATCCCACTCTTCCCTCCAGGTTTTCAAAACAGCTGTTCACCACCATCTCTTATCTTCCCCCATCCAAAACCTCGATCTTTTCTACCCACGTTAATCCACCCCAAACCTACCTCCTTCAAATTCCCTGCTTTCTTTCCTGAAAGCCCCAGTAATGTCCATCTTGTATACCCCGTGTTCCCCGCCCCATCCCTCTCCCTTCCACAGATCTCCGAAGTCCTAATCTGTCTATTCCCCACTGTTTTGTCCTTTTATCTCCCGCGCCTCTTGTCTCCTGCCCCCTTGTTGTACGTTCTGTGTGTTAGCTCTCACACGAGCCTAGACATTGTATACAACAAAAAAAGCCTTGGGGATACCAGGGTTTTCAAAAATAATTTATCGGTCACGTGGTCTGGAAACCATATTGGATTGAGCAAAAAATTAAAAAAAAAATTCTTTCTCTTGAAGCACTTCTTAGGTCGTCATGAAACTTCACAATTATGATCTAGAAGTGATGAGGAATACATGTTTTAAATTTCATCTTGATCGGACACATGGTCTGGCAGCCAGAATTATTTAATTTTTGATCTGGGTTCTTTTTGATGTGTGTATATATATATATATATATATATATATATATATATATATATATATATATATATACATATATATATATATATATATATATATATATATATATATATATATATATATATATATATGTTTTGAATAAAGCTAACATGGCTGTGGCTGGATGGGTTTGAGGGTAGAGTAGTATCAGCTGAAACCCGATTCCTCTCCAGGTTCCTCCTGATGACTTCATCTTTGCTTTTTTGCTTGTTCGGGTTCCTCATGATTACTCCAATGCAGGACTGTGTACCGATCTGGTCTTCCATTTGATTTGAATTTAAATTATTTTAATCCCATTCTAAATTCAGTTGAATAATAATAATAAAGAAACGTCATGGGTCAGGGTCAGGTGTCCGATCAAAGTGAGGGTCACATCAAAGAGGGACGTCTCGGTGGTCAGTCATCACTGCCAGCAGTTATAATGTGACAGTTCTAGTTTATACGTCTCTTATTAATTAGGTAACACACCAGTACACAAAGAGCACACAAAACTAAACAAAACAACTCCTGGTGAGGGTCTGCAATCTCTGATTGATCTTTTTGTTTGTTGACATCGTTTTTTTTTTTCGTTTTTTTTTTCATTTTTACCTCCGCCACCGAAGTTGGACGCAGGTTATGTTTTCACCCCTGTCTGTATGTTGCTTGCGAAAATCGAAGATTTATTAAATCCTGTATGTTCATTGGTCGTGGGTGTTATTCTGTCTGTTTGTTTGTATGTCAATCGCCTGCAGGTCACAATTTTAAACCGATCTTCACGAAATGGTAGAGTTGGTCCGAAGCAAGAAGCTTCTTGATTTTGATGTCAAAAGGTGAACATCGGTCAATAACTTCGGTGAGATTTCTAAAATCCTCAATTTTCATCCGATTTACTTGAAATTTTGAAGAGTATTTATATTTCAGGTCAATGAGTTAAACCGGCAAATAATTATTTTTGAGGTCTAAAGGTCAAAAGGTCAATATAGGCCAGAGGTGAACAATTTAGGTGAAATTACCAAAATCCTCAATTTTCATTTGATTGAGTTGAAATTAGAAGTCTCGGACTTCCATATCAGGCCGCTGCATTCAACCAACTATTTTAAAGGTCTTTTGCAACCACCAACGGGTTTTTTTTTGTTTTTGGGGGTTTTCCAAGTATGGTCCTCAGCACGACATCTTTCTTGTTTGTTTGTCTTTTGCTTTGGAGGATACCTCAAACAGTTAGGGACACATTCGGACCAAACTTGGTGGATATGGCTGTGTGTGTGTGTGACAAGGATGAATTGATCATATTTGGGGGAACATCCGGATACTAGAGTTTTTAAAAGTGATTCCTCACCGTTGAGAGATGGGGCCAAAAACGATATGTTGCTCGATATCTCAAAAGGTTTTGGACGGATTATGACAAAGTTTGGTGGATGAGTTGGATCAGGTGACAAGAACAAGACGATTACATTTTGGTTCAGGTCTGGATCCAGACCCGGCCAATCAGTGGTATGCAAAACATAAACTGTTCAGCCTGGCGGAGGTATGCGCACTACCGACTGTCGTTCTAGTTATGTATACTTTTTCCAATGAACCTTGATGTCTTGGCTGGCTCGGTCATCCTCCTTCCCTATGAGGGAATCATGAACGATGGTGATATGATATTTCTGTGTTTCGTAAACGCTGCAAGAATAAGATTTTTTTTATGTTGTTTTTTTTTTTTTTTTTTACAAATGGAGGGATGTTTGGAATGACGAGTCGACGATCCCGAGCGACTGTTAAGTGCAGACGCAGTCCCTGTGGAGCAACCTGGCCGAAGAACATTTTTTCAGACACAGAAACAATTTGTTCACCCGTTTAAGTGTTTACGCATGACACAGCGTGTGCCTTCTCAATGCTGATGACATTGACAATTGCCAAAGCGATATTCTCCACTGAAACACCTTGGGGAGGAAGCATGCCGAAGCATTCTTGTGGGATCATTCCTCAAGCGTGTGGAGTTCCACTGGGTCGACCTGAAGTCGTGGATTTTATAACAACCAAAGACCACAAGGCAAGAATTTGGAATTTGATTCAGGATACTGGAAACTCTCTTCTTCAAATCGTTAAGGTCTTGAACATCAACAAGAGAGTGATAGCAGATGAGACGGCCGATTTTATGTCCCATACAAAAAGGCAAGGAGGTTGTGTACAAGTTACATAACGAATTGAGTCGTCACAGTGGCGGGTTCGATCACATAGCCGTGGCTTGGTGTGTACTGGATGTGTACAAACGGGGTCCACTTGGTTCACATCTTGCACACTTGGGTGGTTATTCTCTCACCTGGACGCTTTTCAGGTGCTGCATTCTGAAAGTGTTTTCCAATGTTTTTCGGTTCACACATCGTGAATCAAGAACGCTGATCATGGGACGTCTTCACAACACGTCGCACGCACTGTCTGATCGTCCGTTAACAACACAGCACGCATGATCCGTGTCTCCAATTCCTGATTAATCCAAGGCGAATTGATGGGATCAATATGTTCAGCGCCGCCAAGCTTGTGAACCTTCCACTGGACCCTGCGCGCCCCCACATCACAACCGTGTTCGGCACGGGGTGGTGTGTGTGCGGAGCCGCCGCGCATCACTTGCACGGATCATCGCGTCGACGTCACGAGTGGACTCTCCGCACATCCGCTGCAGACTATATAAGCGCGGGATGCCGGGGTCGCTGGTACAGCAGCATCGGCTCCGAAATTATTACTTATACGTGTTCGGGGGGTTGTAGTCCGCGGTCGATTATTATTCACCTGGCAAAGCTGTAGATCTTCGGACTGGGACGGACACCTCGTGTTTCCACGGATAGTTCACGCCGGGGATGCGAACCTGCTGATCATTACCATTGGAAGGTAAACTTCGTGTTTGAATAGTAACCGCGCTCATGGCTCATCGTGATACAGCAGTGAGGGGAAACGACCTCGTACCACGACTAGATCCCGGTGGTGCTGAGATCATACCATGACTAGATCCCGGTGGTGCTGAAATCGTATCATAACTAGATCCCAGTGGTGTTGAGATCGTACCACGATTACATCCCAGTGGTGCTGAGATCGTACCACGATTACATCCCAGTGGTGCTGAGAACGTACCACGATTAGATCCCGGTGGTGCTGAGATCGTACCACGATTAGATTCTGGTGGTGCTGAGATCGTACCACAACTAGATCCCTGTGGTGTTGAGATCGCACCACGACAAGATCCCAGTGGTGCTGAGATCGTACCACGACTAGATCCCTGTGGTGTTGAGATCGCACCACGACAAGATCCCAGTGGTGCTGAGATCGTACCACGAATAGATCCCGGTGGTGCTGAGATCGTACCACGATTAGATTCTGGTGGTGCTGAGATCGTACCACAACTAGATCCCTGTGGTGTTGAGATCGTACCACGACTAGATCCCTGTGGTGCTGAGATCGTACCACGAATAGATCCCGGTGGTGCTGAGAACGTACCACGATTAGATCCCGGTGGTGCTGAGATCGTACCACGATTAGATTCTGGTGGTGCTGAGATCGTACCACAACTAGATCCCTGTGGTGTTGAGATCGCACCACGACAAGATCCCAGTGGTGCTGAGATCGTACCACGACTAGATCCCTGTGGTGTTGAGATCGCACCACGACAAGATCCCAGTGGTGCTGAAATCGTACCATAACTAGATCCCAGTGGTGTTGAGATTGTACCACGATTACATCCCAGTGGTGCTGAGAACGTACCACGACTAGATCCCGGTGGTGCTGAGAACGTACCACGACTAGATCCCGGTGGTGCTGAGATCGTACCACGATTAGATTCTGGTGGTGCTGAGATCGTACCACGACTAGATCCCGGTGGTGTTAAGATCGTACCACGACAAGATCCCAGTGGTGCTGAGATCGTACCACGACTAGATCCCAGTGGTGTTGAGATCGCACCATGACAAGATCCCAGTGGTGTTGAGATCGCACCACGACTAGATCCCAGTGGTGTTGAAATTGTACCACACAATACTCATTTGTTTGAATGCAATAAAGTAAACTAAACTTGCTTTTCTCTTGTCCCATTGCATGTGCTCAGTGCATCATTATGTTTAATTTGCTAAATATATAAATGGTAACTTGATAAACGGGTTTGGCAGGATGGTTCATCGGCATCCTTAACACTGCCCCCCCCCCCAACTCTCAGCCCCCAATCCCGATCTTCTATGGTTCAACATCTGAAATGATTTCTCTTGAAAACTTTTGGAGACTTCACTTAATTGGACATGATTGTACATTTTGTTTTGTTTGATGTTGATTAAGATCGAGGCTCGAGGAGCAAGGTGATGAAGGCTATGAACTAACAGTCGTGCAGTGGAGCATGATTTGGTATCCTAAGATGTCATTGACTCGTTCATTATTGACTGCTGGTTAATTTGCCGGTCTTGGCATCGACGTGAGACCCCGAGCTGTTCGGGTCATCACTGAACTGAACATCACCGAACCCAGGCACGCCGTACTGCCAAATGCGTCCAGTCCTCACGTCCAATAACAAAATGTCTTGATAGACAGAGAATTCACATTCTTGCACTTTGTCCCACTGATGGCAGGTCGGTGTGCTATTTTATACAACCTTTCACCTGGCTCATCAAGCCAACTCAGGTGAGTCGTTTCTCCATAAATCCTCACCTGCTCACCCTCATGAAGTCCAGGCAGATTTCTCACCTGCATTCATTTGTTTCCTTATTCTGCCTCAGTCTGTTGTCTCATCTTCCTCACTTCAGAACTCGTTTCAAATGCACTACCCACCACTACCTCATGCACATGCATGATCTCCTCTACACATGCTGATTATTTCCCATTCTGTTCCACTTCGGGCCATTGTTACTCTTGTTTGTGTTATTGCTCCTCTTCTCCATGTGCATGTCCACCCCCCACACCCATCCCCTTCATTTGTGAACTTGCTGCTCAGCTCCTCAATGAGCCTCGACCCTTGTACAGAGACGAGCTCATTTTCACTCTGACTCCTGAACTCACAATTACATTGTTGCACTCTGCGTAGTTTTCCATTCACATTTTTCGCACATGCACATCTTTTGTCCCTCTCTCCCTCTCTCCCTCTCTCCCTCTCTCCCTCTCTCCCTCTCTCCCTCTCTCCCTGCATTTATTTACTTCTTTTTATATTTTCATTTACAGATGCTTTCCGACTGTTCTGTGATTTTTTTTACCTCAATGGCCGCCGTCGTATCAGCTTCAATGGTTGCCATTGCCATGAGGAATTGCAGTGCTTCCTCATTGTCTCGGGTCGCTCACCTGCATTTATTTGCTTTAATTTATTTATATTTTCCTTTACGGATGGCTCTGTGATTTTTTTTCCCAGTGTATCGGCTTCAATGTCCGTCAGCAAGCAAAATTTCAGCTTTATACGTCACCCAGAAGGTAACGAACATCAATATCAGTCAGTCATTTAGTGAGTCAGTGAGTAGTTAGAAAGAGTAGTTCATGTTAATACTTCGGCTTTTATGACAATCCAAGTTTTAAGTATCCGTAGTTTACATTTATACATCTTGTGTGTTCATCATTTTCATTTATCAGGTTCTCTGGAGGGGGTTATGGGACATTGTAACCACCCTGTAGATAATTGGTTAAGCAGCATTTAAGTGTTTTCTTAGAAGTGGAATTTGATGTTCTTCGTCGAATGGATTCTGGTGATTGTGCCGTTGATGGTTCTGGGTTAAGTTTGCCCTTCATCAATAAATATGGTCCCGTTCAGGAAGAAGAAGATATGCCACCAACTTTGACCGCTTCTGCAAGAGCTTATTTGTATTTAAATGTCAGGTAATTGTTTTGTATTTATTTATACCTATGTGTACTGATCATAACTGTCATTAATCAGAGACGATAGAGTGATGAAAACAAAAAAAAATCCCCCAAAATCGAACTTTGCATTCAAAATGTTTTGGCCTAAAACACTCGCAGGCACTCACTGGCGGACCTATGAAAATTTGACGAAGATCTGTTTCGCCATCTGTGAGAAATGTCGACATACAAACACACAGACAAATGGCATCTGGTACTAATTGCCAATTGGTATTGATTATTGATCAATATGGCATTGATTGGGATCGACTTTAAATGAAAAACATTCAGGACTTGATATTGACCTTAAATCCGCTTTGTCTCCTCTTTGCCCTTCTCCCTTGTTTTCCTACAGGTTGACCCAGAAAGTGGACAAATCTAAGCAGAGGCTGCGTCATATATTCACGCTCTCCTTGGCTAGGTCTTTGCCTTCTCTCTGATTACTTGGCTTGTTCTTCCTGAGCAGCTCTTTGTAACCCTTCCTCACCCGTCATGCACCCCCCTGCAGTTCTCATTCTTGGTTCTCTATTCGCACTCGCACTCGGCCCATCTAAGACCCTCGGTGCGCTCTCTGCCAATAGCACATACCCTGTTCAGCCGAAGGGCACTACAGGAATGGGGTTCTCCTTGCGAGTGCGGCGCTCTATTGATGAAGTTGATAAGCTTGCCATTGTTAAACTACATAACAAGCTTCGAGGGGACGTCAGGCCAACTGCGTCGAACATGGAACACATGGTGAGGGCACTCCAGCAACTGTCGAGCGTGCAACACCCAAACGTACTCACAATGTAAATGTTTATCTCCAGCATATTGAAGAATCATTCATTTGTATTTATGGTGTAATTTTTATTTTCTTGGCAGTTCCCTGTCTGATATTGTGATATATAATGTCTGATAGGATGGTACAGATCAAGTGCACTTACCTTTGAGCTATCGACTCTGAGTTTGAGACCACACTATAAAATTTAAATTGGTGGTTCGCAGGTAAGCCATAACAAAGTTTGTCATCTCTCAGGTGAATATCCCATTTGCCAGCATTGATGTGAAAGATCCCATGGTGTCCTTTGCGAAGAGGAGGCGGACATTCTGACCAAATTGCAAATTACTGCCATAACTCTCTCCCCAACCCACAACCCACAGTTTAGGAGTATGCCAACACTCCCAACATGAGTTTTGGGATGCCTTGTCAAGCAGTGAACTGATTTATGCTAATGTGAATGGTTGTATATACACGCTGTCTAAATCAGGAAGTGCAGAACGACAAGATAGTAAACAAAATTATATTTCAGAAAAATTAATGAAATAGCACAAAGAGGGGCGGTGTGGTGTTGCTCACAGTGTTGTTGTGCAATGCATGTCATCAGAGAGCTGTTACCCATAAGGCAATGCAGAATGACAATATAGAGTAGGTTTCTTTATACATACATCCCTTGTTAAACGACAACTCAATAATTTATGGAACTAATTTGTTATACGTATGATAAATTCGCTTTAACGGAATTTTGTATCCCAAAAGGAGAAAATATTTTGCGAGAGGATTGGGGGGTAGAATTAAACAACCCACAGTCTGTTGTTTGTCCTTCCATGCATTTCATACTGCTCCAGGTCATTTGCACTCACTTTTCTTACTGTACTGGTTTTCTTCACTTTTTGTACTGTACTGGTTTTCTTCACTTTTTGTACTGTACTGGTTTTCTTCACTTTTTGTACTGTACTAGTTTTCTTCACTTTTTGTACTGTACTGGTTTTCTTCACTTTTTGTACTGTACTGGTTTTCTTCACTTTTTGTACTGTACTGGTTTTCTTCACTTTTTGTACTGTACTGGTTTTCTTCACTTTTTGTACTGTACTGGTTTTCTTCACTTTTTGTACTGTACTGGTTTTCTTCACTTTTTGTACTGTACTGGTTTTCTTCACTTTTCGTACTGTACTGGTTTCCTTCTCTTTTCATACTGTACTGGTTTTCTTCTCTTTTCATACTGTACTGGTTTTCTTCACTTTTTGTACTGTAATGGTTTTCTTCACTTTTCATCCTGTAATGGTTTTCTTCACTTTTCTTACTGTACTGGTTTTCTTCACTTTTTGTACTGTACTGGTTTTCTTCACTTTTTGTACTGTACTGGTTTTCTTCACTTTTTGTACTGTACTGGTTTTCTTCACTTTTTGTACTGTACTGGTTTTCTTCACTTTTCATACTGTACTGGTTTTCTTCACTTTTTGTACTGTACTGGTTTTCTTCACTTTTTGTACTGTACTGGTTTTCTTCACTTTTCGTACTGTACTGGTTTCCTTCTCTTTTCATACTGTACTGGTTTTCTTCTCTTTTCATACTGTACTGGTTTTCTTCACTTTTCATCCTGTATTGGTTTTCTTCACTTTTTGTACTGTAATGGTTTTCTTCACTTTTCATCCTGTACTGGTTTTCTTCACTTTTCTTACTGTACTGGTTTTCTTCACTTTTTGTACTGTACTGGTTTTCTTCACTTTTCATCCTGTACTGGTTTTCTTCACTTTTCTTACTGTACTGGTTTTCTTTGGATATGGACACCCAGCAGGATTAAAAACAAAACCTGTCAAAGGGCGGAGGAGCTCCTTGTGAGCCAACGGCCATCCATATCTAGTGCCCAACTGTGTCTGCGGACGTCCTCCTGCAGTTGGGTTACTTCTTATTAGGAGGTTGGTGGCAGGATTTGCACTCCAGCCACCGTAAAACGCTTCATTCCGCAAAACGCAAAAACGCAAAAAAATCTGAAAACCCACTCCGTGGGAGTACCTCCTGTGCAGCTTCCCTTCGCAGGGCAGCTCACCGGATGATGGGATTGGGGCAAAGCCTTCGGGACCCCCAATCTTTGATAGGAGGGAAACCACGGGGTAACATCCCTGGGTCAGATTGCGGGAGAGTGTGTCGGAGTGGTGCTGAGGTGTCGTCCACCAGACGGCGGTCTCCTTGGGTTAACCTGAGGCGGTCCCTTCGGGTGGGTGCCTGGAATGTCCTATCCCTAAGAGAGGATGATCACCTGTCTCTGTTATCATCTGAGCTCAAGCGTTTGGACATCGGGATTGCAGCTCTCTCTGAGGTTCGGAGACCGGATTGCGGCGAGATAATGGTGGGTGGTTACACCTACTATTGGTCTGGTCGCTCTGATGGTTACCATACCCAAGGAGTTGCTGTAGCTGTGTCCAATAAGCTGACCCCAATGATAATTGAGGTAACACCGGTCAACGAGCGTATTATGAGATTAAGGATTCGTCACTCCTTAGGTGTCATTTCCCTGGTCTCTATTTATGCTCCGACTGAGGCGAGTGATCTTACCGTGAAGGACACATTCTACGCCACACTCGAGTCTGTGGTTGATCAGTGCCCCAGGACGAGATACACTTCTAGTCTTGGGGGATTTCAATGCATCGACTGGAACTGATAGGGATGGTTATGAGGTGTGTGTTGGTCCCCATGGGTCAGGAACTATGAACCAGAATAGCACTAAGTTCCTTGACTTTGCAAGAAGTCATGGACTTAGGGTGGCTGGTTCATGGTTTCAGCGCCCGCAAGCTCATCGCTGGACTTGGTATTCCAACGCTGGCGGTGTGGCAAAGGAGATTGACCATGTCCTCATTGACGGTCGTTGGAGGATGATCCAGAACTGCAGGGTCTACCGGAGTGCTCAGTTCCTCAATACTGACCACAGGCTTGTTGTAGCAACTCTAAAGCTGCACCTTAAATCCTGGAGAATGGTACCATCCCAGCCTAGGCTGGATGTTGCCAAGCTCAGGGATGAGAGAGTAGCTGAGGAGTTTGCGAACAGGCTGAGTGGACACTTGGGGGTCTGGGTGCCTTGGGGGTCCTGAAGAGTTGTGGAGCACCTTCAAGACCACCGTCCTTGATGTTGCCGGTGGATGCCTTGGAGTTCACCGCAGGGCAAAGAAGAATTTTGTCTCTCAAGGGACACTGGATACCATTGACCAGAGTCGCAGGGCCAGGCTGAATGGCAGAGCTGAGCTGTTCAGGGAGCTGAGGCGTAAAACTGTACGTGCACTGAGGGTGGACAAGGAGGCCTATGTGCGAGGAATCTGTGAGGGGTAGAGCATCACCTGTGGACAGGTGATTCTCGTCCGCCACAGGGGAATTCGCGCATTACGTTCATCCAAGCCCATCCCTCGGAGCACTGCAGTTCGAGCAGAGAGTGGTAGGCTCTTGACAGAGGAGTCTGAAGTGAAGGCCCGCTGGGCCGGTTACTTTGAGCGGTTGTACCAGGCTGATCCCCAGCTGTCGAGTTGGACGTCAAGGGGTGTTACAATCCCTGTTGCTGACCCTCGAATCAACTGTGGTCCACCATCGCTTGTGGAAACACGGGCTGCGGTGAACCAGTTGAAACGGGGCAAAGCTCCAGGGATCTGTGGCATCCATGCCGAACTTCTCAAGGCTGGTGGAAATGCTGCACTCGCGTCGTTGCATGCAGTTTTGTGCTCTGCCTGGAACACAGGCATGATCATCCCAACTGACTGGAAGAGGGGCCTTGTTGTCCCTCTCTGGAAAGGGAAGGGTGATCGCCAAGACTGCAACAACTACCGAGGGTGACGCTGCTCTCAGTGCCGGGCAAGGTCTTTGCTCGGATAATTCTTGATAGGGTTCGCCACCATCTGCTTGAGCACCAGCGTCCAGAGCAGTCAGGCTTTACACCAAAGAGGTCAACGATTGACCGTATCCTTGCACTTCGTGTCCTCACCGAACGCAGACGAGAGTTTCGGCAGGGGCTGCTTGCAGCCTATGTTGATCTCTGTAAAGCGTTCGATTCAGTGAATCGGGATGTCCTCTGGAGGATTCTTGGTCTTCGTGGGGTGCCACCAAAACTGATCAATCTGATGTCTGAACTCTACTCTGGTACTGAGAGTGCTGTGAAGTGTGGTGGTACCATCTCTGACTTATTTCCAGTTGTTACTGGAGTTCGTCAGGGGTGTGTACTTGCCCCACACTTTTCAGCACTTGTATGGACTGGATTTTTGGGAGGATGTCGGAGAGATCAAGTTGCGGTGCATCGTTTGGCAATGTCAAGATCTCGGACCTTGATTTTGCAGATGATGCAGTCATCTTTGCGGAGACTTTAGACATCCTCTTGGGGGCCCTCGAGGTGCTGAATGAGGAGTCGGAGCCGTTGGGATTACGGATTTCTTGGGTCAAAACAAAGATCCAGGCTTTCGGTGACATCTTGGATGCTGCTGTCCTGTCTGTGTCTGTTTGTGGTGAGGATGTTGAGGTCGTGGATAGATTCACTTACCTTGGCAGTGATATTCATGTCTCCGCAGGTTGTGAGCCGGAGGTCAATAGACGTCTGGGTCGGGCCTGGGAGTCATGGATTCACTGGATCATGGGGTGTGGCGCTGCCGGTACCTGTGCGGGAGGACGAAAGTCCGAGTCTTGCTCTATGGGTGCGAGACTTGGACTTTGACCAAGGATCTGAGACGGAGACTTAATTCCTTTGGTACCAGGTCTCTTCGGAGAATCCTTGGCTATCGCTGGTCGGATTTTGTGTCCAACGAGCGGTTGCTGAGAGAGACTCGGATGAGATTTGTTACCTGCATAGTCCGTGAGCGTCAGCTGCGGCTGTATGGACATGTGGCTCGTTTTCCTGACGCTGATCCTGCTCACCAGATTCTCTCAGCGAGGGAGTCTCATGAGTGGAGGAGGCCAGTGGGCCGACCACGTGCCTCATGGTTGCAGCAGGTTGACCATCATCTCAAGGAGATGGGGATGGGCCTCGCATCTGCCTGGGGGATGGCCAGACGGAGGCCCCTGGAGTACCGGCGGAAAGTGGACGCAGCGACGCGCTGTTCTGGCACATGCTCCCATACCTGACCTGACCTGGTTTTCTTCACTTTTCATCCTGTATTGGTTTTCTTCACTTTTTGTACTGTACTGGTTTTCTTCTCTTTTCATACTGAACTGGTTTTCTTCACTTTTCTTACTGTACTGGTTTTCTTCACTTTTTGTACTGTACTGGTTTTCTTCACTTTTCTTACTGTATTGGTTTTCTTCACTTTTCTTACTGTATTGGTTTTCTTCACTTTTCTTACTGTACTGGTTTTCTTCACTTTTTGTACTGTACTGGTTTTCTTCACTTTTTGTACTGTACTGGTTTTCTTCACTTTTCGTACTGTACTGGTTTCCTTCTCTTTTCATACTGTACTGGTTTTCTTCTCTTTTCATACTGTACTGGTTTTCTTCACTTTTCATCCTGTATTGGTTTTCTTCACTTTTTGTACTGTAATGGTTTTCTTCACTTTTCATCCTGTACTGGTTTTCTTCACTTTTCTTACTGTACTGGTTTTCTTCACTTTTTGTACTGTACTGGTTTTCTTCACTTTTCATCCTGTACTGGTTTTCTTCACTTTTCTTACTGTACTGGTTTTCTTCACTTTTCATCCTGTATTGGTTTTCTTCACTTTTTGTACTGTTCTGGTTTTCTTCTCTTTTCATACTGAACTGGTTTTCTTCACTTTTCTTACTGTACTGGTTTTCTTCACTTTTTGTACTGTACTGGTTTTCTTCACTTTTCTTACTGTATTGGTTTTCTTCACTTTTCTTACTGTATTGGTTTTCTTCACTTTTCTTACTGTACTGGTTTTCTTCTCTTTTCATCCTGTATTGGTTTTCTTTACTTTTTGTACTGTATTGGTTTTCTTCACTTTTCGTACTGTGTTGGTTCTCTTCACTTTCGTACTGTATTGGTTTTCTTCACTTTTTGTACTGTACTGGTTTTCTTCACTTTTCATACTGTACTGGTTTTCTTCACTTTTCATACTGTACTGGTTTTCTTCTCTTTTCATACTGTACTGGTTTTCTTCTCTTTTCATACTGTATTGGTTTTCTTCACTTTTTGTGCTGTATTGGTTTTCTTCACTTTTCGTACTGTTTTGGTTTTCTTCTCTTTTCGTTCTGTACTGATTTTCTTCTCTTTTCGTACTATTCTAGTTTTCCTCACTTTTCATGTGAGAATGACATTGAAGAGGATGTGGAAGTTGATTGCACAGGCAGGAATAAAGGGGAACATATGAGTGGGGGTGAGCAGTGATTCTGGATTTTGGTAGGTTCACCATTTGGGGGTTGATGGTGGACCATGTGTGTCCTACAGAAACCTGTGGGGGAGGTGGGGGACGAAACAAAGAAAAAGCAGAAGGTGCAAGACCAGAAAGGAGATAGTAGAAGACATAGACCACTGTCCTGTCCGCAATAGTGAAGTGATAGGCCCATAGACTTAGCTTCAGCACGGGAAATTCCAATGATCTTGAAGGCCTTTGTTTCTCCAGCATTAAGCTGAACAAGATGTGAGGCAGGGGAGCCAGCCCAGAGGGAAGAACAGTACTCCATCAAGCTGTGGATGAAGGCCTTGTCAGTTAAAAAGAGTTCAGGAGTGCCAAGGAAGGACTTTGTATGATGGAAAATGCCCAGTCGGTGTCTAGCGTTGGAGGCCAATGTTGAAATTTGGTTTGCCCAAGAAAGATCGTGGCTGATAGTGAGACCCAGGAGTTTGAATGAAAGTACCTCCTCAAGAGGGTTGTTAAGAAAGGAGATTTGGAGGGGGGAGGAGTGAGGTTGCCATATGGTCCTTTCAGGGAGAGATCGTGAGAGTGTGAGATTTGTCAGGATTAAAAAACATTTTCCAAGTGTTTGAACAGCTTGTGATTTTTTTTTTCAAGGTCTGAAGACAGGAAATAGGTTGTAACATGCCTATCTGAAGGCATTTCATGGCAGAGGGTGGAGTCATCAGCAAAGAGATAAAGAAGATTTTCCAGAGATCATTGATGAAGATCAGGAATAGGAATGGGCCCAGAACCACATGTTGGTGCTCCCTTGCTGGTGTTGTTGCCCCCATTGTTGTTTTATCGTCAGGAATATCAGATAAAAGAAAACCGCTTGGCTCTTCATGGCTATTTATTCCACCATGCTCCATTGCATTGTAGCCTCTCTCCTGTCAAGTCTCATTAGCATCCAGGACATTAAAAAACAAAAATAGAAAAAAAAGAATAAAAACCTCGTTTTATTTTGGGCATAAAATTCAGCTCTGGACATTACAATACTCATGGGTGTGAACACACTCACAAATCTTAAGTTTTTGAAGTTAACCCAACATCTAAACAACATCTGCAATGATGAACTTTCTTCATGCACACTGAAAAGGTTGTCTGATTGTACAGAGCTGGGATGAAGATCTTGCACGTTCGGCTGCATCGTGGGCGGCACAGTGTGTCTGGGACCATGGTCCTGAGACGCTGCTTCCCTCCATTGGTCAAAACCTGGCTGTGCATTGGGGCAGGTGAGCTCACAGTAAAGAGAATGAAGTTTAGATGCTCTTCTTATTGTGTCGCACTATGCTGCTTGTTGTAATGCCATTTGCACTTGAGTAAGGGGGAGAAATAGGGTCAACAACAATCTGATAATTTAAAGTTCGAGGCCTGGTGCGATTTGTCTCTCAAAATGCATGCATATGCTTGGCCGCGCAACGGCCAACCTAGCCATATCTAAGTTTCTGCAGTTGTGACATTGGCCATCTGTAATTCTGGATTCTGACAGTGAAGCAACAGTCTCTTCGACGGAATAGAAAGATACATTCAGTTTGATCCCAGCAGTTATAACCAACAGCAGAAACAGGTCAAGGTATATCAATTGGTAAGGCCTCCCTCGTTTTATTCAATTAGGACACCATGGCAAATTACACTGAGGCCAAATCTGTGTTCAAACCCAACCACCTGCAAAGTGTTTTTCATCTTTAAATTGTATCTTAAACAAATGGGTTATCGAACTAGCTACAGTGAATTATGAGACGTATCACATTCAATCTGTATACCTTTACTAGTTGAGTATGCTTACACATTATGAGCAATAACGAACTGTGCTTCACCATTGTCATGGGTTGCTCACC
Organism: Eptatretus burgeri; assembly: GCF_056783735.1. Classification (NCBI taxonomy): domain Eukaryota; kingdom Metazoa; phylum Chordata; class Myxini; order Myxiniformes; family Myxinidae; genus Eptatretus; species Eptatretus burgeri. The sequence continues at coordinate 99,937,487 of NC_140971.1, forward strand.
TGCAGTGAGCACAACAAGGCTGCACTTACTTTTGGATATTTTCATTTACGGATGTTTTCCGACGTTTCTGTGATTTTTTTCCCGGTGTATCGGCTTCGATGTCCGTCGGCACGCAAGATTTCAGCTTTCTATGTCATCCAGAAGGTACTTATCTTTAATATCAGTCAGTCAGTGAGTGGTTCAAAGGAGCTTTATATGTTAGATAACTTTGTAATTAAATCGTAGAAAGTGGAAATCGGCTTTGCATCAATTGTTTGGACTCCACACAACACATGGATACCTTGATAGCTTCAACTTGAGCTAAGTGTACGATTTCCATTCTTTATAACCTCTTATGGTTATGTTTTCACCCCTGTCATTTTCTTTGTCTCTGTCCATCTGTTTGCTTGTCTGTGAACAAGAGAGTTAAGGACAGACTCGTATGAAATTTGGTGAAGAGGTTTGGTGTATGACAAGGATGAAATGATTAGATTTTGGTGAAGATTCGGATATGAGAATTTTTTAATCGATTCTTCACCATTGAGAGATGGAGCTAAAAATGATATATAGCACGATATCTCAAAAAGTTGTGGACGAGTTATGACAAAACTAGGTGGATGAGTTAGGGATGTGACAAGAACAAGCTGATTCTATTTTGGTTCAGGTCTGGATCCACATCCGGACTATCAGTGGGATACAAAGCATAAACTGTTCAGCCTGGTGGAGGTATGTGGTCTACTGAGTGCCATTCTAGTTCACTTTGATTTCATGGTGGTGTGTTATTGCAGCCAAATTCAAACTTCGTGCCACCTTCAGTCAAATGAATATAATTATTTAACAATGGCAACATTGTTTTACTTCTAGCATTGTATACTAGCTTTTTTGCATTGAAAACTAGCATTGCATACTTGCAAACACAACCTGTCGCTATGCTAATGGGGATATTAAGGGGGTGGGAGGAGGGGGGAGAAAGAGGGAGGGAGAGAGAGGTTACGACCTGGTTACAACTACAGATATTGGGGATGCTTCACAACTTTGCATTCTTCAGGTGTTTTATATATGCATATATATGTATGTGTATATATATATATATATATATATATATATATATATATATATATATATATATATATATATATATATATATATATATATATATATATATATATATATATATATATATATATATATTGTTGCGGATTCGCGCCCGCCAGCGTGCGGACGGCCACGTAACTCGAATCGCGGCACGTCGCCCACCGGACGGAAAATCCAGTCGTGACCCTCTCGGACTAACGCCGGGAACCAGTCACGGGTGGACCTTTCGGTCTCACCGCGATCGAGCCAATCAGCCCCCGCGTGGGATAGGGTTGCTCGCCAAATTCGACCTACCTAAGTACCCACGCGGAGGGTAGACCGGGCGATCGCACCTCGCCGCAGGTCGACTTCGGACACGGGCCACTTAAGCGACCCGTTCCGTACTATCAGAATAACCGAGCGGTGTTATCGTCGACCTCGACGGTTCGATTAATTATCGGGCGTATTCAGCCCACTACCAACCCTTTACGTGAAGCAAGATGAGGGTTCAATGGGGGAAAAGACGAAGCGAAGTGGGAGAACAGTTCAACAATAAAGCACATTTATTCGCGGCACACGGGAAGCACACAAATACAATTCCACCAAAAGCACACAAAAAAAAGAAAACACAATTCCATTTCCACAAAAAGCAAATATAAAAGCGAAGACAATGCAGAGCTAATACCGACTACCGAGCACACGGCAACACTTATACAATTCTACTTCACAGACGGCGCCGACAACACATACCCAAAACCAAGGAAAAGAAATACCCTCAAGGATGAGGCGGGCCTGAGGCCGAGACCGGGTCGCGCCTACCCGTCTGGTGATGGGACGCGGAGCGGCGATGGCGCCGCAACCCGCGGGCCTCGTGGACGGTGTCTGGTAGGGGGTGGGAACGGGGCCCCCTTGGTCGCACTATCTCAGCGCGGGGGGAAACAGGAGGGGGTTGCTGATGCTCGGGGTATAGAGGATCTTTATTATCCCTGGTGTGCGTCTCCACCTCGGCCAGGTCGCGCTGCCGGCCTCCCTCGGGCGTGCAGCTCCCGGCACCGACGCGAGCACCCCCTCGTCTGCCTTCGCCGCTGCCGCCTCTCCGCCTCTGGACTCTCCACCCTGGACTCTTCCTTGGGCTCTCCTCGTTCGACTCTCTTCAGCTTCTCCAGCTACTGCAGGCTTCGGGCTCCAGACTTCCACACTGCTCTGACTGACGAACACCGTCCTTTTATCCCCCCGTAGCTTCGCCTTTGACCCCCTCCCTTTGACCTTTCACCTCGCTCCCCATTGGCCCGAGAAAAAGTGGGCGTGAAGGCTTTTTGATCCACAAATTTGCATATATCGATCGTTCTGGAGGCGGGGCCAAATCGCCCCTCGCTCACCGATTGGACGGCAAAAAGTGGGCGTGTGTCGTTTTTGATCCGTTTTTGAAGCACAAAATCCGTGATTTTGTACACGCTGTTCAACGTGCGCCCTGCACAAGTCCAACACCGGTACCCACAGCGGGGCAAGAACGGTGGCGATGCTACGGTTGCGAGGTGTGACGGGAAGGTCGTGGCGGTTGTGGTGAAGCGGCGTTGTGGTTGGTGGTTGATGTTGTGGTTGTGGTGGTAATCATGGCGGTTGGTCCAAAATATAGTAAAAGAAAAACGGCTATCCTGAAGAGTCGCAGCACGCATAAATGACATGTATTCCCACTAGACAACGGGTTTGGGCCTAACTACACATGCACTTACCGAGATACCTCACCTAAGGGACCTGAATGGTGGTTTGCGAATTTGGTAACCACAACACTACCCCCTCCCCTTTTTACAGACTCGTCCCGAGTCGTCAAATTTTCGTGTGCCATCATGTGTAGTTTTCCCCCAGTACATTTTACCTACGGATCCCTGAGTGCGACATTCATGGTATTCGTGTCCCCAAAATAAATAACCTGAGGGCTGCGTAACTACCTAAACAAACTCACTCACACGGACGACTTAAATAAAATTGCCGGCGCTAGACATACATGCCGGGGGCGCACTCATATGTACAGTACATCTTAACCTTAACTTACAAATTTTACACTAAACCATGGCCCAGGATCACTGAACTCTGCAAAAGAAAAGCAGTTAGCAGGGAGCCAGGCTGCCCACATGCAGTCTCTGGCTCAAAACAATGCAGGTGACAGGGAACGTGGCTGGCTGCTCACACGCAGTCCAAGGCCTTCCCTTTTGAACTGAACGCAGTGAACCACAACGGTGCATGGGCTGCACAAACGCAGTCTCCGTGCCAGCTCAAGTGGCACACGCAATGAGCACAACGGATGGATGCATGAACACAAACACGGTGCACGGGCCGCCACTGCAGGCCCGTGTTGTAGCTGCCAACAGGGCAGTTCTCGCAGCTTGCAAACTGTTGCCTTGCGGATCCTGGCGCACATGGAAATGAACAGGGGGGGGGGGCAAAGCAAAATTGAACGGGGCTGGTGAACGTGGGCAGTGGGCATGGCATGGCAAAGGTAGCAGGCAAACACAGCCCGCAGAAGAAGGCCGCTGCAGGCAAACACAGCCGGCAGATGAACTGGCCGGCACAGGCCTTGAAGAAAAACAGCCAGCAGATGAACTGGCCGGCACAGGCCTTGAAGCAAACACGGCCAGCCGATGGCACAGGCCTTGCAGCAAAACAACAGCTGCCGATGAAGTTGGCCGGCCTCCGCCTTGAAGCAAAACACGGCCAGCCGATGAAGTTGGCCAGCTCTTGCCGTTCAGTGGAGGTTGGTGGAGGGAGTGCGGTGGTGCTGGCCACTTGGAGGGCAGGCTCGGACCTACCTACCTGTCTCCCTCCCACCTATCGCCTTTGCCTGTCACTGTACATACCCACTCCCTTAATTTGTGAAAAACCAATTTAGCCCCCACTTATTTTTTTGTTGTTTTTATTTTTACTTCCCCACTATAAATCGTCCCCTAACCCCCTTTATCGTCCTTGTTCGGCTAACCTATTCTGTCACCTAGCCTACTCCCAACCCCTACGTTCCCTTCCCGGAGGGGAACAAGGGAGAGCTAACGTCCTGTGTCGAGGCCCAACGAAGCCTCAGAATGGCCTCCCCAGAGTTCGGCGATCTATAACCAAAGTGGGTCCAGCGGCCCACAACGACAGCGAGGGGATGGATGGTGCGGAGGGGTACACTTCCTAATCTACCCTATCCATTTAACTGTTAAACTACCCCGGGGCTTTCAACAAGCGCCTCTCGCTTAAACTATTGGTTCTAACAACCCAGATTCCCGTCGCCTGTGTTGGTGTCCTCACAATTTCGGGCCTCGCCCCCCAATTTTCTCTCCGTGCCCTCACACGGTCTCCTGGCTGGGACACGTGGCTCCCTTTGGCAGGCACGACCCTCTGCCGATTCTCCCGCTATGGCACCCCGGGCACTACACTGCCTCCGAGCCTACCAGCTCCCTAACACCGGGAGTGCCCCCATGGCACCTCCCTGAAACGCATACGTGGCAGGCCGGCCTCCCGGGCCCCTTTCCGAGGGTCACCCGTGCCCACAACACTGCCCACGCGGCTAATGGCGCCCCGGGCCCCCGCACCAAGCAGGCGCACCCGTGCCCACTACGCTATCCCGGCCCCCCATGGGCCCTTGGCCTACCGCGGCCGACTAGCCTGGTGCCCGGGGTACCCACTCAGCGATACTCACCTTTCGCAGCCACGCTCCCAAGCCCGTCAACAGGGCTCCTGCACCCCTCCAAATGGGTTTCGAGCCTACACTCCCACCAACAGCAAAACGACCTCCATTTTTCAATTTGACTAACCCAGCTAACTCACTCTACACTGACCCCGGGGGTCCCTTGGGCGGGAGTCACTCCTCCCCCCAATCACTCATCGCACCATGCATTCCCCATTCGCTCCATACACACAGACCCGCTGGCCTCACTCACTCATCAAGTACTCAACTCACAACTCACCAACTCTTCAACACACACACCACTGAACTCTGCCATCCTTCTAACTACCTCCCCTAACTAACTCGTGCTCCCACGTCGTCCCTTAAACTATTAGCACGTTCCTTTTAACCTACGTAGCTAAGCTACGTCCCCACTACACATTCACAAGTCTGTCCATGTCATCAAAAATCATTTCCCATCCTAAATCTGGCTACAATCCCTCTAACTAATCCATTCCACGGACTCCATGAGGACTTACCCCTGCCCCATGGAGTCGGTCTAACTAAGCTAACCCTTCCCCCTAACTAGTTTTCATCCTGTGCCCAGGTTAAGGGGGTCTCCACCCCTTGCCCAGGAATCCTGTGTACCCGAAAGTGAGGCTTGTTTTTTTCTTTTTTTTTTTCATGCGCAGCACCTGCGCGGCAACTCAGAGCTCGCGCACTTTACACCTGCCCGTGACGTCATGCAGCTGCACGTGTACCTCGTCCCTCCTTGGACGGTACCATCCGGCCGGGATACCCCTCCTGCCGGATTCCAACCACACGCGTAGCCATGACGTCACCGTGCGCAAAAAAAAAAACAAGCCCCACGTCTCGAGGGGTTCCCCACGCGAACACATGTGCTTTGCCCGTTGGAGCTGAACACACACGATCGCGTGGAGAACCCGTCCGGTCCAAATCCGTAATCCTGCCTAAACTTTGTCCGTCCGCGGGATCGGCAAATCCACCGCGTGCGTTTCCGGACCGGGACTTCACTCTCGCAAGCGAGCACGTGGCGGTCTCGTGCGTTGCACAGCACGAACCGCGTGCTCACTGCTGGGCGAAACCGGCACGGTCCCCGAAACAACTACAGCCGCTACACGGCTTTCTTTCTTTACATGTCGCCGTCGTCGTCGCCATTCAACCCACGCATACCTGCGTGTTACGACGCACACAGTCCACTCAATCACATTCACACCGGGAGACGCGGCTGCGTGCTCCCGCATGCCAACCGACATCTCCCTCACATACCGCTCTCTCACACACACGGTCTCCCTTGCACACAGTGACCTTGCACACGGCCGTTCACTCACGCGTGCGGGGGCACTCACCCGCAGTGCCTCACTCGCACTCCGTCCCTCATCCACACACGCGGGGGCACTCAACCGCGGTTCCTCACTCATACTGGCCGTTTCACTCACACACACGGCCTCTTCCACACACGGTTCCTCATCCACACACGGTGCCTCATCCAAACACGGCGTGCTGGGAAGCACGCACTCCAGCACCATCGCCACCACACCACTCACACACGGGGTCGCTTCCACACACGGGGACGCACCCACGCCTTGCACCACACACACAGGGACAACCACACTGGGGATTCGTGTCCCCACAAGGGTCTCCGGGGCCTCTATACCCCCCAAGCTCTCCGTGCACCCGTCCCCTCAACCTCGCAAAGCACGACCGAACTCACCTGGTCGTGACTCGCCTCAAGGGGGCATACTCCCTCCCCTCGTTCCTGGAGGAGGTCATCCAGCTGCTCACACCGGGTCCCCACACGCTCCGCGAGCTCAACCTCACTATCCTCCACTACCTCCGTGTGTGTGTGCGCGTCACTTACCCCATCTTCATCGTGTTTATTGGTCTCTGCTTCTTTCTGGCGTCTTTCCCTTATCTTTATGTAGGTCAACCTTGCTTTCTCTTTAAGTCGCTCCCGTCCTTCCCTGTTTTTCACTCCTTGCTCTTTCACGATCTCCGCGTACCTCATCCTTGCTCTCCGTATTAATTGTTCTTTTCTCTCCCTCGCAATTACTTTCACCTCGTCTCTTGTCTCCCGAATTACTTTTTCCTTACCCGCCTCCACCGCGGGCCTGTCAGCCGTTGCACCCCCTCCCAGCTCGTTTGTTCCGACACGTGGAGTCGCCATTTTAAGTTCCCTGCTCACGGCCTTCATGCCCGCCTGCAGGCATCGGCCCATGTTCTGCGTCTCACCCCGTAGCTTTCTCGTTTCTTCCTTCATGTTTGTTTCCATTTTAGTTTTCATGCGTTTTATTTCGTTTGTGAATGTATCCATCTTTTCGTTTATTTGTTTGTTCATGTCTTTCATTTCGTTTTTTATTTCATTTGTCATTGCCGCATTCATTTGTGCCAGCATGGTGAATAGCTGGGCCATGTCGGATGCACTCAAGTGAGCCGTTTCGGCAGGGGTTGGGGAAGGGTCTTGGTGGAGAGGGAGGGGAGGTGTCATACACCGCGGCCGCTGCCGCACCCACCTCGGGCCCTGGGTTCAGTTGGGCGAGTCCGTGTTCCTGCACAATCAACATTTCCTGCTCGGGGATTCCATCCTGGGCCATGGACTCTACATTATTACACATATACATTTCTAATACCCCCGGCTCCCGCTCGCCTTGAGACGCCATCTTGCTTCTCGTGAAGGGTTAATTTGCTCGCTCGTAATTTGGAGGGAATCGGGGGTCGCTTCTCTCACCCCTGGACCGATTCCCGTGAATTTAGCCGGAGACAGGAGAGCCTGTTTTCCTGTTCTCCGATACCAGTGCCGCGAGGAGGGCGATGAATTTGTATCGCACGACCTGACACCAGTGTTGCGGATTCGCGCCCGCCGGCGTGCGGACGGCCACGTAACTCGAATCGCGGCACGTCGCCCACCGGACGGACAATCCAGTCGTGACCCTCTCGGACTAACGCCGGGAACCAGTCACGGGTGGACCTTTCGGTCTCACCGCGATCGAGCCAATCAGCCCCCGCGTGGGATAGGGTTGCTCGCCAAATTCGACCTACCTAAGTACCCACGCGGAGGGTAGACCGGGCGATCGCACCTCGCCGCAGGTCGACTTCGGACA
>NC_140971.1:99950304-99977804 GCF_056783735.1 Eptatretus burgeri
TTTTTAACCTCTGGCAGTTTACTACTTAGTTTGTACCATTTCAGGTTATTCACTGGACTTGATCTGCTTAAATTTCAGTAAAAACTGGAAAGATAGGGGTGTTCGAAAACTTTTGACTGGTAGTGTATCTATCAACTTTGTGCAATGGTATTGTGAAATCTTTGTGCATTCTTCACGTGAAAATGTCTCTTGTTCTGCCAAGTTTGAAGGGGATCGTCGATGGACTGCAATCTTCAAGTCTCACCATCAATGTTCAATTGGGTTCAAGTCAGCACTTTGACCAGGCCACTCAAGAACATTTATTACCTTCTTATTCAGCCACTCCAGTGTGGCTTTAGCTTTGTGGTTTGGATCATTGTCCAGCTGAAATTTAAATCTCCTACACAGTTTGATTTATGGCTGACTTGAGCAGGTTTACATCAAGGATTCTCCTGTACTTTGCACAGTCCATTTTCCTTCTATCCTGACAAGCTTTCCAGTCCCTCGTGATGAAAAACAACCCCATAACATGGTGCTGACACTACCATGCTTAACAGTAAGGATGGGGTGATGTGCACAGTGTTTGGCTTGTGACAGACGTAACGCTTTGAATTTAGACCAAAAAGTTCAATTTTTGTCTCGTCTAACCACAAAACATTTGTCCACATGCCTGCAGTATCATTAAGATGACTTTATGTAAACTCCATACGAGCTTTTAAATGTCTTTTTCAGTAATGGTTTCTTTCTTGCCACCTGTCCAGAGTCCAGCTTTGTGAAGGGAACGGGATATTGTTGATTGATGAACACTGGCCCCCATCTCGCACATAGAACCTGCAGATCTTTCAAAATCATTGTTGGATTTACAGTGACATCCTGAACCAGTTTCCTGCTTGCCCGGTTGCTGAGTTTGGATGGGTGACCTGATCTTGGTAGAGTCTGGGTGGTATGATACGACTACCACTTCTTAATGATGGATTTCACTGTACTCAAAGTGATCATGAGTGACTTTGAAATCTTCTTATAACCCTCTCCTGAACGGTGCTTCTCCACCACTTCATATCTGACTTATTTGGAAACCTCCTTGGTCTTCATGTTGTTTGCCTTGTTGGTTGTCCAAGTGAGTTGTACGTTAAAACTCCTTAGACAAGCGGAGAGCTTAATTTATAGGTTCAACCACTGATTACATACAGGTGAAATCTATTACACTTATTTTGTAACATTTTATTATTTTGTTTTTATCAGATTTATACTTATTATTTTGTAACAAATAATTTGCTCCTGAAGTGATTTCGGGTCAATCAGAAAAAGGATTTAAATACTTGTGCAACTGAGAATCGTCTGATTTTTCTCTGTTAATTTAACTTATTCACATTTTATCTGCATTTTTTAGCTTTATCACTTTGGAGTAGTTTGTGAAGACTCAATGCTTGTGGGTAGCAGGGTAGCTGTTTTTCAGCTACCTCAGGGAGTGACGTCCCTGCCCTATACGAGTCCTGGGCTCAGCTGGCTCCAGTTGACAGTACCTGGTATGGGCCCCTTGTCCAGGGTAACGGATTCCACATGTTTGGCGGTCCAAGTGTGATGGTCTTTTCATCATTGACCAGGAGCAACAATGACATTCGTATCCTACTTGGGTGTCAGAGCAGCCCTTTTTTGGGGTAGCACTGCTCTCTCCACGTGGAGGTAGGGATATAAAAGGTTCCCCAAAGAAAGCTTGCTCCACTTAAGCTTACCTGACTACCACGGAAGGTTGGTCATCCATTCTGTGGTTGAGAAACATCAAATAAATATTAATTAACAAACAACAATAAGCTTAACAAATGTAACATCAAGACGTTAAATTTCTGTGCATGGAATATGCACATAATGAAAAACAACGCAGCCGCCTCAAACGTCGAACGGCCGTTATTGGCCATGAACTGGAGGGATATGGAATAGACATTGCAGCACTCAGTGAGACTCATCTACCTGGTGTATCCCATCTCGAGGAATGAGGCTCCGGCGAGAAGTTCTACTGGAGCAGCAAGCCAGAAACTGAGTCGTCAAGCAGGTGTTGGTTTTGCGATAAAAACGAAACATTTAAACTTTCTAGATGCTGTCCCAACTGGTGTTGGTGAACGTCTCATTACTGTCAAGTTTGAGTTGCACAATGAACGTTATGCTACAGTCATCAGCGCATATGCCCCTACCGTGACAAACAGAGATGAGGTCCAAGAGCAATTCCACAATGCCCTTTCAGCAGTTATACAGTCAACATCTCTTTGTGACAAGCTTATTTTGTTGGACTTCAACGCTTGAGTGGGACATGATTATGTTGCATGGAAAAAGGTGATTGCACACCACAGCATCGGCAAAGCGAACTCCAATTGCACCTTGCTGCTGACGTTATGTTCAACTAATGAACTCGTCATCACAAACTCCTTATTCCAACAAGCTGATAAATACAAAGCTACGTGGATGCATCCCCACTCTAAACATTGGCACCTCGATGACTTTGTCATCCTAGGGCAATGTGACTGGCATGATGTTAAGCACACACTTGTCATGAGAGGCTCTGACTGTTGGTCAGACCACAGGCTTGTGAGGAGTAAAATGTCATTCAATATCAAGCCTCCTGTGAAAAGGCAACGTCTTGAGGCTGCTACAAAGCTAAACACTCAACAGCTTAAATGCAAAGATGTGAAATCGCAGCTTCAGCACCATCTCAATGCCACTTTTGAACAATTGGATCTTCCTACTACCAATGCTGAAGTGAGATGGGCCATTTACAAGACATCACCTTCAGGGCAGCTGCTGATATTCATGTTCTCAGTTTCATAAAGCATAATCACAAAGACTTGTTTGACGAGAACGTCTCCCAGATCAAAAGTTTACTTCACTCCATGCATGCAGCTCATCTTCGCTGGATTGATGACAAAGGCTCAGCGAGTAAACACTCCTCTTACCTGCAACTTAGAAGACTCGCACAATCAAGACTACCTTCCATGAAAGACAGCTGGTGGGCAGCAATCCAGGAGGCAGCCAATACAAAGAATCTCAAGCGCTTCTATGGTGGTCTAAAGGCAGTCTATGGACTGTCTTCTCAGAGTATCACCACATTTAATAGCTCAGACAGCCAGCTCCTAATCACTGATCCAAAAAAGATCCTGAAGCACTACGCTGAACACTTTAATGGTGTCTTTAATTGTCCTTCCTCCATCTCAGATATGGCCATTGACTCTCTCCCCCAATGGCCTATATTAGAAGACCTTTCCTGCCCTCCAACTAAAAGAGAGATCACCAGAACTATCAGAGATGTCATCTGGAAAGGCCCCTGGCTACGATGGTATCCCTTCTGAGGTTTTCAAGATTGGTGGTGCCAACCTCCTTGCCCAACTGACCCAACTCTACATTACCATGCGGAGTGAGGAGTCAGTACCCCAGGTCTTCAAAGATGCCATAATTGTTCCCCTGTACAAGTGCAAAGGTGATAGGTCGTGTGTTGACACCTACCATGGTGTGGCCCGACTATCTATTTCTGGGAAAATATTTGCCCACATCATTCTTAATCGCATGTCATCAACAATTGCCAACAGCATCACCCCAGAAAGTGCTGGATGTGGCATGGCTGATATGATGTTCTCCACTCATCAACTCCAAGAAAAGAGTAGAAAACAACATTGTGACTTATACATGGTCTTTGTCAATCTGACGAAATTGTTTGATCTGGTCAATTGGGAAGGCCTGTGGGAGCTGCTGTCCCGGTAAGTTGGTTAACATCATCAGATCCTTCCATGATGGCATGGTTGCTTGTGTGAGGGACAGTGGATGCACTTCTGAGCCATTTCCTGTTACCAATGGTACAAAGCAAGGCTGTGTCCTAGCTCCCCTATTATTTAGCATTGTGTTTTCCTCCATGCTTCATGATGCTTTTGAAGAGTGCACCCGGAGAGTGATGATCCAGTTTTGCACTGATGGTCGTGTCCTGAATTTGCAGCATCTGAGGTCAAGTCGAGAATCACGGAAATGTTGCTCCGTGATCTACTTTTCGCCAATGACTGCTCACTTTTCAGTCATAATCTCAGACATGCAATTCATTGACAACTCATTTGTGCAATCTGCTCATCGATAGGGCCTTACTATTAGCCTCAAAAAAAGGCTATGCTTCAGCCGAGACCGAAAGGTGCATATGAAGTCCGTCTAAAAAGTAACGGGATGAACTTCACCGAAATTTTATTCCAAAAAATATATTGAAATCACAGCTTGTCCCCTTCAAAATAGTTTCCCTCCAGTCTCACACACTTGTCCGTCCTCTTCTTCCACACTTCGATGCACCCCCGGAAGGCTTCTTCTGGAATCCTCCGGAGCTCCGTCATCACTGCCCTTTTGATGACCTCCACATCAGGAAATCGGGTCCCCTTGATCACCCCCTTGAGCTTGGGGAATAGGAAAAAAATAACAAGGGGCCAAGTCTGGCAAATACGGGAGTTGCTCCAGAGTTGGCACGTTCCTCTCCGACAGAAACTGTCGGATGCTCAGGGCACTGTTTGCAGGGGCATTGTCATGGTGGAGCACCTAGGCATTGTTCTCCCACAGATCCCTCCTCTTGGCCCGGATTGATCTCATGAGGCGCCGGCGGATCTCCTTGTTCACGTATTGATTCACTGTTTGACCCTGTGGTAGAAACTCGAAGTGGACGATGCCCTTGATGTCAAAAAGGCGATGAGCATCACCTTGACCTTCGACTTTGACATCCTTGCTTTCTTTTGTCTTAGTGATGCCAGACTTTTCCACTGATGACTCTGCCATTTGGTTTCGGGATCGTATTCAAATATCCACGATTGATCGCCAGTAATGACTCCTGAGCATGTCTGGATCGTCCTCGAGGCACTCGATAATGTCTTGACAGACAGTGACTCTTTGCTCTTTCTGGTCCTCGGACAACAGCTTGGGGACCATCTTTGCGCACACCTTGTGCATTTTGAGATTTTCAGTGATGATGCCCCAGACAGTGTCCTTGTTAATGGAAAGTTCCTCAGCAATCATCCGCACCACGAGTCGACGAGCTGTGCGCACCATCTGCTTCACATGCTCGATGTTGTGCACTATTCTGCTGGTTGAAGGTCTTCCAGACCGTGGATCGTCTTCAACCTCCTCCCGTCCCTCTTTGAACCTCTTGCGCCATTCAAATGCACGTCTACATGACATCATTTCTTCCTTGTAGACTTGTGGCAGCATTGCGAAGGATTCGGAAGGTGTTTTGCCAAGCTTGGCAAGAAATTTTAGATTGGCTCTCTGCTCACGACTCATAGCGCGACGACTCAGATGAGACAACGTGTAAAGCACGACCTGTAAAAAAATCACACAATGAGCGCAGTCAACCATCACTAATCACATATATTGCTGGAATGTTGCGAAAGACTGTGACGCAACCTGTTCATTCAAGTTGTGTAAGTGGAGCACGCAGCAGGCTCAGTCCCGTTACTTTTTAGACAGACCTCGTATACTGTCCCACACATTAACATCGATGACACACCACTCAAAGTTGTGGATAAGTTGTGTTTCCTCGTAAGTGTCCTCTCTCAAAATGCAATGATTGATGACGAAGTAGCACCAATAATCAGTGAAGCATGTATGTCCTTTGGAAGATTGACGCATCGCCTTTGACATGAACGTGGCGTCCACCTGGACACCAAGATTAGTGTCTTTCGTGCCGTTGTCCTATCAACACTTCTGTATGGATGCCAATTTTGGACACCCTTTCGGCATCATATCAAACACCTCGATCAATGCCACATGTGATGCTTTCGTAAGATTCTTGGCCTTACCTGGTGAGAGAATAATTCACACCTCAACCCGAGACCGGTGTGTGTGTGTGTGTGTGTGTGTGTGTGTGTGTGTGTGTGTGTGTGTGTGTGTGTGTGTGTGTGTGTGTGTGTGTGTGTGTGTGTGTGTGTGTGTGTGTGTGTGTGTGTGTGTATATATATACTGGTGATATTCATGATCAGATTTCGCTTAACATCCTCATCCTGCATTGCTTCCTGAAGCTCTGGCAGAGACATCTTGGTTACAACCTTTACCCCATCCATCCAAATCTACCTCTTCCTCCTCTTTCTTCAAACATACCCAGCATGCTTCATTTTTCCAGGTACCGTACGTTTCCTGCATGCATGATGTATCTAACCAAAGTACAAGTTTCTGTTTTATCATCAGTGCTTCTCACGTACATGGTGGTGTAATTAATTGAAGCACTGATTTGTTTGATGTTCATTTTATTCTGACAGGATACTGTAACATGTCCTAATGGATATTTCCTCCTCTGATAACATGATGAGGTTTCATGGATAAATACATTTTGCTGACAATCCCCAGTCCTCTCCCGCAGGTGTGTTCAGGTAAATTCGGAACGTGGACGGTGTTCTGGTGATAATGCGCCTACTCTTCATCAAGACACCACAAGATCTTCAATATTCACAAATAAATCTTAAACAAATGATTGAATCTTACACCAAATGAAATCATTAAGCACAAATACTTAAATGGTGGCAAGTAGGTCTGATACCCTTCTCAACTCGATCATCAACCCACCTGGGTATCTCATCATCTACATCATGATTCATTCTATCCTTAAAAACTGCCAACTTGCAGTGTTTCTGCACCTGTTTGACATTTCTGCAATCAATCTAAAACGTTACTTGGTCAAGATTCACCGATGATAAGAGGAATTGAAGTGAAGCATGACTAACATTGTTGCCAGCTCTTCCATTTACTCCGAACACCACATCCCTGTCTGTTTACACCCACAGGCCGCGTCCACCCATCTTCCATGTGCAGGCTTGGTTTGATGAAGCCTCAGACTTCCAGTTCCCGAACCCACAAGACTGCAAACCATGGTGTCCTTACAATTGTAAAGGACCTGTTTGTACGCACTACACGCAGGTACCCAAGCATTTTGTTTGTATTCTCTACATTTGCTAAATTAATGCTTCCTCACTTCAAGTGCATGTTTGCGTAAAACGAATGAGTTCAGGAGCGCGTGTCTGCATGATTCACTCTTCGGGCACATCTGCACCGTGCTGTATCCACCAGGCATAAAGTAGTATATTTACCAAATGCTTTATGACTGAGTATTCCCTGATGAAAAACAACCATTCCAACCAGTGTGACGCAAAACCCTGGGGTTACGAGCTTTTCATCTTGTGCTGTCCACGAGGAAGATGGACACAGCAAATTCGTGGCTTTTATGGTTTTAAAGAGCAACAGTAGTATTTCAATGCATTCCAGGTGTGCCGTCTGGCTCGGCGGGCAGCCTGCCCAGAGTATTGTAGACTGGCTGACACTGAGCAATCCTGTCCCCTTTCCCCCTTCTCCATGCACCAACCTCTATTTCCATTCAAACAGGTCCTCGAACAGCGCAATCACTGTTATTTTAAAGCTTGTGAAATCGTAAAACATTACGTGCACACCACAATGAACATTGGGTAGTACTGTGTCATCGGTGCTTGTTAAATTGCTGTTACATATCTCAAAGTACCACTCAACACTCTCATAAACCTGATAATATAATAACAATAACAACAACAATAATCATGATAGTACTGTTTAAGATATCACAGATTACTCACATTTTGCTTATTGTTTCCCCAACCCCCTCCCCCCCCCAACCCCCTTCACTTGTATCGTCCTCACCGTACTGTATCGGAACTCAGTGTAAAGGAGGTAAAGTTACGACTGTTTAACTACAGTAGAAAGCCTGGTGTTGACTTAGTGGTTAGGGTGGTGGTGTGGGATACTAGATTCCTGAGTT
Source organism: Eptatretus burgeri (assembly GCF_056783735.1). Classification (NCBI taxonomy): domain Eukaryota; kingdom Metazoa; phylum Chordata; class Myxini; order Myxiniformes; family Myxinidae; genus Eptatretus; species Eptatretus burgeri. The sequence goes on from NC_140971.1 coordinate 99,958,070, forward strand.
CGATCCCCGTAACCATTGAATTAACACCAGGGGGTTGACTCAGCCTGTCATCCTTCCGAGGTCGGTCAAATGAGCACCAGTATACTGGTAATAGGGGCACCGCATCATCGGCAGAGCTGCGCCTCCAACCAATGATGCAACCAGCAGCCAAAAAGGCAGCACATGATGGGAACTACAGTATGATGTTGCTCACACCAAATTGACACTTTATGATTGATTTTTTTTTTTTCCTCATACATTCTCTGATGCTGAAATACGTTTTGACCGAGAAGCATCATATCAGCCATTTATATACATCATACACACAGTATCATAACTGCCGTTTGTTGCTCTTTTCAACATGTGGCATATACATATGTATATATATATATATATATATATATATATATATATATATATATATATATATATATATATATATATATATATATATATATATATATACATATACATACATACATACATACACATATAGTATAAATGGTCAAGACTCATGGTAGAGCTGGAGTATGAAGTAGATTTCCCTGTTAAATTGCAAAATGCAAGATTATGATGTGAGATAGTCTCTCCCTATCGAGTGCAGCCTGTGGCTGCTGCTTGCATTATTGGTTGGGACGCGGCTATGCCGCTGATGCAGTGTCCCCCTTACCAGTACACTGGTGCTCATTTTGCCAACCTCGGAAGGATGACAGGCTGAGTCAACCCCCTGGTGGTAATTCAATGGGCAGGGCTTGAACTCAGGACCCAAGGATCCCAAGCCACCACCCCAACCACCAAGCCAACACCAGGCTTAGGTGAGTTAGTAAAACAAAAATAATGAGTTAGAAAAGTAAAAAGGGGACTTGCTTGAATATATCAGCATGAGCATTGTGACATGCAATGGGAAGTATGACGTTATTTTGTACAACAATTGTGCTGTGACAAACATTCATGGCATAACTATTATTGGTCTTCGAAGAAGAAAACACAGTCATGTAAGTAGGTCATGATTTGGTGATATTATTTTCATTTGGAAATGCTCATGGTTGGGGTGGGGGTATGTTTACTACATCTTCACAATCCATGTGGTTGGGGTGGGGGTATTTTTACTTCATCTTCACATGTGGTTGGGGTGGGGGTATGTTTACTATATCTTCACATGTGGTTGGGGTGGGGGTATGTTTACTATATCTTTACATGTGGTTGGGGTGGGGGTATGTTTACTATATCTTTACATGTGGTTGGGGTGGGGGTATGTTTACTTAATCTTCACATGTGGTTGGGGTGGGGGTATGTTTACTTCATCTTCACATGTGGTTGGGGTGGGGGTATGTTTACTATATCTTTACATGTGGTTGGGTTGGGGGTATGTTTACTATATCTTTACATGTGGTTGGGGTGGGGGTATGTTTACTATATCTTTACATGTGGTTGGGGTGGGGGTATGTTTACTTAATCTTCACATGTGGTTGGGGGGGGGGTTTGTTTACTTCATCTTCACATGTGGTTGGGGTGGGGGTATGTTTACTATATCTTTACATGTGGTTGGGTTGGGGGTATGTTTACTATATCTTTACATGTGGTTGGGGTGGGGGTATGTTTACTATATCTTCACATGTGGTTGGGGTGGGGGCATGTTTACTATATCCTTATTTTGTGGTGGGGGAGGGGGAATGTTTACTCTATCCTCACATGTGCTTGTGGTGGGGGAATGTTTACTCTATCCTCACATGTGCTTGTGGTGGGGGGATGTTTACTATGTTCCAGCTTGTTTGGGCAACTACCAACAAAGTAGGATGCGCAATCAAAACATGTATAAACATGAATGTCTGGGGTGAGATCTGGAAGGAAGCTGTCTACCTTGTCTGCAACTATGCTCCCAAGTGAGTTTCGTTTTTTTTTGGGGGGGGGAGGGTGGGGGTGGGAATAGAGTAAGTTACAAATGTTATTATAATGGAGCAAATGTATATGGTTATGTATATATGTATATTTGTGACCAAACCATCTTTTTTTCAAATTTTCTTTAACAAATTCCACCATATTGTGTGTGATATATACACATACTGGTGAGGTGTGCTTACATATTATGTAAGCATATGAACCGTGCTTCCCCATTGTCTGGGATTGCTCACCTACATTTGATTTTTAATTAATTAATTTTAATTTATTTATTTACATTTTCATTTTGGGATGCTTTCTGATGGTTCTGAGATTTTTATTGGTAGATCGGCTTCGATGTCCGGCTTTTTCTTACTTTGACTTGATTGAGATATGGGCAAAAATACTACAATATGAGGTTAAAAACCTGACGAAGTCCAAGGGAAGCTATGTATTGGGGGCACATCTGCTCTGTAGGGCTGGCAGTTTGACTTTCCCGTCCAATTTTCGACGTTATGTTACTTTTGCCATTCAGCTCTTACTGTTAATTTAAAATTAATAAAAATTCGTGCTCAGTTACTTTTTATTTATCAGTGTTGGGTTTTGAGTTCTGATTTACAGCATATATTCAGTCAGAGCACAAAATATATTTGGCCAACCTCCCCATCATCCCCACCAACACCATCCACCCCATCCCCCTCCACTATTCCAACATCTCTCCACAACTCCTGATCCATCATCACCCCCACTAACCCACACCCACTATTCCCCCCTTTCCTTCACTCCCGGAGAAAGCAGGCATGGTCAAAGATGCCTATGCCTCTGCAACAACGTGTTGAGGCGCAGGAAGTGCGCCGATCCACACTTGTCAGATGAATTAAGAAAATATTAATATATCTTCTTATGAGCACCAGTTCGACTGGCAAAGGTTTGGAGCAGATATATTGTGAGAAATGCTGGATTATGTTTTTTGAACATAACCTCTCAAGGTCAACACACACTTCTTGTTGTGTATTCAAGCCCCATCATACAAGCTTTTCTCTTGGTCTTCGAAGTACTCTTCCACAGCATTCATGACTTGGTTACCACTCGAGATACTTCCACAGATATTTTTCTTCAGGTTACGAAAGAGGATATTGTTGAAGGGGAAATAACCTCCTGGTGAACATCAGTGGTGAGGAATAAGTCAATGGACAGTCGAGCTTTGTGCAGGAGAAACAAAATCTCACCTTTCATGATGTTTCTCTTTAAGAAAGTATAATAATACATCGCAGGTCCATTATCACGATTACTGTGTCTGATACCTGTTTTTTGTGACTAATGTCATTGAGTTTAGTTTTGAGTCTGATACATTTGCTTCTCCAATTTTCATGATGTGAATGTCTCTTTGCATGTTGATAATTTTTTGCTCGAAACAATGTATCGAACACATATTGATTACTGGAACTTACAGAAAACTAGAATGGCATTCTTCGATGTCGAAACGTTGACAGATATGCCTCCACCACATTATTACATCATTATACATACTTGTATACAAGTTTGATTTAAATCCCCTCAGCTGTTCTCAAATATCACATTTTTACCTGACATGACCTTTGAACTCTTGATCCCATAATCTAATCAGATTATGTTTACATCATTATACATTCAAATAACCAAGTTTGACTTTGATCCCTTCCGCCGTTCTTAAGTTGTCGCAGTGACGAAAACCTATCCTGGACTCTGATTTTTGACCTCTTAATGCCCTCATATAATCAGTTCATCTTTGCATGAAACAGTATACCTATACAAAGTTTGACCAAAATCCCATCACTGGTTCACAAGTCAGCAAGGTAACAATTTTTTACCTAACATGACCTCTGACCCTTGAGCTTTTGACCCCAAAATTGATTCAGTTCATCTATACATAATTATCCATACTTGTACGAAGTTTGATTTAGATAACTTCAGCCGTTCTTAAGTTATCGCGGTAACAAAAACTGAACACGGATGGACAGATGGACGGACAGCCGGACGGACAACCTGAAAACATAATGCCCGTGGCGACTTCATTGTCAGAGGCATAAAAATATTTCTGGAAATGGAAAATCTTTAAAATAAACAACAGTGCACCTGTAAAATACGACATAAAAATAAACAACCATACCTGTAAAATATTACATTAAAATAAACATCACTATACCTGTAAAATATTATATAAAAATAAACCACCATACCTGTAAAATATTACATGAAAATATACCACCATACCTTTAAAATAAACATCACTATACCTGTAAAATACTACAAAAAAATAAACCACCATACCTGGAAAATATTACATGAAAATAAACCACCATACCTGGAAAATATTACATGAAAATAAACCACCATACCTGTAAATTATTACATGAAAATAAACCAATTCATACCTGAAAATATTACATTAAAATAAACATCACTATACCTGTAAAATACGACATTAAAATAAATATGACTATACCTGTAAAATACGACATTAAAATAAACATCACAATACCTGTAAAATACTCTACCTATAAAATACTACATTAAAATAAACAACTCTCTACCTGTAAAATATGACATTAAAACAAACATCACGATACCTGTAAAATACGACATTAAAATAAACATCACTATACATGTAAAATGCCACAATAAAATAAACCACTATATCTGTAAAATACGACATTAAAATAAACAACTCTCTCCCTATAAAATACGACTTTAAAATAAACAACTCTCTACCGATAAAATACTACATTAAAATAAACAACTCTCTACCTGTAAAATATGACATTAAAACAAACATCACTATACATGTAAAATGCTACAATAAAATAAACATCACTATAATCTGAAAAATACGACATTAAAATAAACATCACTATACATGTAAAATGCTACAATTAAAAAAAAACATCTCTAAACCTGTAAAATACTACATTAAAATATGACATTAAAAAAAACATCACTCTACCTGTAAAATGCTACATTAAAATAAACATCACTATACCTGTAAAATCCCACAAGAAAATAAACATGATTATACCTGTAAAATACTACAATAAAATAAACATCTCTACACCTGTAAGATACTACGTTAAAATGAACATCTCAATACCTGTAAAACACTACAATGAAATAAACATCACTATACGTGTAAAATGCTACAATAAAATAAGCATCACTATAATCTGTAAAATACGACATTAAAATAAACATCACTATACATGTAAAATGCTACAATTAAAAAAACATCACTATACCTGTAAAATACCACAATAAAATAAACATGATTATACCTGTAAAATACTACATTAATATAAACATTTCCATAACCTGGAAAATACTACAATAAAATTAACATCACTATAACCTGTAAAATACTACATTAAAATAAACATCACTATACCTGTAAAATACCACAATAAAATAAACATGATTATACCTGTAAAATAGTTCAATGAAATAAACATCTTGAGACCTGTAAGATACTACATTAAAATGAACATCACTATACCTGTAAAACACAACAATGAAATAAACACTATACCTGTAAAATATGACATTAAAATAAACATCACTATACCTGTAAAATAAGCCTGGTGTTGGCTTCGTGGTTAGGGTGGCGGCTTGGGATCCCAGGGTCCTGAGTTCAAGCTCCGTTGGCTGCTGAATTGAAATACACCAGGAGGTTTACTCAGCCTGTCATCCTTCCGAGGTTGGCAAAATGAGTACCAGTGCACTGGAAATAACCACAATAAAATAAGCATCTCTATAACCTGTAAAATACTACAACAAAATAAACATCACTTTACTTGTTAAATACTACATTAAAATAAACATCACTATTCCTGTAAAATATCACAATAAAATAAGCCTCTCCATAACCTGCAAAATACAACAACAAAATAAACATCACTATACCTGTAAAATATCACAATAAAATAAGCCTCTCTATAACCTGTGAAACACTCCAACAAAATAAACATCACTATACCTGTAAGATACTACATTAAAATAAACATCTCCATACCTGTAAAACACTACAATAAAATAAACATCACTATACCTGTAAGATACGACATTAAAATAAACATCTCCATACCTGTAAAACACGACAATGAAATATACATCACGATACCTGTAAAATACCACAATAAAATAAACATCACTATTCCTGTAAAATATCACAATAAAATAAGCCTCTCTATAACCTGTAAAATACAACAACAAAATGAACATCACTATACCTGTAAAATACGACATTAAATTAAACATCACGATACCTGAAAAATATCACAATAAAATAAGCCTCTCTATCACCTGTAAAATACTACAACAAAATAAACATCACTATACCTGTAAGATATTACATTAAAATAAACATCTCCATACCTGTAAAACACAACAATGAAATAAACATCACTATACCTGTAAGATACAACATTAAAATAAACATCTCTATACCTGTAAAATACTTCAATAAAATAAACATCTCCATACCTGTAAAACACTACAATGAAATATTCATCACTATACCTGTAAAATACCACAATAAAATAAACATCTCTATAACCTGTAAAATACCACAACAAGATAAGCCTCTCGATAACCTGTAAAATACGACAAAAAAATAAACATCACTGTACCTGTAAAATATCACAATAAAATAAGCCTCTCTATAACCTGTAAAATACTACAACAAAATAAACATCACTTTACTTGTAAAATACTACATTAAAATAAACATCACTATTCCTGTAAAATATCACAATAAAATAAGCCTCTCAATAACCTGTAAAATACAACAACAAAATAAACATCACTATACCTGTAAAATATCACAATAAAATAAGCCTCTCTTTAACCTGTAAAATACGACAACAAAATAAACATCACTATACCTTTAAGATACTACATTAAAATAAACATCTCTATACCTGTAAAACACTACAATGAAATACACATCAATATACCTGTAAGATAATACATTAAAATAAACATCTCTATACCTGTAAAATACTACAACAAAATAAACATCTCTTTACCTGTAAAACACTGCAATGAAATAAACATCTCATACCTGTAAAATATCACAATAAAATAAGCCTCTCGATAACCTATAAAATACTACAACAAAATAAACATCACTATACCTGTAAGATACTGCATTAAAATAAACTACTCTATACCTGTAAAATACGACAACAACATAAACATCTCCATACCTGTAAAACACTACAATGAAATAGACATCACTATCCCTGTAAAATACAACATTAAATAAAACATCACGATACCTGTAAAATATCACAATAAAATAAACATCTCTATAACCTGTAAAATACCACAATAAAATAAGCCTCTCTATAACCTGTAAAATACTTCAACAAAATAAACATCACTTTACTTGTAAAATACTACATTAAAATAAACATCACTATTCCTGTAAAATATCACAATAAAATAAGCCTCTCTATAACCTGTAAAATACAACAACAAAATAAACATCACTATTCCTGTAAAATATCACAATAAAATAAGCCTCTCTATAACCTGTAAAATACAACAACAAAATAAACATCACTATACCTGTAAAATATCGCAATAAAATAAGCCTCTCTTTAACCTGTAAAATACGACAACAAAATAAACATCACTATACCTTTAAGATACTACATTAAAATAAACATCTCTATACCTGTAAAACACTACAATGAAATACACATCAATATACCTGTAAGATAATACATTAAAATAAACATCTCTATACCTGTAAAATACTACAACAAAATAAACATCTCTTTACCTGTAAAACACTGCAATGAAATAAACATCTCATACCTGTAAAATATCACAATAAAATAAGCCTCTCGATAACCTATAAAATACTACAACAAAATAAACATCACTATATCTGTAAGATACTGCATTAAAATAAACTACTCTATACCTGTAAAATACGACAACAACATAAACATCTCCATACCTGTAAAACACTACAATGAAATAGACATCACTATCCCTGTAAAATACAACATTAAATAAAACATCACGATACCTGTAAAATATCACAATAAAATAAGCCTCTCTATAACCTGTAAAATACGACAACAAAATAAACATCACTATACCTGTAAGATACTACATTGAAATAAACATCTTTATACCTGTGAAACACTACAATGAAATAAACATCACTATACCTGAAAGGTACTACATTAAAATAAACATCTCCATACATGTAAAACACTACAATGAAATACACATCACAATACCTTTAAGATAATACATTAAAATAAACATCTCTATACCTGTAAAATACGACAACAAAATAAACATCTCTTTACCTGGAAAACACTCAAATGAAATAAACATCTCATACCTGCAAAATATCACAATAAAATAAGCCTCTCGATAACCTGTAAAATACTACAACAAAATAAACATCACTATACCTGTAAGATACTACATTAAAATAAACATCTCTATACCTGCAAAACATGACAATGAAATAAATATCACTATACCTGTAAGATACTACATTGAAATAAACATCGCTATACCTGTAAAATACGACCACAAAATAAACATCTCCATACCTGTAAAATACCACAATAAAATAAACATCTCTATAACCTGTAAATTACCACAATAAAATAAACTTCTCTATAACCTGTAAAATACTACATTAAAATAACATCTCTATACCTGTAAAACACTATGATGAAATCAACATCACTATACCTGTAAGATACTACGTTAAAATAAACATCTCTACACCTGTAAAACACTACAATTAAATAAATATCACTATATCTGCAAGATTCAAGAGTAAAATGTTGTAAAATAATTGAGATTTTCGATATTTTAGCCAAGCATCCCTTTGAAACGTTTGAAACTTATCATCTGAGCTCAAGCGTTTGGACATCGGTATTTCAGCACTCTCTGAGGTTCGGAGACCGGATTGCAGCGAGATAATGGTGGGTAGTTACACCTACTATTGGTCTGGTCACACTGATGGTTACCAAACTCAGGGAGTTGCTGTAGCTGTGTCCAATAAGCTGACCCCAATGATAATTATTGAGGTAACACCAGGCAACGAGCGTATTATGAGACTAAGGTTTCGTCAATCCTTCGGTGTCATTTCCCTGGTCTCTGTCTATGCTCCGACTGAGGCGAGTGACCTCACCGTGAAGGACACATTCTACGCCACGCTCGAGTCTGTGGTTGATCAGTGCCCCAGACGAGATACACGTCTAGTCTTGGGGGATTTCAATGCATCGACTGGAACTGATACGGATGGTTATGAGACGTGTTGGTCCCCATGGGTCAGGAACTATGAACCAGAATCGTACTAAGTTCCTTGACTTTGCAAGAAGTCATGGACTTAGGGTGGCCGGTTCATGCTTTCAGCACCCACAAGCTCATCGCTGGACTTGGTATTCCAACGCTGGTGGTGTGGCAAAGGAGATTGACCATGTCCTCGTTGACGGACGCTGGAGGATAATCCAGAACTGCATGGTCTACCGGAGTGCTCAGTTCCTCAATACTGACCACGGCTTGTTGTAGCAACTCTAAAGCTGCACCTTAAATCCTGGAGAATGGTACCATCCCAGCCGAGGCTGGATGTTGGTAAGCTCAAGGGTGAGAGAGTAGCTGAGGTGATTGCGAACAGGATGAGTGGACATTTGGGGTGTCTGGGTGCTTTGGGGGGTCCTGAAGAGTTGTGGAATGCCTTCAAGACCACCGTCCTTGATGTTGCCGGTGGATGTCTTGGAACTCACCGCACGGCAAAGAAGAATTTTGTCTCAAGGGACACTGGATACCATCGACCAGAGTCGCAGAGCCAGGCTGAATGACAGAGCTGAGCTGTTCAGGGAGCTGAGTCGTAAAACTGAACGTGCACTAAGGGTGGACAAGGAGGCCAATGTGCGAGGATTCTGTGAGGGGGTAGAGCATCATCTGTGGACAGGTGATTCTCGTCCCGCTTACAGGGGAATTCGCGCATAGCTTTCAACCAAGCCCATCCCTTGGAGCACTGCAGTTAGAGCAGAGAGTGGTAGACTCTTGACAGAGGTGTCTGAAGTGAAGGCCCGCTGGGCCGGTTACTTTGAGCGGTTGTACCAGGCTGATCCCCCAGCTGTCAAGTTGGACGTCAAGGGTGTTGCAATCCCTGTTGCTTACCCTCCAATCAACTGTGGTCCACCTTCGCTTGTGGAAACACAGGCTGCGGTGAACCGGTTGAAACGGGGTAAAGCTCCAGGGATCTGTGGCATCCATGCTGAACTTCTCAAGGCTGGTGGAAATGCTGCACTCATGTCGTTGCATGCAGTTTTGTGCTCTGCCTGGAACACAGGCATCATCCCAACTGATTGGAAGAGGGGCATTGTTGTCCCTCTCAGGAAAGGGAAGGGTGATCGCCAAGACTGCAAAAACTACAGAGGGGTGATGCTGCTCTCAGTGCCGGGCAAGGTCTTTGCTCGGATAATTCTTGATAGGGTTCGCCACCATCTGCTTGAGCACCAGCGTCCAGAGCAGTCAGGCTTTACACCAAAGAGGTCAACGATTGACCGTATCCTTGCTCTTCGTGTCCTCACCGAACGCAGACGAGAGTTTCGGCAGGGAATGCTTGCAGCCTATGTTGATCTCTGTAAAGCGTTCGATTCCGTGAATCGGGATGCCCTCTGGAGGATTCTTGGTCTTCGTGGGGTGCCACTAAAACTGATCGATCTGATGTCTGAACTCTACTCTGGTACTGAGGATGATGTGAAGTGTGGTGGTACCATCTCTGACTTATTTCCAGTTGTTACTGGAGTTCGTCAGGGGTGTGGACTGCCCCCCACACTTTTCAGCACTTGTATGGACTGGATTTTAGGGAGGATGTCAGAAAGATCAAGCTGCGGTGTATCGTTTGGGAATGTCAAGATCTCGGACCTTGATTTCGCAGATTTTGCAGTTATCTTTGCGGAGACTTTAGATATCCTTTTGGGGGCCCTCGAGGTGCTGAATGAGGAGTCGGAGCCACTGGGATTATAGGTTTCTTGGGTCAAAACTACGTTCCAGGCTTTCAATGACATCTTGGATGCTGCTGTCCTGTCTGTCTGTTTGTGGTGAGGATGTTGAGGTCGTGGAGAGATTCACTTACCTTGGCAGTGATATTCATGTCTCTGCTGGCTGTGAGTCAGAGGTCAATAGACATCTGGGTTGGGCCTGGGGAGTCATGGATTTACTGGATCATGGGATGTGGTGCTGCCGGTACCTGTGCGGGAGGATGAAAGTCCGAGTCTTCAGGTCCTTGGTGCTTCCAGTCTTGCTCTATGGATGCGAGACTTGGACTCTGACCAAGGATCTGAGATGGAGACTTAATTCCTTTGGTACCAGGTCTCTTCGGAGAATCCTTGGCTACCGCTGGTCGGACTTTGTGTCCAACTAGCGGTTGCTGAGAGAGACTCGGATGAGATTTGTTACCTGCATGGTCCGTGAGCGTCAGTTGCGGCTGTATGGACATGTGGCTCGTTTTCCTGACGCTGATCCTGCTCACCAGATTCTCTCAGCAAGGGAGTCTCGTGAGTGGAGGAGGCCAATGGGCCGACCGCATGCCTTGTGGTTGCAGCAGGTTGACCAGCATCTCAAGGAGATGGGGATGGGCTGGCACCTGCCTGGTAGAAGGCCAGACGGAAGCCCCTGGAGTACCGTCGGAAAGTGGACGCAGCGACGCGCTGTTCTGGCACATGCTCCCATACCTGACCTGACCTGATCCCTTTGAAACATTAACTGGGATGAAAAAGAAAGTTATTTGCGAACTGAGAATGATATGCATACAAAAAAAAATATTGGATGTCATTGTAGACACTCCCTCTTGTAAACAACTCAACATTCTTTTTTTTTCTTTTTGAAACCACACTTTTTTAACACCTCGTGTGTAATGATGAGAGGGTCTCCTTCAAGTCCAAGTGGTTGGTGGTTTGAACCTTGGCGGAGTCATACCGAAGACTTTAAAAATGGAATGTGTGTGCTTCCTTGCTTGACATTCAGCTGTAATAAAATAAGAGCACAGACAATCCCCTCTGGTTGGCATCCATTCACTGGAGGAAATTCTTCCTTTGGAAATGACCCGCTGAGTGCAGTAAGAAAGGTGGCACCATTGTTGTGACATCGCTAGTACCAAGAGTACCCTGGGAAGCGATTTTGTGTGTGTGTGTGTGTGTGTGTGTGTGTGTGTGTGTGTGTGTGTGTGTGTGTGTGTGTGTGTGTGTGTGTGTGTGTGTGTGTGTGTGTGTGTGTGTGTGTGTGTGTGTGTGTGTCTGCTCCACTACAAGCCTTATATCATGTATTTTTTTTTTTAACAGAAGGTTTTTCTCTTGCAATGTCTGGGTTACATTTAATCCATATTTCTAGCTCACCAGGAACATGGTTCCGGGGAGCTTATGAGATGGCGTGCCGTTTGTCCGTCCATCCACAAATACATGCAACTTCTTCTCTGAAACTACACATACGATTTTGATGAATTTTTACCACAACGTTCATCACTGTGTATGTACCAAAGTTTTTATTTTTATTTTTTTGTATTCACAGTTGAGGCTCGTATGAGAGCTAACACACAGAACGTAAAACAAGGGGAGCAGGAGACAAGAGGGGTGGAAGAGGGAAGGAAAAATCGGTGTGGAACGCAGACATGAGGAGATCTGTGGGAGGTGGAGGGATGGGGTGGGGTACACAGGGTAAACAAGATGGAAACCACAGGGATTTTCAGATCCTTATATGACAGACTTTCAGGAAGGAAAGCAGGGAATTTGAAGGAGGGTGTGGGGAAGATTAGCAGGGGCAGAAAAGATTGTGGTTTTGGATGGGGGAAGAAAAGAGATGATGGTGAACAGCTGTTTTGAAGACCTGGAGGGAAGAGTGCGATTGAAGATAGTGTGGGAGTTTGTTCCAAAGGTGTGAAAAAAGAGGAATGAAAGAGTGAATGTGAGCAGTGATTCTTGATTTTGGTAGTTTTACCAGAAGGGGATTGCTGGTGGACCTTGAGTGCCCTGCAGAAATATAGGGGGTGGGGGTTATGGGGGGACACATCAGATTTGGGGGGGGGTAGGCCGAAGAGGAGACGGTAGAAGACAGAAAGACTACCGACCTGCCTGTGGTGAGAGAGTGAGAGATCCAAAGACTCGACCTCATAGCGGGAGATACCAATGATCCTAAATGCCTTTGTTTCCACAGCGTGAAGTCGAGAAAGGTGAAAGGCAGGAGCACCAGCCCAGAGTGGAGAGCGGTACTCAATCAGGCTGTGGCCAAAAGCTTTGTATGTGGTCAGGTGCTCAGGTGGGCCAAGGAAGGACTTTGCACAACGGAGGATGCCCAGTCACCAACTGGCTTTGTAAGCCAGCTTGGAAATGTGACTTTCCCAGGAAGGATCATGGCAAATGGTGAGACCCAGAAGCTTGAATGAAAGGACTTCTTCAAGAGGATTGTTGAGAAAGTATATGGGGGTCGGGGGTTCCAGATGGTCCTTTCGGAAAGACATGGTGAGAGTGAGATTTGTTAAGATTGAAAGACATGTTCCACGTGTTGGACCAGTTTGTGGTTTATCCAGATCTGCAGGGAGTGAAGAGGTTGCTGCTTGCTGATCTGAGGGATGACAGATGGTACGGCAGAGGGTGGAATCATCAGCAAAGAGATAAAGAGGATTTTCCAGAGAGTCGGAGAGATCATGATGAAAACCAGAAAAAGAACAGGGCCCAGAACGCTACCTTGAGGGACTCCAGCCTGGACAGGAAGAGGGGATGAAAGAACTCCATTTAGGGCCACACGTTGACTGCAACAGGAGAGGAAGTCTGTGAGCTATGAGTGGAGATGGCCTTGGATACCATAGGAAGAGAGTTTGGTGAGCAGAACAGGGAGCCAGACCGTATCGAAGGCACGCGATATGTCGGGATATGGCTCTGATTTCATGTCCGGCATTGAGGATCTCCACCCATTGTTGGGAGAGAAGAAGCAGCATATCCAGGGTAGAGTGACCTGGTCTGAATCCAAATTGATGATCTGAAATAAAGCCATTGGAGAAGAGGAAGGAATTAATGTCTTTAACGATGATGGATTCCATAACCTTTCTGATGATTGGGAGAAGGCTGGTTGTGACGTCAGCCACTGTGGTTCACTTATTCTCTTGTCATCTTTCAGTTAAAATGCAGTTCACTTTGTCCATTGACACTGATCGAACCTACTCTTAACAAAGACTAGTGTTCAATTATTTCTTTGATCCCCACAATACCTGCATCCATGGCTCCATTTACAAGGAAAGAAAGGGTTACAAGGAAATTATGCACAGGAGGATGCCATTCGGCCCATCATGCCTGCGCTACACCAATACCAGATTTAATAAATCCATCAATACCCCTTCCCTTCGTGTGCAGCCGTTTGGCTGCTACACTGGTACTCATTTTGCCGACCACGGAAGGATGACTGGCTGAGTCAATCCCCTGGTGTTAATTCAGCGGCCCCACGGGGCTTGAACTCATGATCCTAGGAACTCAGGACCAAGCCACCACCCTCACCGTGAATCCAACACCAGGTTTTTATTTGTTCAATATCTGCTTGTTCTCTGCCTCTCTTTTATCACTTTGCTGATATAATCTCGCCGAAGGCTCTGTTAATGCTTCCCCACCATGCCGAAGCAATGTGCTTCGTGAATGGCCGAATTAAAGGAAACCACATTTGAGTGGATCTATATCCTTCCCTTGGTTGAAATCCATATCCAATTGGTCTCTTAAAACAAGTTCACTTTACCAATTTAATCTTCACCCAGGGATTTACCAATCATCTTCATGGTTTGCTCTTGCAAGAAGGTGGGAATCAGGTGACACATCTCTTAAATAACAGTTTATTAAAAGACAGCCAAGACAACACTTATGGAGAATTCCGAGACAACTGACTGACACGATGAATAAATCGCAACAAATCAATAAATAAATACTCAGTAATTGATAAGGCACTTTATGGTGTGCTAAAAAGTGAAGCCTCCTTTTATTTCTTGCTAAAACAGGTAAAGATATTTGAATGAAACAAAGACAGATATGAACATCAATCTTTATTCCAACATGGTGCATATTTATTTCTCAACATAATCATTTCTGCTAAGGTTAAAGCAGTTCCGTGACACCGTCATGATATAATGCTGCATTCTGCTGACTTTCACAGTGCTTCACAGTTGCCTTGACATCATCATCATTAGAAGAAGAAAAATGTTCTCCATGAAGGTGTTACCTAAGTTTGGGGAAGAGATGAAAATCTGACTGAGCCCAGTTGGGGTTGTATGGTGGGTGCCGCAAGACGGTGAAACCAAAGCGACCAATTGCCTCAGTTGTTCATGCACTCGTGTGAGGCCTTTCGAAGGAAATATGAGGGGGGAACGCAAGTTCCAAAACGAGCTGCATGGAAATCAGAGAGGCATGGGTCAGCCCCACAGCCATGGCACCAAAGAGAGAGACTACAGCTGCCTGGAGTTCCAAAAAAGAGCCAGCGAAGCCCCAGCTCAGTACCCCAACTCCAATGGGCTGCATTCTTCTTGCCAAACTGACTGCCCCCATGTGCGACCCCTTTTTATCACCTCCCCTGCGGCCACGCTCACAGCATCCCTCGCTCCCATCATGGCTCTGCCAATCATGCAGCACGCAATTTCCACCGTGGTGACTTCATGTAGGCATCACGGCACTCCTCAAACCATTATTGGCCACGTGGTGGTTCTTAAAGCCACACACGGAATGCAGACACAATCAAATCCATTCTGTTCCCACCCCATCCTCACCTGGTGCCTGGTGCCTTGCCTGGTTTTTACACAGAGGACACATACAAATTGCACCTTCCTGTCTAATCCCTATGTCAACTATACTGCCTCTCATGGAATACACAAGAACAGGACAAATTTAATCCAACGGGTCCCTGGCTATACAAAATGTTCTAACCTTCACGGACCATGCTAAATTAACATTCTTCCTAATTTGTAATAATATTGCACCTCATCGTTGAGCTCTTCCAGAAACATTGCACGAGAAAAACTGAGAAGTGGTTTTATGGGAAGAAATTATTGAAAACCATTGGACGTATTCCACATTGTTGTGCAGTATTGTGATTTGTACTCTCTGCCCTTGCTCCGAATAAAGAAACGATCAAAGCATTAAAGATGCACTAAGCAGCTCAAGTAACCATAATTATCTTGTTTGATTACATATCATCATTTTCCTGAGCAACCACAGCGTCGCTTGCCTCGGTCACGATGCCACTGGTTGTGAATGTATTTGTACATCGATCACGGTCAAAATATGCATATCCATGATAGATCGACTTTCCCTTACAGACTGCTCTTAATCCCCATTTTACAGGGGAAACTGGATTGGGTTGGCACCCTACAAGAGAGGCTCTCGATGTTCTCAATGTCCTCCCATCTATGGTGGTCGTTGCGACAACA
This sequence comes from Eptatretus burgeri, assembly GCF_056783735.1. Classification (NCBI taxonomy): domain Eukaryota; kingdom Metazoa; phylum Chordata; class Myxini; order Myxiniformes; family Myxinidae; genus Eptatretus; species Eptatretus burgeri. Next base: position 99,974,400 of record NC_140971.1, read on the forward strand.
ACCTTTGTTATCGTGGTAAGGCTACCAGCTTGTGTGGTATATATTTTCACTAGTTTATTGGAAAATGGGTGTTCTTATCCATTAGATCCCAAAAAGCAACAATGTAGTAGTCCGATTGTGCTTGTTGGATTGCCCAAGTTATCGGTGGGCACACAAACACATGCAGTGAAAGTGATAAAACAATATTTTTATGGCATGAAATGGCAAAAGTATTCTGCTCAGTGCAAATCATATGCTGATCAGGTGACAAGAGCATCGCTGAAAACTCGGATCACAAGACACCAATGCCAGAAAACAGTAAGGACCGGGACAAGCCGCACAAGCCTTACCAGACCAAGCCCAGCAAGAAGGTCATCAGTACCAACAAGTTGGGTAGGATGGCGATCACATGCACTTCGCATCCTTTCATGATGCTGGATCATTTCCTAAAATATGGTTAGTTTTTATTTGTAATTGCTGTGGAGTGTGCAGTTTTTGTGGATAAGTGTACTAATGGGATCATGATGGGGATGAAATACAGGCTTGCTCTCATGTGAGACGAGACATCATGTTCTTCACACAATCGAGTTCATTCAAATGATCTCAGCCAATTATCCTTATACAGTGCTGTATTTTCTTTTCTTTTTTCATCTCCATTGTACCAGAACCTTCTGCCTATATGTTTACATCGTACACATAGTATCCATATTACATGATGTCGATGTTGCACACCTTGTACAATGCTAAATAGCGTAGCATTAATCATCTGTTTGTATTGAAAAGTACAACACAAAAGAATCAACATTGAACAAAAACAAATCTGTGCTTTGGAATCACCCAATCTAATGTGTTGTGGTTTTGAAGGGTCCCAAAGAGATAGTCACAGAGTTAAGGTAGTTATTTCGTAGTTAAACTGTCTAAATCAGTGTTGATCGGTCTGCATTGCGATTGTCGAGTAAGAAATCCCATACACATCATTTTTCTTATTCTGCATTATTTTCGAGACACTTTCTGCCACAGCTTTTTCTCAGAGCCCCCGAAACAGCTTCAAACTGCTTCATGAATGCCTGAAACAAAATATTGTGCCAAAACCCAAATCTGTCACAAGTCCATTCTCTTCACAGGTGCCCCAAAACCGCTTCAATCAGGTTTCGTGAACACCTGTGAAAGTATATCGTGCCAAGACCCAGGCAAAAGGCAGCTCCTCCCATGCATGAGGGGGGGAAGGGCAGCGAGACTTGAACAAAGGGGGTTTTGAGGCTCTATAAAAGGTGGTGTGAAGAGCCTCTTATGAGGAAGGAGGTGGAAAGACTGGGAAGATCAGACTCGGATATTCGAAGCCAGGAGAGGGTTTCCAGATTCTGTTGGGAGCTCGATTATTATTATTATTATTATTATTATTATTATTATTATTATTATTATTTGCACAAATTTGAGGGTCCTCTCTTCCTTCTGTCCTTTCGTCCTTCTCTCCGTCATTCCTTTCACTTTGCTTGCTCACTCACATTTTTATTTGAGTCCTCCTCGCTTTGTCTATCCATTTCTCACTACACCATTCGTTATTCATTCTTTCCTGCATCTTCTGCCTATGTCCTTTCGCTCTCTTCCTCATTTCTTCACCTTCTGCCCTTGTACACCTTCGTCTTCACATGCCCACATCCGCTGGACGGCCTGGACCCTCCGCCTTTTCTACAGCACCCGGGCGTCCTGCCGGGAGACGCATTGAATATGTGCAGTGAGTGATGTCACTGGTCCACGGGAAACACAGATGCTGCGGCTGTAAGGGGAGCGGAGGGTTCCGGTTTCAGTCAGGATGTGGGAGCCAGAATCATCAAGTGTGAGGTGTGCAAGGGTCCATCCTGTCTCTATTTATCTCTTTCTGTCCTATCTCGTTTTTGCCATTCATCCCATCATTCTTTGCCAATCACTCATCTCTCCCTTCTACATCGGATGCATTATGCCGGCATACTGTATTGTAGCATGTTACGTCACCGGTAAGGTTCCGAAGGCAAGTCTGTTGTGAAGGGGATAATTTGGGAAAGTATACATGCTGTGAATAATTATTAGTCCCCTATTGATTTCACCGGAGGGACGATGGGATTGCTGTCCGTCCGTCCGTCCGTCCCATCTGTGGTTTTTCAAACTTTTTCCCATCCCCTTTAACAAATTCAACTTACACTTGGTACATGGCTTTGGTTTTGATTAGTTACAGAAGAAGTTCGAGTTTCAAGGCGTTTCGTCAATTTTTCACAGAGTTTTGCCCTCTTGACTTTGAAAATATCACATATTATACATGGGTCACTGTTCAGCTGCCCTGATACCACCCCTTTACACCTGATACCACCCCTTTACACCTGATACCACCCCTTTACACCTGATACCACAACTTTACACCCATTGGTTGGACAGCTGGCCTGACTCCACCCCACAACTTTACACCCATTGGTTGGACAGCTGGCCTGATACCACCCCTTTACACCACCCCTTTACACCTGATACCACCCCTTTACACCTGATACCACCCCTTTACACCTGATACCACCCCTTTACACCTGATACCACAACTTTACACCCATTGGTTGGACAGCTGGCCTGACTCCACCCCACAACTTTACACCCATTGGTTGGACAGCTGGCCTGATACCACCCCTTTACACCTGATACCACAACTTTACACCTGATACCACCCCTTTACACCTGATACCACCCCTTTACACCTGATACCACCCCTTTACACCTGATACCACCCCTTTACACCTGATACCACAACTTTACACCTGATACCACCCCTTTACACCTGATACCACCCCTTTACACCTGATACCACCCCTTTACACCTGATACCACCCCTTTACACCTGATACCACCCCTTTACACCTGATACCACAACTTTACACCCATTGGTTGGACAGCTGGCCTGACTCCACCCCACAACTTTACACCCATTGGTTGGACAGCTGGCCTGATACCACCCCTTTACACCACAACTTTACACCTGATACCACAACTTTACACCCATTGGTTGGACAGCTGGCCTGAGATATCCTGGACAGCTGGCCTGAGATATCCTGGACAGCTGGCCTGACTCCACCCCACAACTTTACACCCATTGGTTGGACAGCTGGCCTGATTCCACCCCAATAAAAACATGCACCACCATTGTATTAAACAGCACAGATCGGCAGGCCTTAAGCCTGTGTGTTAATCGATGGCCCAGTGCAATTGGAATGATCCCAGGCATATAACTACAATGTATTATATATGTATGGAAACCGTACGCATGTTTTTGCTTCATGTATGTACATTGGGTTTTTTAAAAGATGAAATGAGAAAAGCTGAGAAAAGAACGGAACATGGTGGGTTGGAGAGGTTCTTCATTCTGGGTCCAGTATCGGCTCGAGCATGCATTAAACACAAACAAATGTT
>NC_140971.1:99980304-100021924 GCF_056783735.1 Eptatretus burgeri
AGAGAGAGAGAGAGAGACAGAACGAGAGAGAGAGAGAACGAACGAGAGAGAGACAGAACGAGAGAGAGAGAGACAGAACGAGAGAGAGAGAGAGAACGAGAACGAGAACTGCATTGCACTGCCAAGCAGGAATGAGCCAAGAACAGCTACAAGACATTCAAGCTGAACATAGGGGGCGCCAATGTCAGAGATGGATGTATTATTAGTTGGTGATGTATATACAAGACAGGCGACCATGACGGGTGGGGAGGTTGGTTGAAGGATTGGAGTGGGGAGAGGATTGATGCCTTAGGGTTGAGAGGGGGTAGGTGAGGACTTCGTTTTGGGAGGTGGATGCTGAAGATTTGAGGGTTTGTGAGAGAGGTGTGAGGGGAGCTGAGGGCATGAAGTCACATTTTGCATTCCATGGAATTTCCACGGGTCCCTTCCTGAAATCAAACTCTTAGCACAATAACCTCTCTCTAAAATGATGGAATACATCTTCTTAGCATGAACCACAAAACCATGCTTAATGGAACTAATTTTATCAAATCTAATAAGCTGAGATGAAAACATATTGTTGCCTATCTTTACTGGTATAGCACTAGATGGAAACGTATACAAGACAACAGGAAAACTAAAATAGTCAACTTTATGAGACATGTTTGTACTAAAACAATTATTTCCAACTCTAACACATCCAGATATGCCACTACACTATCAACACTACTAATCTTATCTGCTATTAGGCTTTCTGGATAAATCCTATGAATCAGCCTATCAAAAAAACTTATAAATAATCACACAAATATCATCAATATAACGACAAGTAGAAAATAATATTTTAGCGAAGCCTAACTTCTTCTCCTTCATCAACTTCTGCACAAATGAAAACTCACAATAAATAAGGAAAATGTCCACTAATGGGGGGCTCCAGTTCCCTCCCATTGGAATGCCTTTTATTTGTTGAAATATTTCCCCACTAAAAGATACAAAAATATAAAACAAAATATAATTAACAGCATCTTTAAATTTTTGTTGATCAAATCAATTAAAACCCATATATTGTTTTTTTTTTTTTTTTTTTAGAAAAGAATGACCTATCAAACCTGAAACATAAAAAAAATTATAAGAGCTGAAAACTTTATCAACTAGAAGCGCACTCGGTAGAGCGCATACCTCCGCCACGTAATACCTGATCCACGAGAACATAATATTTTTTTGAAATATCATGCTATTCAGAACTATATCGTTTTTGGCCCCATCTCTCAATGGTGAAGAATCACTTCAGAAATTAAATAATTATTGTATCCAGATGCGGATCCGGATCTTCACCAAAATTGAATCAATTCTTCTGTGTCACACACCCAACATGTCCACTAAGTTTCATCTGAATGCGTCCACAACTTTTTGAGACATAGTGCTATATATCGTTTTAGCACTGTCCCTCAATGGTGAAGAATCACTTAAGAAATTATCAGATCCGGAAGTGGATTCGGATGTTCACCAAAATTTAATCAGTTCGTCCTTGTCACACACCCAACCTGTCCCCAACTTTTTGAGATATCCTGTACACAAACAAACAAAGACAGAAAGGGTTGAAAACATAACCTCCTTCACCTTTGCTATTGGAGGTAATAACACTAAAGAGTGCATCCTTAACCAGTACTACATCCAAATTTGTATACAAAGTGGAAACATCAAAAACATTAACAGATTTAATATTGAGGAATGTAATCCTATCTCAGAACTGTAAAGTGGAACTAATACTCCAATTAGTGTTAATACGACAATTCTTACTAATTGATAAACAATATTTCCTGAATTGCTCCTTAACCACTCATAAACCTGAATTAACAATCACCGACAATTGTTTTGAAGGTGGATTGCCGAGCTCCTGCTATAAACCTAAACTTAGATGGGTTTTTATTTTTATTATTATTACTTCTTGTTTTTATTGTTTATTTATTTATTTATTTTACAAGGAAGATAAATGTGCACAGGCCTGACCCCTCTCACCACTCATGTGCATCCATACTAAAACTAAATAGATGTCCTATAACACTGGTCGACAAAATCGAACTTTTTTCACTCATCAAAAGATGTAAACACACTTTTCCAGACCAGTTTTGCACACCGATTCTAAATCTGTTTTTGGTTTTCTTCGAGCACATCGAGTGATCGAAATATGACTGGTGTTAATGTCAGCACAATTTAAGTAATACTGTTGCGAATCTGGAAGCCATGAGCACACAACATACAGGTCCGATAGATCAGTTATATCGGTAAGTACATGTTGCCAGCTAGGGTCCCGACCCCAGTCTAATGGGTAATTAAATGTTCCTGCACTGTGGAGTTATTTTCATAGTCAGGTTTTCTTTTCGTTTATTTTTACACCACCATCATCAATGCCAACGACACCGCATCACCCTCACCCTCACCTTCACTTCGCTTCCTTCACATCGCTCTTGCCGACGTCATGGTGGGCGGAGTTCAAGGAGGAGCCGTGCGGCGGCCCTTGACCAATCAGCGTGCAACGAGTGAGGTGACCGTCGCCCGGCCAATCAGATCCTGCAACAGGAGGAAAGGGCTCCGCGTGATGTCACCATGCCCCCGGGCCAATCAAGGAGCTTGCCGCCCGTTTTGGCCAGTGAGAGAGACGACGAGCGATTTGCACGCCAAAGCTGGCCAGTGGGAGAGACGACAAGCGATTTGCGCACCAAAACCAGCCAGTGAGAGAGGGAGGGTTGTGAGGATGCGCCCCCCTCCCCTCTGAAGAGGGGGGTATAATTTTAGGCGCTTTCGAGGGTACTGAGCGTTCTGGCGAGGAAGTGAACATCTGCGCGCAAGGTGGTGGAGTAAAAAAGCGTCTGCGCACGGAGTGGTCGGGGCAACGGAAGGTCTTCTTCTGCCAGCTTTCGCTCTGCCGATTTTGTTCGCCTGGAGCCTGGTCATGATGGCATCTGGATGATCTGGATCGTGCTGGGGGTCCAGCTCTGCCCCGAGGACCTGGTCCTCGAAGACCGCACGAGGTGGACAGGTCTGAGACAGGCCTCAATAAAGATCATTTTGGTCCGATTCTTTGGGTGTGTGCGTATGTGTGTTTGTGGCGCCATTCAGATAAGTAGTGAATTGTATAAGTGCCATGCTGTATATACGTGCATTTCTTTTGATCAGTTTAACTCTGCTCTTGCGTGCTTCCCTCGTTCCCCAATTATTATTGTGAATAAATATCCCGATTGTTAAATGTTTCACGGCTCGTCATGTGGTGCAGCGCGCTCGAGCAGACACGTCGTTGAGTCACGTAAAGGTTTTGCGTGTGCGCGCTGACGGTGTTTTCGATCAAGATGGTGCTTAAAAGTCATTTTTTTTATCCCAATAAAGGTTATCCCCGCATGCCTGACTCGCTAAGCCGTCGGATTATATAAAGATTGTTGGTGGATGGCCGAATATTACGGTTTTGTGACTTTTATAAAATAATATTAAATAGTTGCGTGGAGAAATGGAGATTTTTGCTTCGGTCGACGTTAAGATTTTTGATGGTTTGATACAGAATCATCGTATAAACTTCTGGTTTGCGTCGCTACCTTCTCGAGAGACAGCTTTTATTAGACAAGGACAGAGGTCAAGTTGACAATTTCTTAAGTACCAGTCTATGACTGCTTGTTTGTTTGTTTGTTTGTGAACAGTATTACGGAAAAACTCTTCGACGGATTTCGACGAAACTTGGGGGGGGGGTTAGGTATGGTGCAAGGATCATGCCATTAGATTTTGAACTTGGTCCCCACCCCCAAAAAGTAAATTAAGAGAAAAAAATTGTTTTTTTTTGCATTTCTACATTTTTTAAGTGATTTCCAACCCCCCCCCCCCACCCCAAAAAAAAATTTTTGGGGAAAAAAATAATTTTTTGCAACTTTTTTTTCAACAAAATTTAGATTTCTTTTTTTTTGCATTTCTACATGTTTTAAGTGATTTCCACCCCCCCCCCCAAATGTTGGAGAAAAGAACAATAACTCTGTCAGCCCTGTTGACATCATATTTAATGAATAAGATATAAGGTTCACTTGAGTGACCCAGCAGTATTGGCGGCAGAGGTTTTGCACTCTCCCGAGTGCTCCCCCTCTAGTTAGCCATGTGTTATGACAGCTCCTCCAATGCACCTGGTTAATGTTAAAAAGGATGTCTTTAATCTCATGGGCAATTGCCTACATCAATTGCTTCAGCAATGAACATCCTCTCATCTGCAAACTCTTCACCTTTTTGCAATAAAATGTGTAAAACGAGGATACTTAGTTCTTTCTTTGTGTTCCTATTCAGTGCAAGAAGTTACCTGTGAGACAAGATTACGAGACAAATGTAAGGGTATCAAGTGCAGAAGGTAAGTTGTAGTGAGTAAAGATATTTTTCTCATGTCACTTTAATATGGAGTTAATCGATTTAAACAATTCCCAATTGTAAAGGATCTTGTAGGAATCCTGATACCTTTAACAACCAGAGAGTTGGTGTCAAATCCACCCAATGCTCGCCTGTTTATACATTTATCGTTTTTAAAGGACTCGTCTAATAATTAATATTTTTCATAAAGCATTGCAGTGAAGTCTGATCCAAATAATTTTAAAGCAATATATGTATTTGTATATTGTAATCAGTAAAAAATAGTGTGGTAGATAAAAACATTAGAAAGGAAATAACTTGCACCAAAAACTTTAACATTTTCATGCTGATGCTGACGCCGGGGGTATCGCTATAGCTCTCTGTTCTTCGAACAGGCGAGCTAAAAACGAATTATCTTATCCACAGTTTGTTTTTCCGCAACAGATGGAATCAACAGGACGTTGATCGAGCAATGCTTACAGCCGTGGGAAGCAAGAAGCAAAATAAGTTAACTCCCGTCTCATTAACCCTCTTTTGCTCTGATGAAGGGATAACATCAGTTTATCTTTGAGTCCCAAGGCAGTTAGCATACCTCATGCTAAGGAAAGCTTAACATTCATGTGGAAAGAAGGATCAGAGGAAAAACCAAGCTTTCTCGACATTCTACACACGAGGAACCTGGAAGACATTTTCCTCCAAATGTAGGCCACACATCGGATTCTGTGATCCTTTGTGTCTCGGCCCGAGGAGTTCACTCGGCATTGTGTGCCCCTTCCTTGGTCAAAATGGCTGCTAACTTTGGATCTTTTGGACACTTAAACATTATTTGGCCACCCAATGACTGTCCTGTATCACAAGGCTATACAACCCTTCCTAGTCACGCACCTTTCGTTCTTTTGTAGTGGTTTACATCGCACCATACAAGAGTCAATAGAAATGGCAATCTGACAACAATGTTCAACAGCTGATGTCCTCCTCTGTCAATCGTGAATCTCTGATTGAGATCATTATTGGGGAGAGGGTGTTGAGGGTGGGGGAGGAGGGTCTATCTTAGCGGAAATTTGTATGAATAGAATCTCATTGTTTAAATGATTGTTAATTGCAAAGTGAAACTGATATTTCCTTCAATCTTCATTTTGGTGTATAAAGTATTGGTAGCAAGGACTCCATGAGCCCGTTAAGTTGGCCCTACACATGGTTTCAACAAGATTACTTGTTTTACTAAATGCTATTAGGAAGATAAAATCTACCGTAGAGTGAACTGGTTAAAGTTATCCACCATAGAGTGAAGTGGTTGAAGTTATCCACCGGAGAGTAAAGTGGTTAAAGTTATCCACCATAGAGTGAACTGGTTAAAGTTATCCACTGGAAAGGATCACAAAATGCTGACATTTTGGCTTTTACACTTTGTCGCCGTTTTATTCCGAGGAAGGGGTAAAGGCCGAAACGTCAGCACATTGTGATCATTTACGGTGGATAACTTTAACAATTTCACCATTATGTTATTATTATTCTTGTGTGCCACAAACACAGAACACAAAGCTCTCAATCCTGTCTAACCTACACCTGTCATTCTTTTCCACAGGTACAAGTGCCCAGCAAATTGCCTGGAATCAAATGCCAAGGTTTTTGGCTCTGTGTTCTACTATATGGTGAGATATTGTGTTACATTACAAAATAAGGACTAAAAACACTCGAGGGTAATGCTTCAATTTGTCCCGTGTGTGTGTGTGTGTGTGTGTGTGTGTGTGTGTGTGTGTGTGTGTGTGTGTGTGTGTGTGTGTGTGTGTGTGTGTGTGTGTGTGTGTGTGTGTGTGTGCGCGCGCGCGCATACACTGCCTCAAGAAAGTTCACGCCCCCTTTCAAAATTTTCATCTTTCGTAACTTTATAACCTGAAATTAAATTTCATTAAATCAGACTTTTTCCACCTTTATTTACACATCGTAACCCACAACTTCCATGTGAAAAACAAATTCTACAAATTTCAGAAAATTAGTCAACAACACAAACAGGAGAATATCTTGGCTGGATAAGTGTCCACCTCCTTGAGTTAATACTTGGTGGAAGCACCTTTGATGGCGATTACAGCTGTTAGTCTGTTGCGATAGCTCTTTACCAACTTTGCACACCTTGATTGGGCAATATTTGCCCATTCTTCTGAACAAAACTGTTCAAGCTCAGTCAACTTGTGTGGGGATCATTGATGGACAGCAGTCTTCAAGTCTTGCCACATTGTTTTGATTGGATTTAGGTCGGGACTCTGACTGGGCCACTCGAGGACATTTATGTTTTTGTTCCTCACCCACTCCAGTGTAGCTTTGGCTGTGTTCTTCAGGTCGTTGTCATGCTGAAAGGCGACGAGTTCAAATTTCAGCTTTCTTGCAGAGGACAGCAGGTTTTCCTCTAGGATTTTCTGTATTTTGCTCCATCCATTTTCCCTTCTATCCTGACAAGTGCCCCAGTCACTGCTGATGACAAACATCCCGATAACCTGATGCTGCCACCACCATACTTCACAGTAGGGATGGTGTTCTTTGGGTGATCTGCTGTGTTGGGTTTGTGCCAAACGTAAAGTTTTACATTTAGGCCAAAAAGTTCCATCTAGGTTTCATCAGACCACAAAACGTTTTGCCACATGGTTTCAGAATCTCTGAAGTGTTTTTTTGCTTACTTCAAACTGGACTCGAGGTGGGCTTCTTTGAGTAATGGCTTCCTTCTTGCCACCCTACAGTCCAGGCAGACTTGTGGAGTGCTTGGAATACTGTTGTCACATGCACAGTGACCATTCTTTACCATAAAGGCATGTAGCTCTTTCAAAGTTGCAATTGGCCTCTCGGTGGCCTCTCTGATCAGTTTCCTCCTTACTTGGTCTTCCAGTTTTAGAGGGACTGCCTGATCTAGCAGGGTCTTGGTGGTGCCATATGCCTTCCACTTCTTAATGTTTGGCTTGACTGTGCTCTTAGGGATATCCAAGGCCTTTGAAATATTTTTATACCCGTCCCCTGATCTGTGCCTTTCCACAACTTTATCCCGGAGGTCTTTTGAAAGCTACTTGGTACTCATGGTCAAGTCTTGCTGTGAAATGCATTACCCAGCAGAGGAAACCTGCAGGAACAGCTGATTTTATTCTGAAATAATCAGAATCTCTACAATTGAACACAGGTGGAGGCCAATTAACTTTGTGTGTGATTTTAAAGGTGATTAGTTACATGTGAGCTAATTTACAATTGTTATTATAAGGGGGGTGGACACTTATCCAACCAAGATATTCTAGTTTTGTATTTTAAATTAATTTTCTGAAATTTGTAGAATTTGTTTTTCACTTGAAAGTTGTGGGTTACGATGTGTGTAAAAAGTCTGATTTCATGTAATTTTAATTCCAGGCAATTTATTTCCAGAAGAACAAAATCCCGCATTAACACCATTTTAAAGTCTGTATTTTTAGGGGAGTGTGGGAGTTTTACTCATTTATTTTGTTTTGTTTTTTGAATCTTTTTTAAAAACTTCCATTTTCCTGGTTGGAGTTTAACAAATTCTGGGCTCTAAGGTAACAAAAGGTGAAAATTTTGAAAGGGGGTGTGAACTTTCTATAAGCACTGTATATCTCATTCTAACCACTGACTCACTGATATTAAAGATCGGTAATTTTTTGTAAATTTTGTAATAATCGGTAATAATCGGTAAATTTTGCGTGGCAATGGACATCGAAGACGATATACCGGGGAAAATCACAGAACTGTTGGAAAGCATCCCTAAATGAAAATATAAACAATTGCAAAAAAAAATAAACGCAGATGAGCAACCTGAGACAATGGGGAAGCATGGTAATTTCGCTTGCCGACAGACATTGCAGCCAATACACCGGCAAAAATCACGACCATCAGAAAGAGTCTGTAAATGGTAATATGAGGAAATGAAAATAAACAAATGAAAAAAAAAACAAATGCAGGTGAGCGACCTGATAAAATGGGGAAAGCACAATTCATTATTGCTTACATTGTGTCAGTATACCCCGCTAGTATATATATATATACACAAGTGAATAAAAATATTTATCCTCAATAAAAAAAGCATTGTAGGGATAATAAATTTCAGTCTTAAAAAGGTGTTATAGTGGGGCAATTTAGCATAACAATTGTGCATTTTGTGAGGAAAGCACCAAATTTGGCACACTAGTAGCCGAACTTATTATGACAGATTCGGATATTGGGCCATCTCAAAATTTTTGATGGCAGTGGAAAATGGCTGCCACAGCCATCAGCGGCTGAATTTGAGATGGGCCAATATCCAAATCTGTTCATAATATGTTGGGCTACAAGTGTGCCAAATTTGGTGCTTTCCTCACAAAATGCATAATTGTTATGCTATATTTAGCTAAGTTTCCCGACTATTAAACTAGATTGGGATGATGTTGGTTTCGAGAATAGCTAACAGTATTGCTGTCACATAACAATCCCTCCATCACTGCCTCCACACTATTGTCTAGTGAAAGGTTTTAGAAGTTCGTGTACAATATTTCATTTCAGCATAAGTATTCGAAGCTCCTATACAATTTCAGGGAGTTCTTGCAACCTCAGTTGTCTTTCCTCCTTTTTTTGTAATTAAGTTTGAAGAACCAATCACAAATGCCGATAATTATAGAATGCTGCTGTTAGAGATGTGCATGCAGTTTGTAAGAAGTTGATGTTTATGTACTGAACTGGTATTAACATTGTAGTCGGGTTGCTAATTTGTCGAGTCTCAGTATGTGGCTTCACTACAAGTGTAATCAAGTACTGTTGTAACCAGTGGAGTGTTTGTAGAAGCTTGAAGCAATAATTGTTGAAGTGTGAAATGGAATTGAGAGATAGGTTAGGTATAGAAAGCATTAGTGAGGTTATGTGTAGGGGTAGGTTAAGATGGTTCGGAGATGTGGGTAGCTGTGTGAAGAGGTGTATAAATATGAATGTGAATGGAAGGAGAGCTGGAGGCCATCCTAGGAAAATATGGGATGTGTTGCTAAAAGACGACCTCAGAGTTAAAGGCCTAACAAGAGGGCTAGTAAGGGATCGTGCAGCCTGGAAAGCAGCCATTCCGTGAACCACGGCTTACACATGCAAACATGGAAACGGCTGTAAAACGATGATGATGATGTACGTTCTGCGGAATGCTTTCAAGCTATTAAAATTACAATACGAACGGAGGAGATTATTAAAATGACAAAACTGACCGATGGTACCAGATCCATTGCCATTAATTGAGGCAGCTCAGAAATATGCCATCTGAAAAAGATTATTAGCCCCCTTGGACTTCATCCGAAATGATGGCTTATGGATTTGGTCTCCATTTTCATGTCCGTGCGTGCATCTGCAACCATATCTCGGACATTTATGGACCAATTTTATTTGTACTTGGCACAAAGACAACACCTGATGGTATACATGGGTACGTCATTTGTTTTCGACATCAGAACCAAGATAGCCAACTGGCGGCTATTTTACTTCTAAAAACAAAAACAAAAAAAATCTGAGGTTGAACACGTCCTCATCTATTTCTCAGACAAGCATTTACCGATTTTGTTCAAACTTGGCAAACAGATAATTAATGATGGCAGCCATTTTAGTTGTACATAAATTTGGGCTTTATACTAACAGTTGTACTGACAGCTCTAACTCCATACAGCAAAATTACTAAAACAACGGGGACTGTGACATTTTATGTCTTTTTTACTTGTTACTGTTATTATTATTATGAACGAGAAGATGAATTCCCAGGTTTGACCAATCTCGTTTTTTTTGCTTTTGCCATGATCTGGAGAATTGAAAAGTGATCCCTGCCTCGACAATCAGCTGAACAAACCAAGTGTGTTCTCATATGTAGTCAAAGATACTTTTTAGAGAAGATACTCCAACTTTCGCTTTGTATGTCGCGGGTGGGCCAGACATTTTTTTTCCTCGCCACCCTACATAGAGTGTACTCTTGTACTCTCTGATACTAGTGGGGTATGCTTACACATTGTAAGCAATACTGAACCGAACTGTGCTTCCCCATTGTCTCGGGTCACTCACCTGCAGTGAGCATATCAAGACATCACTAAATTGGGAAAGCACCTATTTTTGAGGTCAAAGGTCAACTCAAGGTTAAACTTCTAAAATCATCAGTTTTTGATTGAAACAAATCATCAATTTTCATCCTATTAACTTGGACATTCAACAGCAATTGCATCACTGGCCTGGGAAAACAACTATTTGATGTCACAAGGTCAACTGCAGGTCAACTTTCTAAAATCAAATTTCATCTGAAAAATAATCAATTTTCATCCGATTGACCTGTGCTTTGATGAAGATCGTCAATTTTAATCTCAATGAAATAGACAATTTGATGTATCCATGGCAACTTTTTTTGTGCGGGGTGGTGGATTTTGTAAGCATCATGCTAAAAGGTGCATCTTGTATGCTTGTTACTTGAGAAAATCGAATATTTTTCAAGTATATTGGTTTGTTGCGTGCGTTATTACGAGAAATTTTTTTTCACCAAGTATGTTGGTCTGTATTGTTGTCTGCTTGTTTGCGTTTGTCACACGATTTTTGGCCACAGTTTTCAAGCAATTGTTCTGAAAAATTTTATGTATGTAGGTGACCGGCCAAGGACAGCAACGCTTAATTTTGGTGAAGATCCGAGTCCAGATCCAGATCTGAGAATTTTTAAAGTGATTCTTCACCATTGAGAGATGGGGCCAAAAACGGTGTACAGCATGATATTGTTACAGACTCGGGGTTCGAGGCTCGCAACAAGGGGAAGCACTTGGGTCCCACCTGAATGCTCAGTCCTGACGCCGCCGGGCACAGATAATTCTGCACACCGGCGAGTTGCTAAGCAACCATGAACGCCAATTGGCACTACCAATCCTGGCAGGGTTACACTACCTCACATGATATCTTACCTGTGGACTGCCGAACCAAGAGGGGTCTCGTGCCCTCAGTGCACACCAGATTATGGCCGAGCGATACAACGAGTGTCGCTGGCTAATGAGAGCAAATTAATGGAGTAGAACTACCCGGCTAAACTAACATGTGGACTACACTGGACCAATAAAGAAAAAGACAAAACTGGCTGAGTACATTAATAACATAAGCAATTTATTTACACGGGTGAGGAAAAGTATGTGTAGGAATAAAAAGGGTTTTATTCCGTAAAGTGTGCATCAGGGAAAGCAAGGATTAATGGGGTGCGGAAAAAGAGATTCAGTTATGTACAAAAATAAGACATGGCAGCGCGAAACCGATATAAAGAACTTACACATTCTTATCTTATGCGAACATTACAGGCACCATCAGACACACCTGAGGAAATTAGAGAGCAAGAAAGGGGAGAGGCAGTTGAGGGGGTTTTTAACCTTGTTCAATACCTAGTGCGGCCGATGGACCTGCGCTATCCAGTCGCTTAGGAGGGGGGGGGGGAAATAAAACTGGAGGTGTCTGTGGTGCGTGAGTGAGAGGTTCAAATGGGTGCAAATGTGATGCAGAAAAGGAGGAGTGCAGGAGAGCATATCTGTAATTGCTCTTTTAGTGATTTACACATAAAACAGATGAGACAGTGGATGGGAGAGATAGAAGTGTGAGAGGATAGCTTAACATGGCATGTGAGAGAATCTGTAAATGTTAATGGTAATGAGTATTGGCTGCGGAATGCAGCAGAAGCAGAGTGCCGATGACATGTTGATGATCAGACAATGACCCCACAACTCCTCGGCAACAATTCGGTAACTGCTCGCTTGGCTTGGGCTTGGTGACTCACACTGCTCTCTCGGCTCTCTCTCTGCCGCTATCTTTATAAAGTCCAGGTGAAGGAGGAGCTAGAAGACTGATCAAAAGATCTTGTAGGTGTTTCCAAGCATTCTCTTTGGCGCGTAGACACCACCCTGAGAAATAGCCCCACCCCGCCAAACTCTGGAGCCGAAAATGGCTTCATTTGCTCTCAGGCTTGGCGACGCAGCAGATTTATATTGTGTGTGAGTTTTTGGGAGCACTCTCCGGCCATGAACGTGCACTGGGCTTCAATCGAGTGTTGTTATTTATCAGAGCACCAGGGCATATTTGCACTTTGAGTTATACGCCAATGTGTTCTGACATGCAATGTCCTCCATTCCCCGACATCCCAAAGGACTGTCGTGAGCATCCAGGGAACTAACTGTAGTTGTGGTGGTTGTAGTGAGGTGGGAGAAGTGCTGTGGTGTTTTTGGGAAGGATGTTGAAGCATTGGGAGTGGTTGAAGCAGTTGTGGTGAGGAGGCTGAAACGTTTGCGGTGATTGTGACAGGGAGGTCGAGCAAAGGTTGCTGTGAAGATTTTTAGGGCACATTGTGGTGATTATGGTGAGGGTTGTAGCATTGTGGTGAAGCGTCCGTTGGTGAATGGCACCACAGTTTGAACAGGGAAATGGCGCGTGTTCGCCAATAAGGCTCTCTATTGACGTCATCGTCTGCTCTGGGGCAGGTATGCATGCGTGAAAAGGTCGTGTGTGATGTTAAAGTAAAAATAGGTGAAAGAATAGCAAAGGGGATTCAAGACTTAATACCCACTAGACATAATGGAATGGCTAACTGAATGAATACTAATGAAATAAGTCTCGGGACCACTGTATGTTGGGTGTCATTGCCTTGGGGGAGTGCCAGCTTCGCAGAGCTGCAACAATATTTCAAAAATTTATGAGGCCCGATATGTTTGACTGGAACGGCATTGTGTGATGGGGGTATGTACTCTTCCGAATGCCCTTCCAGTTTATTTATATTTTCATTTATGGATGCTTTCCGACAATTCTGTGATTTTTTCCATGTGTACTGGCTTTAACGTCAGTCAGCACACAAAATTTTATCTTTCCATGTCACCTTGAAGGTACCAAACATTAATATCAGTCAGTGAGTAAGAGAGGGGTTAGAATGAGCTTCATATATGTTCTAGCGGGGTGTGCTTACACATTGTGTAAACATACAAACCGTGCTTCCCCATTGTCTCGGGTCGCTCACCTGCATTTGATTTTTCACGTATTTATTTTCGTTTATTTTTTTTCATTTACGGACGTTGTCCAATGATTCTGTGAAATTTTCCAGTATACTGGCTTCGATGTCCATCAGCACGCAAAATTTCAGCTTTCTATGTCACCTGGAAGGTACTGATCTTTAATATCAGTCAGTGAGTGGTTAGAAAGAGCTTTGTATATTACGAGACAACCCGTGAACCCGTTGGGTTCCCGTTGTGACAGCGGTTGATTTTAAAAAAATCATTTAAAAAAAAAAGATAGCTCCAGCAAACTATACTGCTGAGCTTGTTTGCATTGATCAAATTCTCCCGAAGAGTACTTGACTTAATCGGGAATTGATTTTTAATTAATTTTTCGTTGCCCGATTTTAACAAAACTGGATACTGCACACCGCAGGCAAATGGTGAGTAAGATGGGCCAAACATTTTGCACTATAGTGTACCGTTTTGGCTGTATTTCGTGAATATATATATATATATATATATATATATATATATATATATATATATATATATATATATATATATATATATATATATATATATATATATATATATATATATATATATATACACACACACACACACAAGTTGAGAGTTTTAGTAATATATAGATACATACTTATATGTATACCGATCTTCATGTTGTTGCTCTTCTCGTGTTATTCACAAACATTTATTATGAAACAGTGAAATAGAAGAAATGATGGTGCCTGTGTGTGGTGGTTAAAAGTAAACCTGCTGAAGGAACTGATGCTCATTATTCAGTTTTCAAGCATCTGCAGAGCGGCCATTCACCACGGTGTGGTTAATAATGGTGGTGGTTTGGTGGATGTGACTCTTCAAGGCAAAAAGCCATTCTTTATTCGATCATCACGACATGGAGTTGACTCTTACAGGTAAGAATGATGCCTCATTGTAACAGCTAACTGCATTGCTCTCAATAACTAATCATCTGCTTGAACACTTGTTGAATGTGCATTGTAACAAAGATTACATGAGAAAGAAATAAAACTTCCATTGATTAGACTGTTAATTTTACACAAATCATGAGAGCTGATTAGTTCATCTGTTGCATAACAAAATATTTCGAAAAAGTTACTGTTCGACAGAAATGAAGTAGTGATTTTGAGGCAAACTTCAATTTGCCATTACCATAAAAATCATGGAAGCACAATCCAAGGACGATCATTGTAAACGAGTACATGGTGCTCACCACATACTACCTCAGCATCCCAGCGAGAGTAATCATTGAAAACAAAGGATGTGATTGGACATGGTACTCAGACATAAAAAATAAAGGGTGGCATTGCTAATCAAGGTGTCAGTGCCCAGTGATTCGCCTTAATAACGTGGAAATTTTAAAATGATCAAGTGCCAAGATATGAAAAATGAAGTCACCTTGCTCTTCCATGAGCATCGCACCTGCTGAGAAAAAAAATGGTTAATAGAACCTGGAAGCTGAGAAGTGCTGGTGTTGTGTCAATATTGGAGCAATGGGAGTGATGAAGAAGAACTTCACTGACATTTATAAACTACCAGCAAAAGTATCCGTCCCCAGTTGCAGGAAAAGTTAAAGTTAATCTATAAATTTGAATTACTTCATGGACTTTAAGAAGGTTAATTTTAAACAGATGTTTGGTATTACAGAACTTCAATGTGGATACAAACAAACACGACATAATAGTGACCGAAGCTTTTCGTGCTGCACTCTTCAGGGTAAAATCGCAGCAAGTGAAGCAGGAAGTCAAGGCGCGTGCTTCATACGCAAGTCTCAATAACGTTTGTATCCTGTACTTCCCTTGATCTTTCCATTTCCATACTTTTCCATCTTTCCATCAAGGGAAGTACGGTAACAAATGGTGAATGGATCTTTGGGGAAACCCATCTCACCTCTCTCGAGGATGTTGGTTGCAAACGTCAATCATCGACGAACTCTGCTCCAACCAATGGGAGCTCGAGGTGAAGAGGATGAGCCGACCAGTGGGCGTTCAGATTAACCGTGACGTCATTACGGTTGAACCAATCATTGTCTACCTTATTGAGACTTGCGGCTAAAGCACGCGCCTTCACTTCCTCCTTCACTTGCTGCAACTTTTACCCTGAAGAGTGCAGCACGAAAAGCTTCAGTCACGATAACGTTACGTTTGTTTGTATCCATATTTAAGGTTAATTTTGTTCCACTTTTAGTTTCACATGGAGCCAAAGATCTGAGCTACTTGTATCTCCCACTGTGAAACGGTGGTGCAACATCGGGCGGTGGAGGTTCAATTTACATGTAAAAGTAGCCGCGTGGGCATGCGTGCGAGTTCCACAAATTGGTTGGACAGTTCACCTGACTTCAACCACAATTCCTCTACTTCACACTTCAGAACTTAAGAATTTACCATTTAGAACACTTTATACTTTATAACTACCCTTTGGAATTTCCCCTTTTTTTGAATGCATGGTCCAGGTTTATTGTCAGGTCAAGTAGATTAGATCTGTGACTTGCCACAGGTACCATGTCAAGCTGTACTAACCTGTTTCATGGTCGGGTTGTCGGTGACAAAACCGTCTCCCCCACCAGATTTCCTGGTGAGGAGGGTGTATGATATGGACACACAGCAAGATTAAAAACAAAACCTGTCAAAGGGTGGAGGAACTACTTGTGATCCAACAGCCATCCATATCTCGTGCCCAACTGTCTGCGGACGTCCTCCTGCAGTTGGGTTACTTTTTATTAGGAGGTTGGTGGCAGGATTTTCACTCCGACCACTGGAAAACACTTCATTCTGCAAAACCCACAAATGCAAAGAAAACTGAAAACCCACTCCGTGTGAGTACCTCCTGTGCTGCTGCCCTTCGCAGGGCAGCTCACTGGATGATGGGATTGGGGCAAAGCCTTCGGGACCCCCATTCCTTAATGAGAGGAGCAAGAGCACAGGGTAAATTTCTGAAGTCAGATTGCAGGGGTGTGTGGCGGAGTGGTGCTGAGGTATCGTCCACCAGATGTCCTTGGGTTAACCTGAGGTGGTCCCTTTGGGTGAGTGCCCGGAATGTCCTATCCCAAACAGAGGATGATCACCTGTCTCTGTTATCATCTGAGCTCAAGCGTTTGGACATCGGTATTGCAGCACTCTCTGAGGTTCGGACACCGGGTTGTGGTGAGATCATGGCGTGTGGTAACACCCACCATTAGTCTGGTCACTCTGATGGTTACTTTGCGAAAGTAGTTGCTAAGCCGTGTCTAATAAGCTATCTCCAATGATAATTGAGGTAACACCGGTCAATGGGTGTATTATGAGACGAAGGATTCGGCACTCCTTGGATGTCGTTTCCATGGTCTCTGTATCTTCTCCGACTGAGGCGAGTGATCTCAACATGAAGGACGCATTATATGCCATGCACGAGTCGATGGTTGATCAGTGCACCAGGTGAGACACTCTTCCGGTCTTGGGGGATTGACTGGAACTGATAGGGATGGTTACGAGACATGTGTTGGCAGCCATGGGTCTGGAACTGTGAACCAGAATAGCACGAAGTTCCTTGACTTTGTAAGAAGTCATGGACTTAGAGTGGCTGGTTCATGGTTTCAGCATGCATAGGCTCATCGCTGGACTTGGTATTCCAACGCTGGTGGTGTTGCAAAGGAGATTGAACACGTGCTCCTTTGGTCGCTGGAGGATGATCCAGAACTGCCGGGTCTACTGGAGTGCTCAGTTCCTCAATACGGACCACAGGCCTGTTGTAGCATCTCTGAAGTTGCAGCTTAAATCCGGGGAGTGGTACTATCCCAGCCGAGGCTGTATGTTGGCAAGCTCAAGGATGAGAGGGTTGCTGAGGAATTTGTGAACAGGCTGAGTGGGGATTTGGGGGGTCTGGGTGCTTTGGGGGAATCCGGAAGAGTTATGCAATGCCTTCAAGCCCCCCATCCACCTTCGTTTGTGGAAACACAGGCTGTGGTGAATCGGTTGAAATAGGGTAAAGCTCCTGGGATCTGTGGCATCCATGCTGAACTTCTCAAGGCTGGTGGAAATGCTGCACTCGTGTCATTGCATGCCGTTTTGTGTTCTGCCTGGAACACAGGCATCATCCCAACTGACTGGAAGAGGGGCCTTGTTGCCCCTCTCTGGAAAGGAAATAATGATCGCAAGGACTGCAACTACTGAGGGGTTACACTGCTCTCAGTGCCGAACAAGGTCTTTGCTCGGATAATTATCGATAGGGTTCACCACCATCTGCTTGAGCACCAGCGTCGAGAGCAGTCAGGCTTTACATCAAAGAGGTCATCGATTGACCGTATCCTTGCTCTTCATGTTTTCACCGAAGGCAGATGAGAGTTTTGGCAGGGGCTGCGTGCAGCCTGTGTTGATTTCTGCAAAGTGTTTGAATCTGTGAATGAGGATGCCCTTTGGAGGATTCTTGGTCTTTGTGGAGTGCCACAAAAACTGATCAATCTGATGTCTGAACTATACTCCTCAACTGAGAGTGCTGTTAGATGTGGTGGTACCATCTCTGACTATTTCCAGTTGTTAATAGAGTTTGTCAGGGGTGGGTACTGGCTCCCACACTTTTCAGCGCTTGTATTGACTGGATTCTGAGGAGGATGTCGGAGAGATCAAGCTGCGGTGCATCGTTTGGGAATGTCAAGATCTCTGACCTTGATTTCACAGATGATGCAGTCATCTTTGTGGAGACTCTGGATATCCTTTGTGGAGACTCTGGGGGTCCTCAAGTTGCTGAATGAGGAGTCGGAGCCACTGGTATTATGGGTTTCCTGGATCAAGGCTAATATCCAGGCTTTCAATGACATCTTAGATGTTGCTATCTTGTCTGTACCTGTTTGTGGTGAGGATGTTGAGATCATGGAGAGATTTACTTACCTTGGCAGTGATATTCATGTGTCTGCTGGCTGTGAGCCAGAGGTCAAGAGACGTCTGGGTCGGGCTTGGGGAGTCATGGATTCACTGGATCATGGGGTGTGGTGCTGCCGGTACCTGTGCAGGAGGATGAAAGTCCAAGTCTTCATGTCCTTGTTGCTTCGAGTCCTGGTCTACAGCCGTGAGACTTGGGCTCTGACATGGAGACTTAATTCCTTTGGTACCAGGTCTCTTCAGAGAATCCTTGGCTATCGCTGGTCGGACTTTGTGTCCAACGAGCGGTTGCTGATTGAGATTCAAATGAGATTTATTACCTGCATAGTCCATGAGCATCAGCTGCAGCTGTATGGACATGTGGCTCATTTTCCTTCGCTGATCCTGCTCACGAGGTTCTCTCAGCGAGGGAACCTCGTGAATGGAGTAGGCCAATGGGCCGACCATGTTCCTCGTGGTTGCAGCAGCTTGATCTGCATCTCAAGGAGATGTGAATGGGCCAGGCATCTGCCTGGAGGATGGCCAGCCAGAGGCCCCTGGAGTACAGAAGAAAGTGGACGCAGCGGCGCGATACTCCGGCATATACTCCCATACCTAACCTGACCTGTCTCAGCTGTAGACCTGTCTAAGGTCCTGTCTGAGAAGCAATGGGAGTGATGAAGCCGCTCTCACCCACCGAACGGATAACCCAGTCGCAGCCTTCCAGATCAAACGCCGAAATCCCGCTACGGGTGTGTGTTTTAATGCACACCACAGCCTAGTCAACACTCTACCCACGTGCTACAGGGTCAATCGCCAAATTGTCGATATATATACCTAATTAATCGCGCGGGCAGACTACCAAGAGACTGTACCTCAACGGGGCCGCTTGGAAACGAGTCGCTTAAGCAGCTCGCTTCGTTTTGGGATAACCGAGCGGGGTATTATCGCGCAGCCCCGTTGGACCCGATCACTTTATCGGCTATTTAAAAACCAACTATTATTCTGAATGCAATACAGCAGTTCAATGGAGGGAAAGGACGCAACGAACGGGTTAACATTCACACAAATACATTTATTTGCACACACAACACATATGCAGTCATACAGTCATGTATGCAATCAGGCCAGGCAAACAAAAGCAATGCAATGTACAAGCACGCAATGAATGGGGGTCGGGACAAGACGCGAGCAAGAAAAAGAACTACCACCGTTCTATCAATTACGTACACTTGTACAGTTCTACCTAAAGACATGGCGCCACAACGTTCATTCAAAATAAACAAAGAAAAACCCCAGGAAAGAGGAGGGGTCGACTGGACCTCTTGGTTCTTTATTTCACGGAGCTGTGATGACCGCAGAAGCTCTGCGAGGCCGGGCTGGTTACCTTCACCTTCGAGGTGCCTCGCTTGGGTGACCCGCGACGTCCCGTCCTCACGGCAGCTGTCGTGACCGCGGTCCGGCCCAGGCCTTGTTTGACGGCCTGGTGATTCGGGCCCAGCCGGAAACGCCTCAGAGGAATGAATGGGTCTTTTGCTCTCTTAGAGTTGATGCTCTCTTTAAGAGCCCATCCGTCCCTCAACGCCGCTCGAACTGTCCCGAAGCCTGATCACCTCAGACCGTTCGGTGCTGGCTAGCGACCTCTCTCCGGCTCTCCCCACGTCCCGCACACGAACGCGCAGTTCTGCGTGGCACGGCAGGCCTGGCTGCACTCCCAGCTCTGTCTCCTCGGCGAACCCAGACCTCCACTAGACTTGAACTTTGCTCTTCACACCACTCCAAACCCAGACCGACTGAACTGCGAGCTTGGCGCTCTGCGCGCTTTTTTATAGGGTTCGTGAGGCGAGGTTTGATCTCCGCTCTTTCACCTCTGATCCCCAATGGCTCCGCCCCCCTCGATCTCCTGATCCGAATTCCGAGGCGAAGCTTGGAGCGAGCGGACGTGTTTGAAATCACCGTCGCTGGCGCCCACAAAGGAGAGCGGACGTTGTGGAGATCACCGCCCTGCACAACCAGGAAACCCCCGCGTCTGTTTGCAGCGATCTTGCCGTGGCCGGCGCAAAGATGGCGGCGTTTGCGGAGTTGAAGGTGAAGCGATGTTGTTCGTTGTTGGTTATTGGGAGAGATGTGGTTTAGGAGATAGTGGCTGTGGTTGGCGTTGTGGAGAAGGTGGTTGTCTGAAGGTGGTTGTTAGAGCGATGTTGGTGGTGGAGGTGGTTGTTGTGAAGCGGTTGGTCCAAAATAACGATAGCAAAAGAATAACGGCTAACTCAAAGATCACAGCCTGGTTACATGAAAAAAATTCCCTTCGACATCGGTGGGGAAATCTATCTGAACACAGACTTATCAACATAACTGATCTAAGGACCTATATGGTGCTGTGAATTTCCACAACAGTTACACTATGTATATATGTTTATTTATTTATTTCTAGATGTATTAAATAAAGGAGGTATTTAGATATAATTAATTAATTAGTTAATTAATTAACATTATTTGTAAAATCTACATATACAAAAGTGAAATGTTTGTTTGTTTGCGACCCTACTCCTCTTAGCTCCAAAGGTTAATTGCGACAAAACTTTATGGGATCACATTATTCACCTTGGTGC
Organism: Eptatretus burgeri; assembly: GCF_056783735.1. Lineage (NCBI taxonomy): Eukaryota > Metazoa > Chordata > Myxini > Myxiniformes > Myxinidae > Eptatretus > Eptatretus burgeri. The sequence goes on from NC_140971.1 coordinate 100,001,122, forward strand.
ACCTAAATAGGGATTTTAAACAGTCTTTTTCTCACAATTCATAAATTATAAACACCCGAGCTGCCACCCGTCACCATCTCCACAAGGGTAGATCCATATTCACAATACTTCATAAAAAGCTGATTTTCTTGAAGATTTCAACCAGGAACCGATATATTTGGTGAAGTGGAAACCTCCAATTGTCAAATATTGTATCAAATGTGAAAATAACTGACAACTAAGACCTTACCATGATCGGTAAAATTGGCAAAGCAGGAGTCACGTGACTTCTCAAATGCGTGAATCATTAAAAATAAAAACCGAACAGAGTACAAATACAATCAACATATCGATTTACAGGTATTTTTTACTGCTCATCTAAAGATGAACTTCGAAAGGGTGAAAAGAGTTTGCAGAAAAAAAGATTGCAATCTTAGCTAACTTCACCAAATATACACTCAAATATACACGCATCGTATAGTTTATAAGAAGCAAGTTAACATCGTGATTTGATTTTTGATCGTAAATTGATTGTAGATTTTTGATTATTTTCATGGTAGATGTCTCACCTCAAATGATAATTTTTTTTTGGAGTGTGTATTGTTGGTAAAAATGGGAATTCAGTGTAAAAATTCAGTGACGAGATATCGTAGTGGGTGGAGCCGGTAACCTTGGCAACCATTCATTGTTTTGATTTTCGAATGGTTTCTGGTCACAATCACAGAAATATTCAATCACAGGTGAGATATATTTAATTTCTTACAATATTATCAATATCTCTCACCTCTTAACAATGTCTTATCTGAGGGGCCATTCAAAAATGATGTACGTAACGCGTGGGGGTTGGAGCTTGAAGTTTGGTGTGGGTGGGTGTGTATCCAAACGTTATTGAGTTTTACACTTACAGGGGGTTTGGAGGTGTTTCCAGAACCGTTATGTAATGACCTTTTTAATTACATATTAAAACGAGCTGTAAAAGGACTTTTTGGATGTTTCTGGGTGAGCTTTCCCGAAACCTTGAATGAGGTTATGATTGAGAAATTCTCTATTAGCCATGGCTTTGCTGAGATATCTCACTGTAAGCTGGTCGACGGAAGGAAAAAAAAGTTACGCCACCTTCCTTAGAAGAGGAAGAAGAGGATGCAACAGGAAAATCGTTTGTTCATCCATCTCTATATACGTGTCAAACCGAAATGTTTTTTTGTTTGTGACCTTACTGCTTTGAGCTCCCAAAGTTAATTCACCACAAAAATTTCTACAATCAGATTTTTAACCACGATGCCTGAAATAGGTGGTTTAAATAGTCATGAGGAGGTCATTTGGCCCTTTATTGCCGTGTTGCACCAAAGCGTTAATTTATTTACTAACACGAGGTAATTTATTTACTGCAGCTTCACTCTTTTACACCCTGTAGACCCCATGAGACCCTTTACACCCCTTATACCATTTAATATCCATTTCGACCCTTTTGAGACGTAGACCGTCTTCGACCCTTTCAGATCTGGAGACCTTTTAAGACCCTTTGGACAATTTCCGAGCATTTGGACACCTCACACCGCTTTTGCTCTTTCGCCATTATAGACCCCTTTGGACATTTAGACACATTTAAGACCCTTTAGACCCCTTTCTGACCCTTATGGCCATTAAAACACTTTAGACCCCTCTACACCCTTTAGAAAATCGAAAAAATATTCCCCCGAAAATCACTTTTGACGTTTTTCGTGCACCATTTGCGTTGCATCACAAGTTGTGATGACGAATCAAAACTGATATCCCAAAGTGAAACTGATATTGAAAAGTGAAATTGAAAAGACTGATCTATGGATCATTGAATGGGAAACCAGAGTGAAATGCTGTGAGAAATACTGAATGGAAATTGCCGAAAGGAAAGCTATGGGGAGTATAGAGAGAGGCGGCAAGTTGGGACTGAAGAAGCGATGTGGAGAGGGATAGGTGCCTGTAGGTGGTCGGTTGAAAGAACTTTGGTGATCTTCCGTCAGGCGGTAGGCCCAAAACGTGCCGAAATTAGTTTCACAGCCAAGCTTTCATAATATCACCCTCACTCCCAAGTAGTACTTCGGAGGTACAAGCATGGATTGGAAATCTTCGCTGGTGGAATGGAACGAGGTTGCCAAGGTTACCAGCTCCACCGACTGCGATATCTGCACACTGAATATTTACACTCAGTTCCTGTTTCTACCAATACGCTCCATTTGAAGTGAGACGTCGACGAGCCCGTCAGTGATGGGTACCCTGCAAGTACATTATCGATAATCAGTAAAATCTTTTCATGGTGGTTGCTAAGATATGCAGTGCAGCATGTTAAAATCAGTTGTTAATGACAGTTTGAATATTTGAATGACAGTTTGAATCTGGTTCGATGGAGGTGTTGTGTAATGGACACGTCTGCAAGGTAAAGTGTTTATCACTTAATATATTATCATATAAAATGGGATATGATTAAAGGCAGTCATATGTAGTAATACTTAAAATACAAGTCATAATTAAATAAGTTTGTATAAGGATATTGTATTGCTTGACTCTCTGGACACAACTTTGACAAGAGTCAGTTGACTGACTCTCTGGACACAACTTTGAGGTTGTAGGTCCATTGATGTTGAGTAATCTACTGATCTGGACCTGTGATCGAGGTTGTGGATCCGCAGTTTGGAGAGGTTTTGGGCTGAAAGGATCGAAACCTCGATGATAAACCGTGCTCAGCTGATGATCCAGGCAGTTGGGAATCAATCAATTGTTTATACATTAAGGTGATAACTTAAAATAAATTAACTTTTGTAAGGACAAACCATTACATAGTGTGTGTGTGTGTGTGTGTGTGTGTGTGTGTGTGTGTGTGTGTGTGTGTGTGTGTGTGTGTGTGTGTGTGTGTGTGTGTGTGTGTGTGTGTGTGTGTGTGTGTGTGTGTGTGTGTGTGTGTGTGTGTGTGTGTGTGCGCGCGCGCGTATTGTTATGTCTGGCTTGTAATTAATAATTGGTCTTTATTTTGATTGTAACAAAGATAACCTATAAAACACAATTCGGTCTTAAAAAACTTAATTATATAAAGAGGTGGAGACTTTGAGCACTGGGAGGACACCATTCCACCTTCTGAAACCTGCAGATGGAGATTACAATTCATGAAAGAAGCAGAAAGAAAGTGAATTATGAGCATGCAGACATGAGGGACAGCCAAAAAGATCAAGGCAGAGAGAAATATTTAGTGCAGAGAAAGGTCAGGTGATCTCCCATCCATACCCACAATCTTTAATGCCTCCCACTTCCCCACCTATTGACCCTCTTGTAGGTTACTGTGTGTGTGTGTGTGTGTGTGTGTGTGTGTGTGTGTGTGTGTGTGTGTGTGTGTGTGTGTGTGTCTCTGTCTCTGTCTCTGTCTCTGTCTCTGTCTCTGTCCCTGTCTCTGTCTCTGTCTCTGTCTCTGTCTCTGTCTCTGTCCCTGTCTCTGTCTCTGTCTCTGTCTCTGTCTCTCCCCCCTCCCCACACCCTCCTCCCTTGTTTCTTGTTCGCTCTTTCCATTCCTGTTGTACTCACATTTCCCCACTATCATTGCCATTTTTACCCTCACAGGTGTAACATGATATATAACAGCAACTGTACACAAAAGAAAGGTAAGCTCCATGGCCATACAGAAAGATACTTTGTAAAATGGTGAGAGCTGATGACATTTGTGAAAGAACTGGTCTCTGTGAACATTTCAGGGCAATATTCAGTCCTGCAGGTGAGCTTGGAGAGGTGATCGGCGGATGACAGGTCGTGGCACATGGTAAGGCCAATAAGCTCCTCAGACTGTGCCACTGCCAGAGATCGACCTTTGAAGCGGAATGAAAAATTAGCCAAGTGGCCTTGGTGTGCAGACAGCATTAAAATGCGACTTTCCAGCATATAATTTCATTTTCTGGGCTGTTATCCAATTTAAAAAAAAAATCCTTTCCAGATCAGCAGCCAAGGAAGCCAAAAGAAGCTACAGCCTGCCTGTCACTGGGGTGAGAAATTGACCGACACCGGGTGTAATCTTCTGCAAAATAGGATCGAGGATCTTCCATAGAGACCCGTGATTGATGTAAACCAGCAAAGATATGATCCAGGAAACTGCCCTCAAGAATTCCAACCCCCAAGGAAATTGCAGGAGACATAAAATGGCACCCAGTGCAGCACGCTGCTTCGGTGCACAGAGTATACCGAGTCACCCATCAAGGAGAAGATCCTGAATCACATTGGCGGAAAGGATAGTGAACAGAGCCGGATGGCAAACACCATCAAACAGGAAATGTCAAAAATAATGCCCTGACCTCTTGCCTTTGAGGTTCAATACATCAATCACTTCGTGGGATAGCAACAGGAGCTTGTCAATGGTGGAATGACCAGGAAAGGGAACCGATGCGGCATTTGTAAAAAGAGATAGAGAACGGCTAAGTTTCAGAGCAACTTACATGGATGTGTTCTCTATGTTTTTCAAAGTCAAGATGAGATTCCAAAACCCCCCACAAAATTGAGGTTAAAATGCACTTTGGAATGGCACGATGCTCATTGATCAACACAATGACATAATGAATGGAGTTTCCTTTACATTTCCTTTTTCTCCATTTGTAACCAGCTGAGGGCCGTGAAGAGGAAATGATTTTGCTGTGTTGACCATAAATGAGCGACAATAAATCAAAATCATTTCGTTTCTAAACAATGAAACATTTTAACTTTTCAGGTTTGTACCCTCATCAGTGTGTTTAAATGAGCCATGACAAATGCCAACTTGGTTCAGTGTGTAATTTAACTTTGTATCATAAGCACGAGTAAAATATAATAAAATTCCTTTATTAAGATTTTGTTTCTGAGAATACATTTTTCAACATACCATACATTAAACTCACATTGGTATGTCAGGTATGAAATTGTATGAAAGGTTGTGGAGATGTCACAACAAACTGGTCAACCTTCTTCCCATCATAATCAAACGAATATCTGCCTCTGATCACTGATGATCGATTTTAAGGCCCAGTCACACCTTGACGTTTTAGCCAGCTCATGCCGATTTTTGGAAAATTTGTCTAAAACGTTGGTCCACGTTGAATACGTTATGGGTAAGTTTTGGTAACATTGAGAGCACGCTGAAAAACACTGCCATACGTCGTTGTACGCTGGCTTTAAACGTTGTACTTTTCGGTTGTCCTCAAATTTTCCATGCTTGAAATTTTAAGACTTATGCCAGCGTATGACTCACACGTTCCGCATAACACTGGCCATAAGTTGTAGGCACGTCACGCGATCGTTGACACACGTCGACACACGTTACTTGTAAGGTGCTCATAAGTCGAAACACATCAAGGTAATGGTTAGCGTCAGTGTTCCAGACTCCCTGGTTTTTTATTTTTTTTTTTCTTCTTCCTTCCATCGGTATGATGGTGATTTTGACACTTCGATTTCTAGTGCGGTCATAATATAATATAATTAATAGGCTGCCGCTCAACGATTTAAATCATAACCGCACTGTACACTGAACACCGTCATACCGAAGAAAAAAAACCGGGAGTCTGGAACACTGACGCTAACCATTACCTTGACGTGTTTTGACTTATGAGCACCTTACAAGTAACGTGTGTCGATGTGTGTCAACGATCGTATATCGTGCGTACAACTTATTCCCATCGCATGCGGAGCGTGTGTCATATGGCAAGTACGTCGTAAAATTTTCAACATGTTCAAAATTACAAGACGTACTCCACTTACTATGACGTATGATAGCGTACTTTAGCGTTCTATTCACGCATACCAAACTTACCCATACCGTATTCGACGTGCGCCAGCGTTTTAGACGCATTTTTCAGAGGTCGGCATACGCTGGCAAGATCGCCAAGGTGTGACTGCGATGTTGACACTTCCATTTCTGCGGCGGTTATGATTTGAATCGTTGTGCGGCAGCCTTTTCATAACCTACGCCACGTCATCGTCGGCGATGCATGCAGAACACTATGCATAAGTTGGACTATCGTTGGGCATAGGTTGTGAAGGCCGACAACAGGTTCAGCATTCGTTGGTATAAGTTATCTATAACACAACGAAACGTTCAAAGTCCATTACTAATACGTTGTGCATAAGACCAAGTCGTTATGAATACGTCCGAATCTTTAAAAAACAACATCAAAAGTTCAATGTAAGCCAGCGTTTTACATACATTTTAATACGTTGCCATTGCTGGCTAAAACGTCAACGTGTGACTGGGCCTTTAGCTTCTGTCCTGATCGTGGCATTCTGGACATGCTGCTTCCTCAATTGCCTATTCATTATGAAGCATGATTGATTGATGTGTAATTCTCATTAGTCCATCGATTCATTGTTTTCAGTCAGTGATTCATTTTCCTGTGATGTCAGACTGGTATTAAAAACAATACTACACAACTGTTATCACAATATACAGCCATCATATGTGAGTTCACTAATCGGGGAGGCAGAGCCCTTCCTCCCCCCAATGGTGTTCAGCCATGTTTTAACAATGAACGGATTACCTGAATGTCAAACAAGTTGCCAGGTGTATCTCTGTGGAATTATCTTAAACATAAAATACCACATGTCACCCTGTTCTTCTTTTCAGTTTTGTTGTTGTATCCAAGGCCTCTCCTGGACTTGCTGATTTAATGTGTGCTCACTAATTGCCATTTTTTATGGTTGGAATTTTTTTTCCAATGTTCCACCTTTCGTGGCTGGAATCCTTAAAGGTTGTGTACTGGGACCAATGCTGTAATGTTGGCCTAAATCGATGATCTCTCGATCTTCATCACTGGAAAGACTGGAATGATAAGGGAAGAAAGGGGAAGTAATTGTGAATTTAACGTTCCAACTTTATTTACTTTTCACATTGTTCTTAACAAACGGGAACAGGAACAACGCAGGCATGATAGGCTAAATGGCTTTCTTATGCACTCAAGTTCCTTGTGTATCTTTGTGTAAAGGAAAGAAATGGTAATAGTTTGACATTTAGATGGATTCAAGTGTAAAGTTTATATTATTTCAAGTGTAAAGCATGTATAAAGTTTATATTATTTACAGTTTTTTGCCTGTATATATATATATATATATATATATATATATATATATATATATATATATATATATATATATATATATATATATATATTTCAAATCTGCAATTGGTCACTGCATATTTCAGCACACAATAGGCATTTCATTGTTTAAATTGTCTATTGCAGAAAGCATGCCTGAACCATGGTGGTGGTGGTGGTGGTGGTGGTGGTGGGGTGGGGGGTGGAGGGTCTATGTCCCGTTTCATGAACTCGCATACATGACAGTAAAATGAACCAATGTGACCGCAAATAATGAATCAATGGACTAACGAGAATTAAACATCAATCAATAGTACTACATCATTAATAGGCAAGCAGAATAATCAACATGACCTTAATTTATTAAATCAAAGTATAAAACTGGAACTGTCACTTTACAACTGCTGGCAGTGATGACCAGGTACCAAGACCTCCTGCTTCGATACAACCCCACTTTGATAAAACATAGGATTGACGAGTTTATGGACCTTGTAACAAGCTGTATTCAATCTGCTTATTACGTATGCAGTTGATCCATTTTCCTGGGTCATCGTCTGTTTCAATTGAATTGCTACTCCTCCATCCTCAAACCCATGCAGAGACAGCCAAGTGAGCCTTATTCGGAAAAAGAGAAATTCAAGCAATTAAATTAATCTGTCTACCAGACCACGTGTCTGTTGAGGCTGAAATTCAAAACATACATTCCACATGTCTACTAGATCATAATTCTGGTTTCACGTTCATTGATGAAGCAATTCAAAATAATTATTTTAAAAAACAAAATTGTTCAATCCAACATGGCTGCCAGACCATGTGAAAATTATTCGTGATCACCCTGGTATTGTGGGGAACGTGTGTACAACGTGCAAGGCTTGGAGGACATGTGTGTAAAGTTTCACCTCAATCTGCTCTGCCATTTTAAAGATATATATATATATATATATATATATATATATATATATATATATATATATATATATATATATATATATATATATATATATATATATATATATATATATATATGGCTGTCGAACCACATGACCGATGATGTCATCAATTTTTTTTTTCTGTCATCCAATTTATCCCGAGAAGACCCTCAAAGTTTCATAGTAATCTGATACAGCATCCTACATGTTGAATTTTCACGAGGATACCACTCCACCAATGACGTCATAAATAATAAAGAAATCATACCTCCATCATTAAAAAATATATATATATATATCACTTATTCCCGATGCGGAGTAAATGCCGTGTGCCAAGTTTCAATATTTTCCTTGGTGCGGTTTTGAAGATACAGATATCCAATGTTTTTCCTTTTTTCCAACACGGCTTCCACACCACCTGACCTGTGATGTGATATAATTTTCATTAAAACATTCTACATGAGTATTCGCACCTCTGGTGAAAATTTCGTTTCAATCCAACAAGTAGTTGCAGAGAAAATGAATTTAAAAAGGAATAAACTCCCAAAATTGCAGCGGAAGTATAATAAGAATCCATCCATCGGGACCAGACTCTGTGCAGAGCGTTGGTGCTGCCTCAGCAGTCTCCTTGGCTATTGGGTATAATTCTGGATAAGTCACCACTCCAACACAGGATACCAGCATGCTGGCACTCATTTTGCCAACCTCAGAAGGATGATAGGCAGTCAACTCCACCTGGTATTAATTCAACAGCCAAGGGGGATTTGAACTCAGGATCTGAGGATCCCAAACCCACCACCCTAACCCTTAAGCCAACACCAGGCATGCAAACAACACCAACACCAACACCACCACCACCAACAACATCACCAACACCAACACCACCACCAACACCAACACCACCAACCCCACCAACACCAACAATCGATTAACCAGCCTGAAAAGTTTGGTACCCTGACAAGAAATATGTAGTGCATAGCACAATACTTGAGAAATCCAAACAAACAATAGTTGCCATGGAAACAGAAATTTGGTAATTTAAAATATTTGACTTCTCAAGTGTTTTACATGACTGAATGTTATGCATAACAAAGTTGGTTGACATATTTTCTAATTGCCACCTAATAGGTGTTTTGCATGTTTCAGATGGCATTGACCTTGATCTTTGACAAGGTTTGACCAAACCTTCCTCACAAATACCACACATACATACAAATAAGCTGTGCACGTTTCAGTTTGATATCCTGAAAAATCACTGAGGTATGGTCATAATAAATTCACAAAAAGTCCCATTTGATTATAATGGGGTGCAACAGTTGTCATGGAAACCTTTAACATGTCAAAATGGCCAAATCGATCATTCTGATTTTTGGTGAATCCATTCTGCAACCCAAAGTGCAAATCTTTTTGAAATTTTAAGTTAAATTTCAAGAAAATTGATTATTTTATGCGACCTTGACCTTTGACCTTCTGAGCTTTTGACCTCAAACAGAATGCTTAGAATAGGTTTTGATTGGTGAATCAATTCAGCGATCCAATATGCAATTTCTGTTAAACCTGGTAGAGTACCCACCCTTCTGTGGCTGGAGATTGCACATTACTTGCTGAAAAAGCATTGTATGGTATTGCAAGAAGACTGTTGATGTTTGTGTGATGTGCGTTCAAAGGGGTCTAGACTCTAGTCTCGGGGGTCTAAAGGTTAGAATGGTGTGAAAGAGTCCGAATGGTCCAGGGTGTCCAAGGGGTCTTAAGGGTAGGAGGGGTTGAAAGACATCTAAAGAGTATGTTACAATTGTAGTTACATGTCTAATGGGTCAAAAGTGGAAACAGAGGGTCAAGGTGTCGGGAGGTCAAAAGGGTTGGGGGGGGGGTCTAAAAGGTTTAAGGACATAAGGATGCAAAGGTATAAATGTCGAAAAGGTCCGTTCCAATAGTATGTAATTAATTAATAGATGTACTCACAGTCCAATAATACATAATTAATAGATGTACTCACGTTCAAATAGTACATAATTAATAGACAAACTCACATGAGTCGACCAAGGCTTCACCTTGATGAGGCTTCACCATCCACCCATGTTTTTCGGTTGTATATATATATATATATATATATATATATATATATATATATATATATATATATATATATATATATATATATATATATATATATATATATATATATAATATACAGTGGGGTGCAAAAGTATATACGAGTCCACTTAAATCGATGCAAACTTTCTCATAAACCAATTAAATCAATTCTAAATAGAGTTGAGGCAGTTCTCAAGGCAACAGGAGACAAGCCTGATGATTGATTATATGTAAAGACGCATTTGATGGTTTTTTCCGATTATAATCAGTTTTATATCCTTAAGAACTCATGGAAATCCCTTGAAAGTGTGTTTGGTTTCATATTACAATGATTGATTTTGTTATCACATCCAATTAATATTTTTCCGACTGGACTCCTACTTTTGAACCCCACTGTGTATACGTATATAGTCAATCGGATGAAAATTTGACGATTTGTGACCTTCCTCTTTGACCTGTTGACCTTATAATAAGTTTCCAGCTTTTGACTAGCTCTATCAGCTGGTTAAGTTTGGTGAAGATCAGTTTAGAATTGCGACCTGCATGTGACTGACAAAGAAACAATCATACTCGGTTAACAAATATACTTGCGAATGTTTGATTTTGTGGGATTGATGAATCTTCGATTTCGAAAGTAATAATGCATTCATTATTAAATATTTTATGAAGATGCCAAATGGAATGACTGTTAAATACTCCCACAATTGTACAGGTCTGGATTTAAAAGAGAAAAACGTAAAATTGACGAATTAAATAAAATCCATGCTGGTCACGCAGTGATTGGATGACAATGGAATACCATACCGGTAGTTTATTTAACCTTCAAAGGATAAATAAAAATGCTATAATATTTGTAGAGATGCCAAAATGATGTACACTGAGACAAAACATCATTGATTGCAATAAAATTCGCTGTCAATTGTGTCTCGACCAAGCAGAGCATGTGTGCTTCATTTCTGACCTTTTGTTTTCACAGCCATCTCAAAGCAGCCAAAGCCTTCAGCACTTCTCCAATGTCAGGTTTGCTCTTGCACAGGATACACAGTCTTACTTCACCTTTTAAATGACTTCCCTTCTTGAATCCTTCCATAACCATATACATGGCTTCCCTTCCATATAAATGGCTTCCCTTCTTTAATACTTAATTAACCGTTTAAATGGCTTCCCTTCTTTAATTCTTAATTACCCATTTAAATGCCTTCCCATCTTTTATTCTTAATTAACCATTTAAATGCCTTCCCATCTTTTATTCTTCATGAACCGTTTAAATGGCTTCCCTTCTTTAATTCTTAATTAACCATTTAAATGCCTTCCCATCTTTTATTCTTCATTAACCGTTTACATGTCTTCCCTTCTTTAATTCTTCATCAACCATTGAAATGCCTTCCCATCTTTTATTCTTCATGAACCATTTAAATGACTTCCCTACTTGAATTCTTCATTAACCATTTAAATGCCTTCCCTTCTTTAATTCTTAATTAACAGTTTAAATGGCTTCCGTTCTTTAATTCTCAATTAACCGTTTACATGGCTTCCCTTCTTTAATTCTTAATTAACCATTTAAATGCCTTCCCATCTTTTATCCTTCATTAACCGTTTACATGTCTTCCCTTCTTCAATCCTTCATCAACCATTTAAATGCCTTCCCATCTTTTATTCTTCATGAACCATTTAAATGCCTTACCTTCTTTAATTCTTCATGAACCATTTAAATGCCTTACCTTCTTTAATTCTTAATTAACAGTTTAAATGGCTTCTCTTCTTTAATTCTTAACTAACCGTTGAAATGACTTCCCTTCTTTAATACCTAATTAACCATTTAAATGTTTTCCCTTCTTTAATTCTTCATTAACCATTTAAATGCCTTCCCTTCTTTTATTCCTCATTAACCATTTAAATGGCTTCCCTTCTTTTATTCTTCATTTACCGTTTAAATGGATTACCATCTTTATTTCTTCATTAACCGTTTACATGACTTCCGCCTTGAATGATTACTGAATGACCCATTTTACTTGAAGCTTGATTTTGTTGAACATCCACCTCGGAAAGCCGTTGAAATGCTCCGAAAGAACTCGTTCCCCCATACATTTCCTGCAGATTTGAAAGAGAAATTCCCCTTTCAACTGTTGTAATGAAAGGATTATGGGACCTGGGTCAAAATGATTCACTGAATGCAAAGGCCAATGTATTCACCAATAAAATGCAAACCGAGTTTGGAAATCGTAATGTGACTATTTGTTAAAAATAGAAAAAGATAAGCATATCTCATTACCTCATGCTGAGGGTAGACGGATTAGAGTTTTGTGTGTTCAGTATAATCGGCAAGCTTTTCTCCATTGTCGTAGAAGACACATGAACAAACACGGAATCATTGGATGGCTGGCGATGTGACCTTTTCAATGAGAACAAGTGTCACTTTTCAACTCTCTCGCAATATGAACTTCTTGAGTTGGTTGTCAAGATATTTAGCTTTTCTTCCAAGGTCAATGTATCCACAGTAATGTTTATACAATTTTATGATATTTTTGAAATATCTAGCTCCAGTATATGGAACGTTTTTACACGTACAATACAGTACATGTCAAAGCATCAAAAATATCAACATTTAATCATCCAGAAATCTTCAAAAACTATTTTTTGTAAACAGTGTCGAGGCTCATATATGAGCTAACATACAGAACATATAACAAAGGGAGCAGGAGAAAGGGGGTTGGGAGAGGGAAGCACAAAATAATGGGGAACAGAGATATTAGGAGATCTGTGGAAGGTAGAGGGATGGAAATTGAAGGAGGTGGGTTTGGGATGGATTAACGTGGGTAGAAAAGATCGTGGTTTTGGATGGGGGAAGATAAGAGATGGTGATGAACAGCTGCTTTAAAGTCCTGGAGAGAAGAGTGGGATTTAAGAGAGTGTGGGAGTTTGTTCCACAGGAGGAAAAAATAGAGGAATGAAAGAGTGAAGATGAGCAGTGATTCTTGATTGTGGTAGTTTTACCAGAAGAGGGTTGCTTGTGGACCTTGAGTGCCCTGCAGAAATATAAGGGGGACATGTACAGACAGAGTGGGGGGGGGGCAAGGCCAGAGAGGAGATGGTAGAAGACAGAAACACCACTGACCTGCCTGCAGTGAGAGAGTGAGAGACCCAAATATTCAGCTTCATCGCGGGAGATACCAATGATCCTAAAATCCTTGGTTTCCACAGCGTGAAGTTGAGCGAGGTGTGAGGTGGGAGCAACACCCCAGAGGGGAGAGCAATGCTCTATCAGGCTGTGGATGAAAACTTTGTATGTGGTTAGAGCTCAGGTGTGCCAAGGAATGAATTTGCACGAAATAGAATGCCCAGTCAGCGACTGGCTTTGTTGGCCAGCTTGGAAATGTGGCTTTCCCGGGAAAGACCATGGCAAATAGTGAGACCCATAAGCTTGAATGAAAGGACTTCTTCAAGAGGATTGTTGAAAAAGTAGATTGGCAGATGACCTTGGCAGATGACTTTCCTGGCAGATGACCTTGAGCAAGTGAAAGGGTGTATATAACAGAGAGAGGGTGAGCAAGAGCAGCAGAGCAGGTTTTTAGGACACGGGAGCTGACTCAGTATGGACCGGTTGCAGAATCTGAGTCTAGGTTTTACAGAAAGCTCTCCACCTTGTCAGGAGAAAAGGACCAGGAGTCCAGGAATATCTGGGTGTGGCTGGGTAAGGTGGGTACAGAAAGCGATGGGTTTGGGACACAAGATATAGAAGCAAACACTGAGTTTTGGCATTCAGCCTTTTCACGAGCAGTGTCAGCTGTGTGGCCATTTGAGGTAAGGGAGGGATGGAGGGGGGAACTTACACCAGAAACAGACTTCACCAGGATTTGGATGAGGGAGACAGTTTGAGTGTTCAGACTTGAAATGAGAAAGATGTTGTTTCCTGGCTCTGCTGAGGGTAGCCAGGGACTTGTTCCGAACTTTGTGGAAGGAGCTGAGATTATCATGCTTCAGGCCAACTGTCTTGCCGCAAGCTTCACTGTCCCATGGGTAGGAGGAAGGGTTGGATAACTGAAGATGAGATGGGATAAACCTGTGCATGAGAGAGCAAATTTCTTTGAAAGAATTCCAAGGATGAGTTGATGTCAGAGAAAGTAGAAATGCGAGACCAGTCTAGAAATTTGACCGCTGCTTGATGACCCTGCCAGTCGGTCTGAGTGAAATGCCAGACTCATCGCTGCTGAGGTGGTTCTCTAATAACAGCCAGAGTGATGTCTACTTTGACAAGCATATGGTCAGATTAATAGAATGGAACAGAGGAAGAACAGCAGATATTTTCAGGGAAATTGGTCAAAATCAAATCCAGCAGAGAAGGAGTACCATTAGTTGAGACCTGGGTTGGGAAGTTGACATATTGAGTTAGTCCCAGTGAGTTGTAGAAGTCCTTTGCTGAAGTGCCATGGCAGGTGTGGTGGAAAAGAACTCGATTTTCCACACGATGGATCAGCATACCAAAGGAGAATCTTTCATTTCGTATATACAGAGGAAGAACATTCAATGATTCACTGAAACATTCAAATGAACTTCACTAACTGGAAGTCCGAAGCTATCCCTCTTATACATAATTTGACATCCAAAAAATGGGAAGTTGAGACATTTGGCAATTCAACTACAGGGATGAGCTGATAAGCATTTGGCAAAATAACTTAGAACTGCAATACGTGACCACTTTGGGTGGAATGGAAAGAACAACACACTCATGGCAAATGTTTGCAGTGTTAACAACCAGGTCACCCTGTTTCTATGCAGCTCGCAAGACCTTTTTAATCGTAAGATATTCCTTTTGTCAATATGTAGGTCAAAAGACTGTTGGGAAAAGGGAAACATTACTGACAGCCAATTCAACTATAGTACAAAAATTTAAATTTATAAAGTACCAGCAGCAATTCAACAAGTGAATCTAATTGAGAATACATGAATATAATTATTTTTCTTCCACACAGGTGAGAAAGGTACCCACACCCAGCCAACTGGCATGATGACAATTGAAGTCACCACATACTGTATGAGGAAGAGAGAGTCGGGATGAGAGGATTGAAGTTTGTCCATGCTTTTGGCGAGCAATGTGGAAATGAAATCATCACTGATTGGTGGACGGTACAACACACAGATAAACAAGAGGTGGGAGTTGAGAGGAAGCCATAGCCAGAGGTATTCTTGGTGGTGTGGGGGAGTGAGGGCAGTGCAAAGAGAGTAAGTAATAGAGTTTTTGATGAAGAGATCAACTCCACTGCCAAGACGAGGTTCAGGTCTATCATCCTGAAGGAGGAAGTAACCGGGGAGAGAGACTAAGGAGTCAGAGACGTCTTGAAGGAGGAAAGTCTGTTAAGCAGATTATGTCTGGTTTGTCAGTGGCAACTTGTATGGAGAGATCAGTCAGGTTTGAGCGAAGGCCCTGGATGTCTCAGGTCTACACTGTTAACGAAGCGGGAGGGGAGGAGGCTTTGGGTGCAGAGGAGGGTAGGGGGGAGGGTAGGACTTGGGAGGAGAGGAGTAGGTATGGAGAGTTGTTGACAGTGTGGAGGAGATCGCAGAAGAGCAAGGGCGGAGGGCCAGTTGAGGAGGAGGACAAAAGGCTTGGTAGTGATGAGATGAGGCAAAGTGGTGAGTAATAAGAGAGGGGCTGAGGGAAGTAGAAGATTTGAAGGAGGTGGAGGAATGAGTTGGAAGAGAGAGGGTAGGGGAGGGAGGCAGCTTTGTGGATGTGGTGGGGAGTAACTTTGAGAAGGGGGAGATTGGAGGGAGTTTGGTGAGAGGGGAGAATTTAGGGAGAAAGGTGTCGGGGAGCTTTTGAGAAAGGTGAGAGAGAAGCTTAGAGGGGGAAAAGAGTGAAGTTTGCTTTGACGAGGGAGGAGGTGGCTGATTTGAGAGGGAAGCTTTGTGAGGGAGGGAAGATGATGAGAGCAGGCATTGTCATTGTAGAAGAGGGAGGTGTGTGTGTAGAGGGGAAGGATGAGACTTGGTCATGGTACGGAGAAGAAGGGAGTGGGCATGGGAGGGATACAAGATTTGAGGGGTTGCGAAGAGGGGAGGTGTGATGAGACGAAAGAAAGAGCATGCTTCAGATGTTGTGGAGTGTAGTGATTGAGAGAGTGAGATGTGTGTTGGGTTAGAATGGAGCCAACAGATGTTAGAACAACACACAGTTTGTGACTCCAGAGTAGAAGCTGCTGATACTAAAGCAGAGGACAGTGTGGAGGTGCAAAGAGAGGATGTAGGATGAGGGGTGAGATGGGAGAGGAAAGGACAGGGAATAACAGGTGAGGAGTTAGGAGTATTTAAGGAGGTGGGGTGAATTGGCTGTTGGAAAAAAGGCACAATTGATGGAATTCAAACATGCATTGCAAACTGGGGTTAAAAAATTTTTTTAAGTCAGAGATGCATTTAAAGATGTTCGGGGAAGGGTGCAGTAAGGGCAAGTTAAGAGAATGGAGAAAGGAACTCCTCTTTTTTTTAAGGTTTCTTTTTCCTTTGATCCAATATGGTGCCAGACCAGTGACCAATGATGTCACTTTTATCAAGCTATATTTCCCAAAGAGGGTGCCTGTACCACGTGATATGACATCATAATTATCATTGAAAAATTCCACAGGAGGAGGTGCTCCAATATAAAAATTGTGTCCATTGGACCAACAACTGAAGAATTTTTTTTTTTCATAATGACCGGATCAAGCATTGCACATGTCGAATTATGTCGTCATAATGAAGGCACCAATGATATTATCATTAACAAATCTTATTCCCCATGGGGAGTACTTGACAATGAGCTATGTGTAAAATTTTCCTATGGAATGGATTCAGAAATATAGAGGTGCAAAGTTTTTTGGTTTTTCCAAGATGGCGCCTGCACCAGGAGACCTTTGACATCATAATTATGACTAAAAAATTCTACATGAGACAACGCACCTATTTGAAAAATTTCGTGTTAATCAAACTAATGGTTGCTGAGAAAAGCTGTTAGCTTCCTGGACAGTTGATGTATGTTGATCAGCATCATGGATCTCGCTTCTTCATCTGTGAATCCGAGCTTCATGATGCCATCGCAAACCACAACAGCAGCATTAAACCGACAGCGTGGTAGGCAGTCCATACATGAGCAGGTTAAGCTTCCTGTCATGTATTTCCATCGTGGTAATGGTGTTCATTAACTTTGCTTCACTTTCCTTGCTCTTCTTGACCATTTCAGGTACAAGTAACATCCTTCAGCTTTGCCAGTCGGTTTGAGGAGTCGTTTTTCCCCCCTTTTGTAAAGCTCCGTCAAAGCAATAGTTATTACTTCAATTTGCTGCTGCATAATACAGACATTTGACAGACATTCATTACATCAAATTTCTACTGCAACTTCTCAGCCACATAAAGTCACTTCAAAAGGATGTGAGGGACTCCTCTGTAGCATTGTCTGCACAATTTCTGAACAGGTCAGGTTCGATCTGTGACCTGCTACAGGTACCATGTAAACCTGTACTAACCTGTTCCATGGTCGGGTTGTCGGCGACTAAACCGTCTCCCCCACCAGGTTTTCTGGTGAGGAGGGTGTTTGGATATGGACACCCAGCAGGATTAAAAACAAAACCTGTCAAAGGGCGGAGGAGCTCCTTGTGAGCCAACGGCCATCCATATCTAGTGCCCAACTGTGTCTGCGGACGTCCTCCTGCAGTTGGGGTCACTTCTTATTAGGAGGTTGGTGGCAGGATTTGCACTCCGGCCACCGTAAAACCCTTCATTCCGCAAAACGCAAAAACGCAAAAAAATCTGAAAACCCACTCCGTGGGAGTACCTCCTGTGCAGCTTCCCTTTGCAGGGCAGCTCACCGGATGACGGGATTGGGGCAAAGCCTTCGGGACCCCCAATCGTTGATAGGAGGGAAACCACGGGGTAACATCCCTGGGTCAGATTGCGGGAGAGTGTGTCGGAGTGGTGCTGAGGTGTCGTCCACCAGACGGCGGTCTCCTTGGGTTAACCTGAGGCGGTCCCTTCGGGTGGGTGCCTGGAATGTCCTATCCCTAAGAGAGGATGATCACCTGTCTCTGTTATCATCTGAGCTCAAGCGTTTGGACATCGGGATTGCAGCTCTCTCTGAGGTTCGGAGACTGGATTGCGGCGAGATAATGGTGGGTGGTTACACCTACTATTGGTCTGGTCGCTCTGATGGTTACCATACCCAAGGAGTTGCTGTAGCTGTGTCCAATAAGCTGACCCCAATGATAATTGAGGTAACACCGGTCAACGAGCGTATTATGAGATTAAGGATTCGCCACTCCTTAGGTGTCATTTCCCTGGTCTCTGTTTATGCTCCGACTGAGGCGAGTGATCTCACCGTGAAGGATGCATTCTACGCCACACTCGAGTCTGTGGTTGATCAGTGCCCCAGACGAGATACACTTCTAGTCTTGGGGGATTTCAATGCATCGACTGGAACTGATAGGGATGGTTATGAGGTGTGTGTTGGTCCCCATGGGTCAGGAACTATGAACCAGAATAGCACTAAGTTCCTTGACTTTGCAAGAAGTCATGGACTTAGGGTGGCTGGTTCATGGTTTCAGCGCCCGCAAGCTCATCGCTGGACTTGGTATTCCAATGCTGGCGGTGTGGCAAAGGAGATTGACCATGTCCTCATTGACGGTCGTTGGAGGATGATCCAGAACTGCAGGGTCTACCGGAGTGCTCAGTTCCTCAATACTGACCACAGGCTTGTTGTAGCAACTCTAAAGCTGCACCTTAAATCCTGGAGAATGGTACCATCCCAGCCTAGGCTGGATGTTGCCAAGCTCAGGGATGAGAGAGTAGCTGAGGAGTTTGCGAACAGGCTGAGTGGACACTTGGGGGTCTGGGTGCTTTGGGGGGTCCTGAAGAGTTGTGGAGCGCCTTCAAGACCACCGTCCTTGATGTTGCCGGTAGATGCCTTGGAGCTCACCGCAGGGCAAAGAAGAATTTTGTCTCTCAAGGGACACTGGATACCATTGCCCAGAGTCGCAGGGCCAGGCTGAATGGCAGAGCTGAGCTGTTCAGGGAGCTGAGGCGTAAAACTGTACGTGCACTGAGGGTGGACAAGGAGGCCTATGTGCGAGGAATCTGTGAGGGGTAGAGCATCACCTGTGGACAGGTGATTCTCGTCCCGCTTACAGGGGAATTCGCACATTACGTTCATCCAAGCCCATCCCTCGGAGCACTACAGTTCGAGCAGAGAGTGGTAGGCTCTTGACAGAGGAGTCTGAAGTGAAGGCCCGCTGGGCCGGTTACTTTGAGCGGTTGTACCAGGCTGATCCCCCAACTGTCGAGTTGGACGTCAAGGGTGTTACAATCACTGTTGCTGACCCTCGAATCAACTGTGGTCCACCTACGCTTGTGGAAACACGGGCTGCGGTGAACCAGTTTAAACGGGGCAAAGCTCCAGGGATCTGTGGCATCCATGCCGAACTTCTCAAGGCTGGTGGAAATGCTGCACTCGTGTCGTTGCATGCAGTTTTGTGCTCTGCCTGGAACACAGGCATCATCCCAACTGACTGGAAGAGGGGCCTTGTTGTCCCTCTCTGGAAAGGGAAGGGTGATCGCCAAGACTGCAACAACTACCGAGGGTGACGCTGCTCTCAGTGCCGGGCAAGGTCTTTGCTCGGATAATTCTCGATAGGGTTCGCCACCATCTGCTTGAGCACCAGCGTCCACAGCAGTCAGGCTTTACACCAAAGAGGTCAACGATTGACCGTATCCTTGCACTTCGTGTCCTCACCGAACGCAGACGAGAGTTTCGGCAGGGGCTGCTTGCAGCCTATGTTGATCTCTGTAAAGCGTTCGATTCAGTGAATCGGGACGTCCTCTGGAGGATTCTTGGTCTTCGTGGGGTGCCACCAAAACTGATCGATCTGATGTCTGAACTCTACTCTGGTACTGAGAGTGCTGTGAAGTGTGGTGGTACCATCTCTGACTTATTTCCAGTTGTTACTGGAGTTCGTCAGGGATGTGTACTTGCCCCCACACTTTTCAGCACTTGTATGGACTGGATTCTAGGGAGGATGTCGGAGAGATCAAGTTGCGGTGCGTCATTTGGGAATGTCAAGATCTCGGACCTTGACTTTGCAGATGATGCAGTCATCTTTGCGGAGACTTTAGACATCCTCTTGGGGGCCATCGAGGTGCTGAATGAGGAGTCGGAGCCGTTGGGATTACGGGTTTCTTGGGTCAAAACTAAGATCCAGGCTTTCGGTGACATCTTGGATGCTGCTGTCCTGTCTGTGTCTGTTTGTGGTGAGGATGTTGAGGTCGTGGAGAGATTCACTTACCTTGGCAGTGATATTCATGTCTCTGCTGGCTGCGAGTCAGAGGTCAATAGACGTCTGGGTCGGGCCTGGGGAGTCATGGATTCACTGGATCATGGGGTGTGGCGCTGCCGGTACCTGTGCGGGAGGACGAAAGTCCGAGTCTTCAGGTCCTTGGTACTTCCAGTCTTGCTCTATGGGTGCGAGACTTGGACTCTGACCAAGGATCTGAGACGGAGACTTAATTCCTTTGGTACCAGGTCTCTTCGGAGAATCCTTGGCTATCGCTGGTCGGATTTTGTGTCCAACGAGCGGTTGCTGAGAGAGACTCGGATGAGATTTGTTACCTGCATAGTCCGTGAGCGTCAGCTGCGGCTGTATGGACATGTGGCTCGTTTTCCTGACTCTGATCCTGCTCACCAGATTCTCTCAGCGAGGGAGTTCCATGAGT
>NC_140971.1:100022424-100049924 GCF_056783735.1 Eptatretus burgeri
CACCTCAATCTGCTCTGCCATTTTAAAGATATATATATATATATATATATATATATATATATATATATATATATATATATATATATATATATATATATATATATATATATATATATATATATATATATATGGCTGTCGAACCACATGACCGATGATGTCATCAATTTTTTTTTTCTGTCATCCAATTTATCCCGAGAAGACCCTCAAAGTTTCATAGTAATCTGATACAGCATCCTACATGTTGAATTTTCACGAGGATACCACTCCACCAATGACGTCATAAATAATAAAGAAATCATACCTCCATCATTAAAAAATATATATATATATATATCACTTATTCCCGATGCGGAGTACTTGCCGTGTGCCAAGTTTCAATATTTTCCTTGGTGCGGTTTTGAAGATACAGATATCCAATGTTTTTCCTTTTTTCCAACACGGCTTCCACACCACCTGACCTGTGATGTGATATAATTTTCATTAAAACATTCTACATGAGTATTCGCACCTCTGGTGAAAATTTCGTTTCAATCCAACAAGTAGTTGCAGAGAAAATGAATTTAAAAAGGAATAAACTCCCAAAATTGCAGCGGAAGTATAATAAGAATCCATCCATCGGGACCAGACTCTGTGCAGAGCGTTGGTGCTGCCTCAGCAGTCTCCTTGGCTATTGGGTATAATTCTGGATAAGTCACCACTCCAACACAGGATACCAGCATGCTGGCACTCATTTTGCCAACCTCAGAAGGATGATAGGCAGTCAACTCCACCTGGTATTAATTCAACAGCCAAGGGGGATTTGAACTCAGGATCTGAGGATCCCAAACCCACCACCCTAACCCTTAAGCCAACACCAGGCATGCAAACAACACCAACACCAACACCACCACCACCAACAACATCACCAACAACATCACCAACACCACCACCACCACCAACACCAACACCACCAACCCCACCAACACCAACAATCGATTAACCAGCCTGAAAAGTTTGGTACCCTGACAAGAAATATGTAGTGCATAGCACAATACTTGAGAAATCCAAACAAACAATAGTTGCCATGGAAACAGAAATTTGGTAATTTAAAATATTTGACCTCTCAAGTGTTTTACATGACTGAATGTTATGCATAACAAAGTTGGTTGACACATTTTCTAATTGCCACCTAATAGGTGTTTTGCATGTTTCAGATGGCATTGACCTTGATCTTTGACAAGGTTTGACCAAACCTTCCTCACAAATACCACACATACATACAAATAAGCTGTGCACGTTTCAGTTTGATATCCTGAAAAATCACTGAGGTATGGTCATAATAAATTCACAAAAAGTCCCATTTGATTATAATGGGGTGCAACAGTTGTCATGGAAACCTTTAACATGTCAAAATGGCCAAATCGATCATTCTGATTTTTGGTGAATCCATTCTGCAACCCAAAGTGCAAATCTTTTTGAAATTTTAAGTTAAATTTCAAGAAAATTGATTATTTTATGCGACCTTGACCTTTGACCTTCTGAGCTTTTGACCTCAAACAGAATGCTTAGAATAGGTTTTGATTGGTGAATCAATTCAGCGATCCAATATGCAATTTCTGTTAAACCTGGTAGAGTACCCACCCTTCTGTGGCTGGAGATTGCACATTACTTGCTGAAAAAGCATTGTATGGTATTGCAAGAAGACTGTTGATGTTTGTGTGATGTGCGTTCAAAGGGGTCTAGACTCTAGTCTCGGTGGTCTAAAGGTTAGAATGGTGTGAAAGAGTCCGAATGGTCCAGGGTGTCCAAGGGGTCTTAAGGGTAGGAGGGGTTGAAAGACATCTAAAGAGTATGTTACAATTGTAGTTACATGTCTAATGGGTCAAAAGTGGAAACATAGGGTCAAGGTGTCGGGAGGTCAAAAGGGTTGGGGGGGTCTAAAAGGTTAAAGGACATAAGGATGCAAAGGTATAAATGTCGAAAAGGTCCGTTCCAATAGTATGTAATTAATTAATAGATGTACTCACAGTCCAATAATACATAATTAATAGATGTACTCACATTCAAACAGTACTTAATTTATGGAAATACTCACATGAGTCGACCAAGGCTTCACCTTGATAAGAGTTCACCGTCCACCAATATTTTTCGGTTTTATGTAAAGTATATAGATATATATATATATATATATATATATATATATATATATATATATATATATATATATATATATATATATATATATATATATATATATAATATACAGTGGGGTGCAAAAGTATATACGAGTCCACTTAAATCGATGCAAACTTTCTCATAAACCAATTAAATCAATCCTAAATAGAGTTGAGGCAGTTCTCAAGGCAACAGGAGACAAGCCTGATGATTGATTATATGTAAAGACGGATTTGATGGTTTTTTCCGATTATAATCAGTTTTATATCCTTAAGAACTCATGGAAATCCCTTGAAAGTGTGTTTGGTTTCATATTACAATGATTGATTTTGTTATCACATCCAATTAATATTTTTCCGACTGGACTCCTACTTTTGAACCCCACTGTGTATACGTATATAGTCAATCGGATGAAAATTTGACGATTTGTGACCTTCCTCTTTGACCTGTTAACCTTATAATAAGTTTCCAGCTTTTGACTAGCTCTATCAGCTGGTTAAGTTTGGTGAAGATCAGTTTAGAATTGCAACCTGCATGTGACTGACAAAGAAACAATCATACTCGGTTAACAAATATACTTGCGAATGTTTGATTTTGTGGGATTGATGAATCTTCGATTTCGAAAGTAATAATGCATTCATTATTAAATATTTTATAAAGATGCCAAATGGAATGACTGTTAAATACTCCCACAATTGTACAGGTCTGGATTTAAAAGAGAAAAACGTAAAATTGACGAATTAAATAAAATCCATGCTGGTCACGCAATGATTGGATGACAATGGAATACCATACCGGTAGTTTATTTAACCTTCAAAGGATAAATAAAAATGCTATAATATTTGTAGAGATGCCAAAATGATGTACACTGAGACAAAACATCATTGATTGCAATAAAATTCGCTGTCAATTGTGTCTCGACCAAGCAGAGCATGTGTGCTTCATTTCTGACCTTTTGTTTTCACAGCCATCTCAAAGCAGCCAAAGCCTTCAGCACTTCTCCAATGTCAGGTTTGCTCTTGCACAGGATACACAGTCTTACTTCACCTTTTAAATGACTTCCTTCTTGAATCCTTCCATAACCATATACATGGCTTCCCTTCCATATAAATGGCTTCCCTTCTTTAATACTTAATTAACCGTTTAAATGGCTTCCCTTCTTTAATTCTTAATTACCCATTTAAATGCCTTCCCATCTTTTATTCTTAATTAACCATTTAAATGCCTTCCCATCTTTTATTCTTCATTAACCGTTTAAATGGCTTCCCTTCTTTAATTCTTAATTAACCATTTAAATGCCTTCCCATCTTTTATTCTTCATTAACCGTTTACATGTCTTCCCTTCTTTAATTCTTCATCAACCATTGAAATGCCTTCCCATCTTTTATTCTTCATGAACCATTTAAATGACTTCCCTACTTGAATTCTTCATTAACCATTTAAATGCCTTCCCTTCTTTAATTCTTAATTAACAGTTTAAATGGCTTCCGTTCTTTAATTCTCAATTAACCGTTTACATGGCTTCCCTTCTTTAATTCTTAATTAACCATTTAAATGCCTTCCCATCTTTTATCCTTCATTAACCGTTTACATGTCTTCCCTTCTTCAATCCTTCATCAACCATTTAAATGCCTTCCCATCTTTTATTCTTCATGAACCATTTAAATGCCTTACCTTCTTTAATTCTTCATGAACCATTTAAATGCCTTACCTTCTTTAATTCTTAATTAACAGTTTAAATGGCTTCTCTTCTTTAATTCTTAACTAACCGTTGAAATGACTTCCCTTCTTTAATACCTAATTAACCATTTAAATGTTTTCCCTTCTTTAATTCTTCATTAACCATTTAAATGCCTTCCCTTCTTTTATTCCTCATTAACCATTTAAATGGCTTCCCTTCTTTTATTCTTCATTTACCGTTTAAATGGATTACCATCTTTATTTCTTCATTAACCGTTTACATGACTTCCGCCTTGAATGATTACTGAATGACCCATTTTACTTGAAGCTTGATTTTGTTGAACATCCACCTCGGAAAGCCGTTGAAATGCTCCGAAAGAACTCGTTCCCCCATACATTTCCTGCAGATTTGAAAGAGAAATTCCCCTTTCAACTGTTGTAATGAAAGGATTATGGGACCTGGGTCAAAATGATTCACTGAATGCAAAGGCCAATGTATTCACCAATAAAATGCAAACCGAGTTTGGAAATCGTAATGTGACTATTTGTTAAAAATAGAAAAAGATAAGCATATCTCATTACCTCATGCTGAGGGTAGACGGATTAGAGTTTTGTGTGTTCAGTATAATCGGCAAGCTTTTCTCCATTGTCGTAGAAGACACATGAACAAACACGGAATCATTGGATGGCTGGCGATGTGACCTTTTCAATGAGAACAAGTGTCACTTTTCAACTCTCTCGCAATATGAACTTCTTGAGTTGGTTGTCAAGATATTTAGCTTTTCTTCCAAGGTCAATGTATCCACAGTAATGTTTATACAATTTTATGATATTTTTGAAATATCTAGCTCCAGTATATGGAACGTTTTTACACGTACAATACAGTACATGTCAAAGCATCAAAAATATCAACATTTAATCATCCAGAAATCTTCAAAAACTATTTTTTTGTAAACAGTGTCGAGGCTCATATATGAGCTAACATACAGAACATATAACAAAGGGAGCAGGAGAAAGGGGGTTGGGAGAGGGAAGCACAAAATAATGGGGAACAGAGATATTAGGAGATCTGTGGAAGGTAGAGGGATGGAAATTGAAGGAGGTGGGTTTGGGATGGATTAACGTGGGTAGAAAAGATCGTGGTTTTGGATGGGGGAAGATAAGAGATGGTGATGAACAGCTGCTTTAAAGTCCTGGAGAGAAGAGTGGGATTTAAGAGAGTGTGGGAGTTTGTTCCACAGGAGGAAAAAATAGAGGAATGAAAGAGTGAAGATGAGCAGTGATTCTTGATTGTGGTAGTTTTACCAGAAGAGGGTTGCTTGTGGACCTTGAGTGCCCTGCAGAAATATAAGGGGGACATGTACAGACAGAGTGGGGGGGGGGCAAGGCCAGAGAGGAGATGGTAGAAGACAGAAACACCACTGACCTGCCTGCAGTGAGAGAGTGAGAGACCCAAATATTCAGCTTCATCGCGGGAGATACCAATGATCCTAAAATCCTTGGTTTCCACAGCGTGAAGTTGAGCGAGGTGTGAGGTGGGAGCAACACCCCAGAGGGGAGAGCAATGCTCTATCAGGCTGTGGATGAAAACTTTGTATGTGGTTAGAGCTCAGGTGTGCCAAGGAATGAATTTGCACGAAATAGAATGCCCAGTCAGCGACTGGCTTTGTTGGCCAGCTTGGAAATGTGGCTTTCCCGGGAAAGACCATGGCAAATAGTGAGACCCATAAGCTTGAATGAAAAGACTTCTTCAAGAGGATTGTTGAAAAAGTAGATTGGCAGATGACCTTGGCAGATGACTTTCCTGGCAGATGACCTTGAGCAAGTGAAAGGGTGTATATAACAGAGAGAGGGTGAGCAAGAGCAGCAGAGCAGGTTTTTAGGACACGGGAGCTGACTCAGTATGGACCGGTTGCAGAATCTGAGTCTAGGTTTTACAGAAAGCTCTCCACCTTGTCAGGAGAAAAGGACCAGGAGTCCAGGAATATCTGGGTGTGGCTGGGTAAGGTGGGTACAGAAAGTGATGGGTTTGGGACACAAGATATAGAAGCAAACACTGAGTTTTGGCATTCAGCCTTTTCACGAGCAGTGTCAGCTGTGTGGCCATTTGAGGTAAGGGAGGGATGGAGGGGGGAACTTACACCAGAAACAGACTTCACCAGGATTTGGATGAGGGAGACAGTTTGAGTGTTCAGACTTGAAATGAGAAAGATGTTGTTTCCTGGCTCTGCTGAGGGTAGCCAGGGACTTGTTCCGAACTTTGTGGAAGGAGCTGAGATTATCATGCTTCAGGCCAACTGTCTTGCCGCAAGCTTCACTGTCCCATGGGTAGGAGGAAGGGTTGGATAACTGAAGATGAGATGGGATAAACCTGTGCATGAGAGAGCAAATTTCTTTGAAAGAATTCCAAGGATGAGTTGATGTCAGAGAAAGTAGAAATGCGAGACCAGTCTAGAAATTTGACCGCTGCTTGATGACCCTGCCAGTCGGTCTGAGTGAAATGCCAGACTCATCGCTGCTGAGGTGGTTCTCTAATAACAGCCAGAGTGATGTCTACTTTGACAAGCATATGGTCAGATTAATAGAATGGAACAGAGGAAGAACAGCAGATATTTTCAGGGAAATTGGTCAAAATCAAATCCAGCAGAGAAGGAGTACCATTAGTTGAGACCTGGGTTGGGAAGTTGACATATTGAGTTAGTCCCAGTGAGTTGTAGAAGTCCTTTGCTGAAGTGCCATGGCAGGTGTGGTGGAAAAGAACTCGATTTTCCACACGATGGATCAGCATACCAAAGGAGAATCTTTCATTTCGTATATACAGAGGAAGAACATTCAATGATTCACTGAAACATTCAAATGAACTTCACTAACTGGAAGTCCGAAGCTATCCCTCTTATACATAATTTGACATCCAAAAAAATGGGAAGTTGAGACATTTGGCAATTCAACTACAGGGATGAGCTGATAAGCATTTGGCAAAATAACTTAGAACTGCAATACGTGACCACTTTGGGTGGAATGGAAAGAACAACACACTCATGGCAAATGTTTGCAGTGTTAACAACCAGGTCACCCTGTTTCTATGCAGCTCGCAAGACCTTTTTTAATCGTAAGATATTCCTTTTGTCAATATGTAGGTCAAAAGACTGTTGGGAAAAGGGAAACATTACTGACAGCCAATTCAACTATAGTACAAAAATTTAAATTTATAAAGTACCAGCAGCAATTCAACAAGTGAATCTAATTGAGAATACATGAATATAATTATTTTTCTTCCACACAGGTGAGAAAGGTACCCACACCCAGCCAACTGGCATGATGACAATTGAAGTCACCACATACTGTATGAGGAAGAGAGAGTCGGGATGAGAGGATTGAAGTTTGTCCATGCTTTTGGCGAGCAATGTGGAAATGAAATCATCACTGATTGGTGGACGGTACAACACACAGATAAACAAGAGGTGGGAGTTGAGAGGAAGCCATAGCCAGAGGTATTCTTGGTGGTGTGGGGGAGTGAGGGCAGTGCAAAGAGAGTAAGTAATAGAGTTTTTGATGAAGAGATCAACTCCACTGCCAAGACGAGGTTCAGGTCTATCATCCTGAAGGAGGAAGTAACCGGGGAGAGAGACTAAGGAGTCAGAGACGTCTTGAAGGAGGAAAGTCTGTTAAGCAGATTATGTCTGGTTTGTCAGTGGCAACTTGTATGGAGAGATCAGTCAGGTTTGAGCGAAGGCCCTGGATGTCTCAGGTCTACACTGTTAACGAAGCGGGAGGGGAGGAGGCTTTGGGTGCAGAGGAGGGTAGGGGGGAGGGTAGGACTTGGGAGGAGAGGAGTAGGTATGGAGAGTTGTTGACAGTGTGGAGGAGATCGCAGAAGAGCAAGGGCGGAGGGCCAGTTGAGGAGGAGGACAAAAGGCTTGGTAGTGATGAGATGAGGCAAAGTGGTGAGTAATAAGAGAGGGGGCTGAGGGAAGTAGAAGATTTGAAGGAGGTGGAGGAATGAGTTGGAAGAGAGAGGGTAGGGGAGGGAGGCAGCTTTGTGGATGTGGTGGGGGAGTAACTTTGAGAAGGGGGGAGATTGGAGGGAGTTTGGTGAGAGGGGAGAATTTAGGGAGAAAGGTGTCGGGGGAGCTTTTGAGAAAGGTGAGAGAGAAGCTTAGAGGGGGAAAAGAGTGAAGTTTGCTTTGACGAGGGAGGAGGTGGCTGATTTGAGAGGGAAGCTTTGTGAGGGAGGGAAGATGATGAGAGCAGGCATTGTCATTGTAGAAGAGGGAGGTGTGTGTGTAGAGGGGAAGGATGAGACTTGGTCATGGTACGGAGAAGAAGGGAGTGGGCATGGGAGGGATACAAGATTTGAGGGGTTGGGAAGAGGGGGAGGTGTGATGAGAGGAAAGAAAGAGCATGCTTGAGATGTTGAGGAGTGTAGTGATTGAGAGAGTGAGATGTGTGTTGGGTTAGAATGGAGCCAACAGATGTTAGAACAACACACAGTTTGTGACTCCAGAGTAGAAGCTGCTGATACTAAAGCAGAGGACAGTGTGGAGGTGCAAAGAGAGGATGTAGGATGAGGGGTGAGATGGGAGAGGAAAGGACAGGGAATAACAGGTGAGGAGTTAGGAGTATTTAAGGAGGTGGGGTGAATTGGCTGTTGGAAAAAAGGCACAATTGATGGAATTCAAACATGCATTGCAAACTGGGGTTAAAAAAATTTTTTAAGTCAGAGATGCATTTAAAGATGTTCGGGGAAGGGTGCAGTAAGGGCAAGTTAAGAGAATGGAGAAAGGAACTCCTCTTTTTTTTAAGGTTTCTTTTTCCTTTGATCCAATATGGTGCCAGACCAGTGACCAATGATGTCACTTTTATCAAGCTATATTTCCCAAAGAGGGTGCCTGTACCACGTGATATGACATCATAATTATCATTGAAAAATTCCACAGGAGGAGGTGCTCCAATATAAAAATTGTGTCCATTGGACCAACAACTGAAGAATTTTTTTTTTTCATAATGACCGGATCAAGCATTGCACATGTCGAATTATGTCGTCATAATGAAGGCACCAATGATATTATCATTAACAAATCTTATTCCCCATGGGGAGTACTTGACAATGAGCTATGTGTAAAATTTTCCTATGGAATGGATTCAGAAATATAGAGGTGCAAAGTTTTTTGGTTTTTCCAAGATGGCGCCTGCACCAGGAGACCTTTGACATCATAATTATGACTAAAAAATTCTACATGAGACAACGCACCTATTTGAAAAATTTCGTGTTAATCAAACTAATGGTTGCTGAGAAAAGCTGTTAGCTTCCTGGACAGTTGATGTATGTTGATCAGCATCATGGATCTCGCTTCTTCATCTGTGAATCCGAGCTTCATGATGCCATCGCAAACCACAACAGCAGCATTAAACCGACAGCGTGGTAGGCAGTCCATACATGAGCAGGTTAAGCTTCCTGTCATGTATTTCCATCGTGGTAATGGTGTTCATTAACTTTGCTTCACTTTCCTTGCTCTTCTTGACCATTTCAGGTACAAGTAACATCCTTCAGCTTTGCCAGTCGGTTTGAGGAGTCGTTTTTCCCCCCTTTTGTAAAGCTCCATCAAAGCAATAGTTATTACTTCAATTTGCTGCTGCATAATACAGACATTTGACAGACATTCATTACATCAAATTTCTACTGCAACTTCTCAGCCACATAAAGTCACTTCAAAAGGATGTGAGGGACTCCTCTGTAGCATTGTCTGCACAATTTCTGAACAGGTCAGGTTCGATCTGTGACCTGCTACAGGTACCATGTAAACCTGTACTAACCTGTTCCATGGTCGGGTTGTCGGCGACTAAACCGTCTCCCCCACCAGGTTTTCTGGTGAGGAGGGTGTTTGGATATGGACACCCAGCAGGATTAAAAACAAAACCTGTCAAAGGGCGGAGGAGCTCCTTGTGAGCCAACGGCCATCCATATCTAGTGCCCAACTGTGTCTGCGGACGTCCTCCTGCAGTTGGGGTCACTTCTTATTAGGAGGTTGGTGGCAGGATTTGCACTCCGGCCACCGTAAAACCCTTCATTCCGCAAAACGCAAAAACGCAAAAATCTGAAAACCCACTCCGTGGGAGTACCTCCTGTGCAGCTTCCCTTTGCAGGGCAGCTCACCGGATGACGGGATTGGGGCAAAGCCTTCGGGACCCCCAATCGTTGATAGGAGGGAAACCACGGGGTAACATCCCTGGGTCAGATTGCGGGAGAGTGTGTCGGAGTGGTGCTGAGGTGTCGTCCACCAGACGGCGGTCTCCTTGGGTTAACCTGAGGCGGTCCCTTCGGGTGGGTGCCTGGAATGTCCTATCCCTAAGAGAGGATGATCACCTGTCTCTGTTATCATCTGAGCTCAAGCGTTTGGACATCGGGATTGCAGCTCTCTCTGAGGTTCGGAGACTGGATTGCGGCGAGATAATGGTGGGTGGTTACACCTACTATTGGTCTGGTCGCTCTGATGGTTACCATACCCAAGGAGTTGCTGTAGCTGTGTCCAATAAGCTGACCCCAATGATAATTGAGGTAACACCGGTCAACGAGCGTATTATGAGATTAAGGATTCGCCACTCCTTAGGTGTCATTTCCCTGGTCTCTGTTTATGCTCCGACTGAGGCGAGTGATCTCACCGTGAAGGACACATTCTACGCCACACTCGAGTCTGTGGTTGATCAGTGCCCCAGACGAGATACACTTCTAGTCTTGGGGGATTTCAATGCATCGACTGGAACTGATAGGGACGGTTATGAGGTGTGTGTTGGTCCCCATGGGTCAGGAACTATGAACCAGAATAGCACTAAGTTCCTTGACTTTGCAAGAAGTCATGGACTTAGGGTGGCTGGTTCATGGTTTCAGCGCCCGCAAGCTCATCGCTGGACTTGGTATTCCAATGCTGGCGGTGTGGCAAAGGAGATTGACCATGTCCTCATTGACGGTCGTTGGAGGATGATCCAGAACTGCAGGGTCTACCGGAGTGCTCAGTTCCTCAATACTGACCACAGGCTTGTTGTAGCAACTCTAAAGCTGCACCTTAAATCCTGGAGAATGGTACCATCCCAGCCTAGGCTGGATGTTGCCAAGCTCAGGGATGAGAGAGTAGCTGAGGAGTTTGCGAACAGGCTGAGTGGACACTTGGGGGGTCTGGGTGCTTTGGGGGGTCCTGAAGAGTTGTGGAGCGCCTTCAAGACCACCGTCCTTGATGTTGCCGGTAGATGCCTTGGAGCTCACCGCAGGGCAAAGAAGAATTTTGTCTCTCAAGGGACACTGGATACCATTGCCCAGAGTCGCAGGGCCAGGCTGAATGGCAGAGCTGAGCTGTTCAGGGAGCTGAGGCGTAAAACTGTACGTGCACTGAGGGTGGACAAGGAGGCCTATGTGCGAGGAATCTGTGAGGGGGTAGAGCATCACCTGTGGACAGGTGATTCTCGTCCCGCTTACAGGGGAATTCGCACATTACGTTCATCCAAGCCCATCCCTCGGAGCACTACAGTTCGAGCAGAGAGTGGTAGGCTCTTGACAGAGGAGTCTGA
The DNA here is from genome assembly GCF_056783735.1 of Eptatretus burgeri. Classification (NCBI taxonomy): domain Eukaryota; kingdom Metazoa; phylum Chordata; class Myxini; order Myxiniformes; family Myxinidae; genus Eptatretus; species Eptatretus burgeri. The sequence goes on from NC_140971.1 coordinate 100,033,819, forward strand.
AGTGAAGGCCCGCTGGGCCGGTTACTTTGAGCGGTTGTACCAGGCTGATCCCCCAACTGTCGAGTTGGACGTCAAGGGTGTTACAATCACTGTTGCTGACCCTCGAATCAACTGTGGTCCACCTACGCTTGTGGAAACACGGGCTGCGGTGAACCAGTTTAAACGGGGCAAAGCTCCAGGGATCTGTGGCATCCATGCCGAACTTCTCAAGGCTGGTGGAAATGCTGCACTCGTGTCGTTGCATGCAGTTTTGTGCTCTGCCTGGAACACAGGCATCATCCCAACTGACTGGAAGAGGGGCCTTGTTGTCCCTCTCTGGAAAGGGAAGGGTGATCGCCAAGACTGCAACAACTACCGAGGGGTGACGCTGCTCTCAGTGCCGGGCAAGGTCTTTGCTCGGATAATTCTCGATAGGGTTCGCCACCATCTGCTTGAGCACCAGCGTCCACAGCAGTCAGGCTTTACACCAAAGAGGTCAACGATTGACCGTATCCTTGCACTTCGTGTCCTCACCGAACGCAGACGAGAGTTTCGGCAGGGGCTGCTTGCAGCCTATGTTGATCTCTGTAAAGCGTTCGATTCAGTGAATCGGGACGTCCTCTGGAGGATTCTTGGTCTTCGTGGGGTGCCACCAAAACTGATCGATCTGATGTCTGAACTCTACTCTGGTACTGAGAGTGCTGTGAAGTGTGGTGGTACCATCTCTGACTTATTTCCAGTTGTTACTGGAGTTCGTCAGGGATGTGTACTTGCCCCCACACTTTTCAGCACTTGTATGGACTGGATTCTAGGGAGGATGTCGGAGAGATCAAGTTGCGGTGCGTCATTTGGGAATGTCAAGATCTCGGACCTTGACTTTGCAGATGATGCAGTCATCTTTGCGGAGACTTTAGACATCCTCTTGGGGGCCATCGAGGTGCTGAATGAGGAGTCGGAGCCGTTGGGATTACGGGTTTCTTGGGTCAAAACTAAGATCCAGGCTTTCGGTGACATCTTGGATGCTGCTGTCCTGTCTGTGTCTGTTTGTGGTGAGGATGTTGAGGTCGTGGAGAGATTCACTTACCTTGGCAGTGATATTCATGTCTCTGCTGGCTGCGAGTCAGAGGTCAATAGACGTCTGGGTCGGGCCTGGGGAGTCATGGATTCACTGGATCATGGGGTGTGGCGCTGCCGGTACCTGTGCGGGAGGACGAAAGTCCGAGTCTTCAGGTCCTTGGTACTTCCAGTCTTGCTCTATGGGTGCGAGACTTGGACTCTGACCAAGGATCTGAGACGGAGACTTAATTCCTTTGGTACCAGGTCTCTTCGGAGAATCCTTGGCTATCGCTGGTCGGATTTTGTGTCCAACGAGCGGTTGCTGAGAGAGACTCGGATGAGATTTGTTACCTGCATAGTCCGTGAGCGTCAGCTGCGGCTGTATGGACATGTGGCTCATTTTCCTGACTCTGATCCTGCTCACCAGATTCTCTCAGCGAGGGAGTCTCATGAGTGGAGGAGGCCAGTGGGTCGACCACGTGCCTCATGGTTGCAACAGGTTGACCATCATCTCAAGGAGATGGGGATGGGCCTGGCATCTGCCTGGGGGATGGCCAGACGGAGGCCCCTGGAGTACCGGCGGAAAGTGGACGCAGCGACGTGCTGTTCTGGCACATGCTCCCATACCTGACCTGACCTGACAAGACTGTTTCTTATTGCATGAAATGTTCCCTTTCTTACCACTGAAGTGAAATATGAAATTCAAACATATTTAGCAGGATGCAGCTAGATTAGCTCAAAAGTTAAAAAAAAAACGTTAAAAACTACAAAGATTATTCCAGGAATTGCTTTAACAATATAAATCCATTAACCCATCTTCACCATTGTTAGTTTATTAATACAAATAATATTCCAAGAATGTTTTAACAATATAAAATCACATTAACCAATCTTCACCATTGTTAGTTTGTTAATACAAAGAATATTCCAAGAATGTTTGAACAATATAAAATCACATTAACCCATCTTCGCCTTTGTAAGTTTGTCAATACAAAGAATATTCCAGCAATGTTTAAACAATATAAAATCACATTAACCAATCTTCACCATTATGAGTTTGTTAATACAAAGAATATTCCAAGAATGTTTGAACAATATAAAATCACATTAACCAATCTTCACCATTGTAAGTTTGTCAATAAAAGAATATTCCAAGAATGTGTCAACAATATATAATCACAATAACCAATCTTCACCATTGTTAGTTTGTTAATACAAAGAATATTCCAAGAATGTTTGAACAATATAAAATCACATTAACCCATCTTCGCCTTTGTAAGTTTGTCAATAAAAGAATATTCCAAGAATGTGTCAACAATATATAATCACAATAACCAATCTTCACCATTGTTAGTTTGTCAATACAAAGAATATTCCAGCAATGTTTAAACAATATAAAATCACCTTAACCAATCTTCACCATTGTTAGTTGGTCAATACAAAGAATATTCAAGGAATGTTTAAACAATAAAGAATCACATGAACCCATCTTCACCATTGTTAGTTTGTTAATACAAAGAATATTCAAGGAATGTTTAAACAATATAAAATCACATTAACCCATCTTTTCCAATCTCAGTTTGTGAATACAAAGAATATTCAAGTAATGTTTAAACAATATAAAATCACATTAACCCATCTTCGCCTTTGTAAGTTTGTCAATAAAAAGAATGTTCCAATAATGTTTCAACAATAGAAATCACATTAACTTATCTTCACCATTGTTAGTTTGTTAATACAAATAATATTCCAGGAATGTTTGAACAATATAAAATCACATTAACCCATCTTCACCATTGTTAGTTTGTTCATACAAAGAATATTCCAGCAATGATTAAACAATATAAAATCACATAAACCCATCTTTTCCAATCTAAGTTTGTGAATACAAAGAATATTCAAGGAATGTTTAAACAATATAAAATCACATTAACCCATCTTTTCCAATCTAAGTTTGTGACCACAAAGAATATTCCAGGAATGTTTAAACAATATAAAATCACATTGACCCATCTTCACCATTGTAAGTTTATTAATACAAAGAATATTCCAGGAATGTTTAAACAATATAAAATCACATTGACCCATCTTCACCATTGTAAGTTTATTAATACAAAGAATATTCCAGGAATGTTTAAACAATATAAAATCACATTGACCCATCTTTTCCAATCGAAGTTTGTTACCACAAAGAATATTCCAGGAATGTTTAAACAATATAAAATCACATTGACCCATCTTTTCCAATCTAAGTTTGTGAATACAAAGAATATTCAAGGAATGTTTAAACAATATAAAATCACATTAACCCATCTTTTCCAATCTAAGTTTGTGACTACAAAGAATATTCCAGGAATGTTTAAACAATATAAAATCACATTAACCCATCTTTTCCAATCTAAGTTTGTGACCACAAAGAATATTCCAGGAATGTTTAAACAATATAAAATCACATTAACCCATCTTTTCCAATCTAAGTTTGTGACTACAAAGAATATTCCAGGAATGTTTAAACAATATAAAATCACATTAACCCATCTTTTCCAATCTAAGTTTGTGACCACAAAGAATATTCCAGGAATGTTTAAACAATATAAAATCACATTGACCCATCTTCACCATTGTAAGTTTATTAATACAAAGAATATTCCAGGAATGTTTAAACAATATAAAATCACATTGACCCATCTTTTCCAATTGAAGTTTGTGACCACAAAGAATATTCCAGGAATGTTTAAACAATATAAAATCACATTGACCCATCTTCACCATTGTAAGTTTATTAATACAAAGAATATTCCAGGAATGTTTAAACAATATAAAATCACATTGACCCATCTTCACCATTGTAAGTTTATTAATACAAAGAATATTCAAGTAATGTTTAAACAATGTAAAATCACATGAACCCATCTTCGCCTTTGTAAGTTTATCAATAAAAAGGATATTCCAGTAATGTTTAAACAATATAAAATCACATTAACCCATCTTCACCATTGTTAGTTTGTGAATGCAAAGAATATTCTAAGAATGTTTCAACAATATAGAATCACATTAACAAGTCTTCAACATTGTTCGTTTGTTACTTCAAAGAATATTCCAGGAATGTTTAAGCAATATAAAATCACGTTAACCAATCCTCTCCATTGTTAGTTTGTCAATACAAAGAATATTCCAGGAATGTTTAAACAATATAAAATCACATTAACCCATCTTCACCATTGTTAGTTTGTGAATGCAAAGAATATTCTAAGAATGTTTCAACAATATTTAATCACATTAAACAATCTTCACCATTGTTCGTTTGTTCCTTTTCAACAATCATTTTATAACTATCCATATAAATTTCGAGCAATGATTGTCAGCAATTTACATTGTACAAGGGTTGTGTAACTTTGCACATCATCCTGAATTTGTGTAACTTTGCACATCCTCATGGGTTGTGTAACTTTGCACATCCTCATGGGTTGTGTAACTTTGCACATCCTCCTGAATTTGTGTAACTTTGCACATCCTCATGGGTTGTGTAACTTTGCACATCCTCATGGGTTGTGTAACTTTGCACATCCTCATGGGTTGTGTAACTTTGCACATCCTCCTGAATTTGTGTAACTTTGCACATCCTCGTGGGTTGTTTCACTTTGCACATCCTCGTGGGTTGTTTCACTTTGCACATCCTCCTGAATTTGTGTAACTTTGCACATCCTCATGGGTTGTGTAACTTTGCACATCCTCATGGGTTGTGTAACTTTGCACATCCTCCTGAATTTGTGTAACTTTGCACATCCTCGTGGGTTGTTTCACTTTGCACATCCTCGTGGGTTGTGTAACTTTGCACATCCTTGTGGGTTGTGTAACTTTGCACATCCTCGTGGGTTGTGTAACTTTGCACATCCTCGTGAGTTGTGTAACTTTGCACATCCTCATGGGTTGTTTCACTTTGCACATCCTCGTGGGTTATATATCTGTGCACATACACGTGGGTTGTGTATGTTTGCACACATCCTCGTGGGTTTTGCATCTTTGCACATCCTCGTGGGTTGTATAACTGTGCACATACGCGTGGGTTGTGTATGTTTGCACACATCCTCGTGAGTTGTGTAACTTTGTACATCCTCGTGGGTTGTTTCACTTTGCACATCCTCGTGGGTTGTATATCTGTGCACATACACGTGGGTTGTGTATGTTTGCGCACATCCTCGGGGGTTGTGTATCTTTGCACATCCTCGTGGGTTGTATAACTGTGCACATACGCATGGGTTGTGTATGTTTGCACACATCCTCATGGGTTGTGTAACCTTGCACATCCTCGTGGGTTGTGTTACCATTGGTTCCTTCATAATTACTTATTTAACTGAACGCTTCTTAGAATACTGTTAAATAATGTGCTCATGGTGAAGTGAAAATACATTTTCTTCATTTACTGGTCTTGGAGTGTCTCCCGAGAAAGGTGTAGTGGCAGTGCAGGTGTAGAAAGGTTTAAATTGGGATTAGATCGGTCCCTCGATGCATTGGAGATCGAGGAGTGTGGTGATATTGGCGGGAACCCGTAGGTAGTTCATTGTTTGGTTATAGATGGGTGGTAGTGTACATGTGTTTTGATTGTAATGTCTGTGAGATGGTTTCATTGACATAAATGTGAATGTGCAGTTGGTATTTGTGTATTCCTCACCAGACAACTGCCTTCGTCCTCCACCGCTCAATGGTTTAATCGTAACAATAAAAATTTTAATTTCTCACCCAACAACTGTCTTTGATTTAACATTAATTTTATTTGCATTTTTAACTCCTCCCCTTCTCTCCATTGAAATAGTCTTTCATCAGATGGATTAATATTTTTAATGTTTGTTGGTGTAGTGCAGGCAGGATGAACTGAATGGCCTCCTCCTGTGCCAATCCCGAAGGGGATGACACACAATTGCAACGTCTCTGTCTGTCTATCCGTTTGGCTCTGTATATTTTCCACGTCTATAATTTTTTTGCCTTTTTATTTTGCAAACAGTTTTCTCTGAAACGGCTCGACCGATCCATGCTAAATAGTAAACAGAGGATTCCCAATGGAGAAAGTTTTATTGTTAACTCTGACATCATAGGTCACATGGCATGACAGCCATATTGGATTAAAGGAAAAAAATTTGGACGTCATTTTCTCCAAAACTGCTCAACGCCGAAAATTGAAACTTGACATGTGTCGTCAACTCCCCATGGAATATATAGGGTGATATCGATGACATCATCGGTGAAGCGGTGTTCCAGCCATAATTGGTTGAATTGAAATTCTTATCTGAAAAATCTCAAACTTCATATATCTGATCAATGACCATATGTGAGTGAAAAATTAAATTTATGACATTCATAACGCATATCAAGAAACTATGTGACGTACATAATAGGGTGTATGGATGATATGGGTATGCAGGTCATAATAGCAGTGGGTCATAATAGTAGCGTGTTCAGTTAACGATGGGATTTTTGTTCAGAATGAACATGTGAGATGAGACTTTGTGCTCTGCGAGTGCCGTTCTAGTTCCTTGTTGTTATTTTCCTTATTAGTCCAGACCATTGATTGCAGAACGACCGTGGCACAACTCTGTCCCTTTGAGAAGAAGATCACACATTGCCCTCGGTGAGCTATATATAAGAAACATCCACTCCCTTCTTCTCATTCCTTCCTATCCCTCTCACTCTCCATATTGTCACCATTTATTGTCACCATTGCTCACCCCTCTGTCAACATTATTTCCATGAACATAACTTTGCTTTTGTGTGTTCGTTTTCTTAAAATGCTTTGATATAAACGAGGGACTGACGGGTAACCAAGATGTATGCGCACTCGTCTCTGAGCGGTTGAGCTCGGGTTTGAATCCCGACCCAGGTATAAACTGTGATGCTGATGTTTCGCATGGAATCGATGTTTGTGCCGTCCCTCAGAACGACCCATCTGTCCAGCATTGGTCATTGTTGGGTCATCAGGGTGTCACTTTGGCATTTAAATCGGCAAATACACCCAGTGGTGTCAGTTTCCAATCCGGGGCGGGTTGGGACAGTAACTTACAAATTTGGACAGCGTGCCAGTGCCAGTGATAACTTGGCGACTCTTCACCGAAATACACTGTGGGATCATTAACGTCCACCAGCAGACAGGACACCACCCAGCTTAATGTCCATATCTGGGGGACATGCTCATTGATAAAATACCCTGCCTGCAAAAATGCAATCTGACAATTGTGTCGAACCTGAGAGGTTGTTGTTGTTGTTGATTTGTAATTTTCTTTTTTCCTCCTTTTCAGGGAAGGAGGCATGGGCTTGGGTAAAAACACATAGCACTCCTTGATGAGACTCCCACCAACAGCACTCCTTACACACAATCACCCATCAACGCTCAATCTATCTAAAAGTCCTGCCAACATCCCTATATCCCTCTATCTCCATAACTTCCAGGTACCTATCTAATTTTAATTTAAACTCATCTCATGTTTCTGCTGCCACTACCTTTCCAGGGACACCATTCCATGCATTAACCACACACACACACACACACACACACACACACACACACACACACACACACACACACACACACACACACACACACACACACACACACACACACACACACACACACACACACACACACACACACACACACACACACACACACACACACTGCCTTTTCCATAACCATTGTTCAAATAAAGATCAAGGGATGGATCCACACGATCATTTATTGTGACCATCCCTACCTTGTTTACATACTTTTTGAAGGAACATCCTGACATCCTATTACATTTTAACTCTTGCCAAAGGAGAGGATATTCCGTCCGTTTGGATCCATTTGTTACTTGGCAATTTTTTTTTTAATTTTTGACAGGTATGTTGATCACCTCCGTTTTTGTCACGGCTCGGCACGGCTCGGCTCGGCACGGCACAGCTCGGCTTGGCTCGGCATTGGCTTGGCTCGGCTCAGTTCGGCACAGCACGGCCTGGCTCAGATTGGCTCGGCTCGGCTCAGTTCGGCACAGCACGGCACGGCTCAGATTGGCTTGGCTCGGCTTGGCTCAGTTCGGCACAGCACCGCACAGTTCAGATTAGCTTGGCTCTGCTCAGCTCAGTTTGGCACAGCATGGCACGGCTCATATTGGCTTGGTTTGGCTCAGCTCAGTTCGGCACAGCACGGCACGGCTCATATTAGCTCGGCTCAGCTCGGCACAGCATGGCTCAGATTGGCTTGGCTCGGCTCAGTTCGGCATAGCATGGCCAGGCTCAGATTGGCTTGGCTCGGTTCAGTTCAGCACAGCTCGGCTCGGCATGTTTGTTTGTTACATGGCAAAAAAAAAAATTTTCGGACAAGTATGTTGATCACCTCCATTTGTTCGTGTGTTTGTTTGTTTGTTTGTCTGTCTGCTCACCTCCATGCCTGGTGTTGGCTTAATGGTTAGGGTGGTGGGCTTTGGATCCTCGGGTCCTGAGTTCAAATCCTGCTTAGCTGTTTAATTATTACCAGGTGGGGTTAACTCGGCCTGTCATCCTTCCGAGGTCGGTAAAATGAGTGCCAGCATACTGGTATACTGTGTCGGAGTGGCGACCCGTCCAGGATTGTGCCCAACAGCCAAGGGGACTGCTTAAGCAGCACCAACGCTCTGCACAGATTATGGTCCCAATCTGCTCTGCTCTGCTCGTCTCCAGCTCAACCGATCGTTCTGAAATTTTCAGAGATAAATGTCACCGACCCTGTGACGGTCCCGCGTTGAAACTTCGTACAATTCGGTCGACTGAAAAGGTCTACATATGCCAATAGGCCAATTTGAGCCAAATTTTCTAAAATCCTCAAATTTCATCTGATTGACTTGAAATTTGAACAGGATTTGCATTTCAGGTAAATTAATTTAAATACCTATTACTTTTGAGGTTATCTTAGGTAAAAAGGTAAACATAGGCCATTAGGTCAACCCAAAATAGGCCGAATTATAAAATTGTCAATTTTCATCCGATTGACTTGAAATTTGAAGACCATTTGCATATCACATCACTGAATTCAACCACCTATTAATTTTGAGGTCAACATAGGCCAAAAGGATAATTTGGGCCAAATCAGGCCAAATTTTTGAAAATCCTTCATATTTATCTGATTGACTTGAAATTGAAGACCATTTGCATATGAGATCGCTAAACTGAACCACCTATTAATTTTGAGGTCAGCATAGACCACAAGGTCAACATAGGCCGAATTTCTAAAATCCTCAATTTTAATCCAATTAACATGAAATTTGAAGAGCATTTGCATATCAGGTCACTGAATTCAATCACCTACTAATTTTGAGGTGAACATAGGCCAAAAGGTCAAAATAGGCCAAAAGGCCAATTTGGGCCAAATTTTGTAAAATCCTCAGTTTTCATCTGATTGATGTGAAACTTGAAAACAATTTACTTCTCAGGTCAATGCATTCAACCACCTATTAATTTTGAGGTGAACATCAGCCAAAAGGTCAAAATAGGCCAAAATATTTTGTTTTCAGTGGGATACACTGATCGGCTTCACGGTTTGGGTGATGGCTTGGGATCCTAGGATCCTGAGTTTGAGCCCCGTTGGCCGCCGCATTAACACCAGGGAGTTGACTTAGCCTGTCATCCTTCTGAGGTTGGCGAAATGAGCACCAGTGTACTGGTTATAGGGGCACTGCATCAGCAGCATAGCTGCGCCCTTAAGCAATGATGCAACCAGCAGCCAAAAAGGCTGCACACGAAGGGAAGGGAGGTGTCCGATCAAAGCGGGGTTGCATCAAAGTGGGACGTCTTGGTACTTGGTCATCACTGCCAGCAGTTATAAAGTGGTGGTTCTAATTATGTCGATTATTAATTACATAACAGATAACACACCAGTACACAAACACCACACCAAATATACTACACAAAACAACACAAACGCACAAAATAGGTCCAGGTGAGGGTCTGCAATCTCTGATTGCTCTTTCTCGTTAAAAATGTTTTTATTACGTACGTACGTATGTTTGCATGTACATATATGTACACATGTATATAGGTATGTATATTTATGTATGCATGTACACATGTATGTATGCATGTATATTTATGTATGCATGTACACATGTATATAGGTATGTATATTTATGTATGCATGTACACATGTATGTATGCATGTATATTTATGTATGCATGTACACCTGCATATAGGTATGTATATTTATGTATGCATGTACACATGTATGTATGCATGTACACCTGCATATAGGTATGTATGTATATTTATGTATGTATGTACACATGTATGTATATTTATGAATGCATGTTCACCTGTATATAGGTATGCATGTATATTTATGGATGCATGTACACTATGTACACATGTATGTATATTTATGAATGCATGTTCACCTGTATATAGGTATGCATGTACACTATGTACACATGTATGTATATTTATGAATGCATGTTCACCTGTATATAGGTATGCATGTATATTTATGGATGCATGTACACTATGTACACATGTATGTATATTTATGAATGCATGTTCACCTGTATATAGGTATGCATGTACACATGTATGCATGTATGTATATTTATGTATGCATGTACACCTGTATATAGGTATGTATGTATATTTATGGATGCATGTACACCTGTATATTGGAATGTATGTATATAGGTATGTATGTATATTTATGTATGCATGTACACATGTGTATATGTATATTTATGTATGCATGTACACATGTATGTATGTATGTATGTGTGAATGAAAATCATCGGAAAGTAACCAGGATTGGCCCAATCTTCACCTTACACAAGTGTTGGTGGTATGCAATGTTATCCCCCCTCCCCCCCATTCCCCTGGGAAAAGGGGGGGGGTGGGGGTAGGACAACGACTTGTCATTGCTCCTGAAGGGAGCGGGTGTTTCTCGTAATATCTAATTCACACAAACTTTGTTATGTACAACCATTGTCGGTTCTTGTGATGTGGAACCGAGCGTGTCACGGGGTCTTTTTGTTTCCTTTTGAGTCGTCAATTTGTCAAGGCCTCACCTCGTATCTCACCGTTCACAACATGTCATACATCCTGTGTGCACGAAATGAATGAATAATCATACAGCGCTTCATTTTAAATGACTCAAAAGTAGTTTTTCATCCCGTGCTTCGGTGGAATCATTGAACTTTCGTTCACCCTGATGTGGGTAAGAAAGAATAACAAGGCCCAGGCTGCACCGCGCCGCGGTATTTATGGATGTGGTTTTAGTAAATTCCACACGTCACAGTTTCATACGTTGTACTTTCTTGTTCCAGAGTTTACTGCCAACCACGCTGCAGCCGGGCTGATCGTGCCCCAGTGTTTGGCAACAAGGTGTATGCAGATGTGAGTTTCACAGGAATGTAGTCACAGCTACACATAGCCAGGGGTCCGTCAGAGAGCCAGGAAGGGGCTGCAAAATGGCCGGGTAACTGGGGGTAATGAACGAGTGGCCGGGTAACTGGGGGTAATGAACGAGTGTCTGGGTAACTGGGGGTAATGAACGAGTGTCTGGGTAACTGGGGGTAATGAACGAGTGTCTGGGTAACTGGGGGTAATGAACGAGTGGCCTGGGTAATGGGGGTAATGAACGAGTGTCCGAGTCGCTGGGGGTAATGAATGGGTGGCCTGGGTAACTGGGGGGTAATGAGTGAGTGTTCGGGTAGCTGGGGGTAATGAACGAGTGGCTGGTTAACTGGTGGGTAATGAGTGAGTGTCCAGGTAACTCGGGGTAATGAGTGAATGTCCGAGTCACTGGGTGTAATGAATGAGTGGCTGGGTAACTGGGGGTAATGAATGAGTGTCCAGGTAACTCAGGGTAATGAATGAGTGGCCCGGGTAACTTGGGGGTAATGAGTGAATGGCTGAGTAACTCGGGCGGTAATGAACGAGTGGCTGGGTAACTTGTGGGTAATGAATGAGTCAAAGCATGAAATTGTGCAAATTCTAAGCGATCATAACATCAAATTGTTCCTTCATGTTGTCATTAGTCCTTCACAATGGGAGACGCTCATCCTTGCACGTACAAACAATGGTGATGTGTACCCAGCGGTTGAGTACGATGTGTCTCCTCAAACAGAGTTCCAGTATATGTCGGGCTGCCCTGCATGCTGGAGTGATTGCAGACACGAAGGGGGGCTACGTCGATGTGGTACCCTTGAGGGAGAAGAAGAGGTACGCCGGTACCTTCCACAACGGAATCAAATCACAAAGGTACGAAACACGTATGTAGGTCGTGCGGTTACCATTTTCGTTTTGTTTATATTCCTCTGTTTCTTGTGTATTATTTTGTTTACATACCTTATGTTTGCTTGTCACACCCAATCAGAGTAATAAAAGTACTTCAGCACAGGTTAGTAATGTGGAAATGCTGTCCAGTAATGTTAGAGATGTCATCATGATGATCAATATTAATGAATTAATTACATGGCATTATTTTATTAATTTTAGACGATGTCAAAGATTGTACATGAGATGCTGACAAGTGAACTGGTCTAACATGCATGATAAAGGGGGATTCATGGTTCAGATTCGTACCGAACAATCAGTATAAGCACCCATTGCCTCAGAGGCACAGCCGAGCCCTCTCAGCCAATGATGCCTCCCTCAAGGTGAAGCACATGCTTAGTGGGGAACACCAAACAGGTATTGAGCTTCACACCACGTTATCATGTGACACACCATAAGGGATTCATCACATAATCCTCACTAAAGTGTGTGTGTGTGTGTGTGTGTGTGTGTGTGTGTGTGTGTGTGTGTGTGTGTGTGTGTGTGTGTGTGTGTGTGTGTGTGTGTGTGTGTGTGTGTGTGTGTGTGTGTGTGTGTGTGTGTGTGTGTGTGTGTGTGTGTGTGTGTGTGTGTGTGTGTGTGTGTTGATACTACTCATACAGTTCTGGCCAGATTCATCCAGACTTGCTACTTTAGACTAGCATGACACCAATTAGTGCATAGAGGTGTATTTATCTTTGGTGGAGGTCTTGGGGGTCGAGAGGGGAATAGTGGGTGTGGAGGGGGGGGGAGTGGTTGGGGGACGATTGGGGGAGGCAAATTCTCCTGATGTGAATGTGCATCGTGTGGCGCCGCTCCAGGTGTGAGAGGGCATTACAAGTCCCCACCTTTCACAGTACAGTATTCCTGTCCCCAAGTTTTTCAGTGCAGTGAGGTGTTTTGATGAATTACACGTTTGAATCAGGATAATCACATAACCCCCCCCCCACCACCTTGCCCCCCACCACCTTGCCGCTCCTGTTGCGTGTTTCTCGTTTAAATACAAGAATGACCACACCTGCGACAAAATCCGGTCACGAGCCGATTGGGAAACGCACATTTAAAGCACTTGTAACTGATGAACAGTTTTTCAACACACATTTAATGTGATATTAAAATATTAACTCGACACCTCTCATCCACGTCAGCCTCTGCCACTGTCACATCAGATCGAGCCGATTCGTCACAGTCACGTATTGTTTAACCCTAACATGGGGCCATTCAAAAATTACGTAATGCTATGTTTTTTTAGGGAGGTGTGTACCATACGTAGTGATGGGCTTAATTAAGCCTCACGAATAACTTTTATTCGACATTGATTCGATTTTTCGGGGTCCCTCGTCGTGAGTAGCACTCGACCCAAACAAAACCAATGGAAATCTAGTGTAACAAACCGGGACAGTGTATAATCAGCAGAGGCCAACATACTTGATGCCTCAGGCCCACCAGAAAATGAAGATGGCGGCCATATTATTTTGTCTGGGTGCCATGGTGGGTGGAGTCAAGCGACAAATGTGGGTGGGGTCCGGCAGCTGTCTGACCAATGGGTGCACATTTCAAAAATCGACCCCCAACAAAACCACAACAGCAACAACAACCATGTGGAGCTCTTGTACATCTGAGAGAAGTCGCAGGTAAAAAACATGAAGGTTTTATTTTTTATTTTTTTGTATACCTTGTCGAGGCTCGTGTGAGATCTAACACACAACGCACAGCAAGGGGGACGTGAGACAAGAGGTGCGGGAGTAGGAAGGACAAAACAGTTGGGAACAGAGACATTAGGAGATCTGTGGAAGGGAGAGGAATGGGGTGGGGAACATGGGGAATACAAGATGGACATTACAGGGACTTTCAGGAAGGAAAGCAGGGAATTTGAAGGGGGTGGGCTTGGGTGGATTATCGGGGTTAGAAAAGATCAAGGATTTGGATGGGGGGTGATAAGAGGTGGTGGTGAACAGCTCTTTTGAAGGCCTGGAGGGAAGAATGGGATTGAATAGAGTGAGGGAGTTTATTCCAAATGTGGGAAAAATTAGGATTGAAAGAGTGAAGGTGAGCAGTGATTCGTGATTTTGGTAGTTTTACCAGAAGGGGGTTGTTGGTGGACCTTGAGCGCCCTGCGGAAATGTGGTGGGGACAAATCGCAGAGAGAGCAGGGGGGGGCGAGGCTGGAGAGGAGATGGTGGAAGACAGAAAGACCACCGACCAGCCTGCGGTGAGACAGTAAGAGGGAGATTGATATATATTATATATATATATATATATATATATATATATATATATATATATATATATCGTATTTATTCTAATGGAAGCCCCCCTTCTAATAAAGCCCCTCCCCCCTCTTTGAGAAATTTTTCATGCCTCAAGGGTGTCTCTAATAATAGCCCCCCTCCCCTGTCACCCAGTGTGAAACAATTGAGACAGCTGTAGCCTGTAGAGGGAGCCTGGCCCGCCTGCCCAGGCCGGGACCCGGCTTTGTTGACAGGTGTGGTTGACGGTGGTCAAGTCAGTGTGGTGTCGTATTCTGCATAATTTATACCCCTCTACCTTGACAATACTTGTATCTTCATTATAAAACAAATAAGTAATAAAAAAATTGTATGTTTGTGGATTGTTTCTAATAAAGGCCCCCTCCCTCCTTGATCAAACTGGTATTCTGATAAACACCCAGGGCTTATATCAGAATAAATACTATATACAGTGGGGAGAACAAGTATTTGATACACCGTTGATTTTGCAGGTTTTCCCACTTACAAAGCACGTAGAGGTCTGTAATTTTTATCAGAGGTACACTTCAACTGTGAAAGACGGAATCTAAAACAAAAATCCTGAAAATCACATTGTATGATTTTAAAATATTTAATTTGCATTTTATTGCATGAAATAAATATTTGATACATCAGAAAAACAGAACTTAATATTTGGTACAGAAACCTTTGTTTGCAATTACAGAGATCAGACGTTTCCTGTAGTTCTTAACCAGGTTTGCACAGACTAGAGCAGGGATTTTGGCCCAATCCTCCATACAGATCTTCTCCAGATCCTTCAGGTTTCGGGGCTGTTGCTGGGCAACACAGACTTTCAGCTCCCTCCAAAGATTTTCTATTGGGGTCAGGTTTGGAGACCGGCTAGTTCACTCCAGGACCTTGAGATGCTTCTTACAGAGCCACTCCTTAGTTGCCCTGGCTGTGTGTTTCAGGTCGTTGTCATGCTGGAAGACCCAGCCACGCCCCATCTTCAATGCTCTTGTTGAGGGAAGGAGGTTGTTGGAAAAGATCTCGCGATACATGGCCCCAACCATCCTCCCCTCAATACGGTGCAGTTGTCCTGTCCCCTTTGCAGAAAAGCATCTCCAAAGAATGATGTTTCCACCTCCATGCTTCACGGTTGGGATGGTGTTCTTGGGGTTGTACTCATCCTTTTTCTTCCTCCAAACACGGCGAGTGGAGTTTGAACCAAAAAGCTCTGTTTTGGTCTCATCATACCACATGACCTTCTCCCATTCCTCCTCTGGATCATCCAGATGGTCATTGGCAAACTTCAGACGGGCCTGGACATGTGCTGGCTTGAGCAGAGGGACCTTGCGTGCGCTGCAGGATCTTAATCCATGACGGCGTAGTGTGTTACTTATGGTTTTCTTTGATACTGTGGTCCCAGCTCTCTTCAGGTCATTGACCAGGTCCTGCTATGTAGTTCTGGGCTGATCCCTCACCTTTCTCATGATCATTGAGGCTCCACGAGGTGAAATCTTGCATGGAGCCCCAGACCGAGGGAGATT
>NC_140971.1:100054924-100214924 GCF_056783735.1 Eptatretus burgeri
ATTCATTCAAAAGCAAGGAAAACCCCCATGAAAGACGAGGGGTAGACTGGACCTCTTTGGGTCTTTATTGCACAGAGCCGTGTAGACCGCAGAGGCTCCGCGTGGCCGCGCTGGTTACCTTCACCTCGCTGGGGCGACCCGCAACATCCCGTCCCTACAGCCGCTGTCGTGACTGTGGTCCGGCCCAGGCCTCGTCTGACGGCCCGGTGATTCTGGCCCAGCCGGCAACGCCTCAGAGGAACGAATGGGCCTTCTGCTCTTTCCGAGTTGATGCTCTCTTTAAGAACCCGTCCATCCCTCAGCGATGCTCGGACTGTCCCGAAGCCCGATCACCTCGGGCCGTTCGCTGCTGGCTGGCAAGCTCCTCGCCAGCTCTCCCCACGTCCGTACCCGAACGCGCAGCTCTGCGCGGCACAGCAGGCTGGGCTACGCCTACAGCTCCCCCACCGACTGCAAGCTCCGGACATCTGCGCAGCTCCTCGACCCCTCCAGACTGACTCGCTTGGCGCTCTGCGCTCCGTTTATATGGGGTTCGTGAGGCGAGATCTGATCTCCGCACTCTCACCTCTGACCCCCACTGGCTCTGCCCCTCTCGCTCTCCTGATCCGAATTCCGAGGCGAAGTTTGGAGCGAGCGGACATGGTAGAAATCAGATGCTGAGAATAAGGAAACCACCGCGTTTGTTTGCAGCGATATCACCGTTGCCGGTGTAAAGATGGCGGCGCCCGCGGAGTTGAAGGTGAAGCAATGTTGTTCCGTTGTTGGGTATTGGGGGAGATGCGGTTTGCGAGATGGTGGCTGTGGTTGGCGTTGTGGAGAAGGTGGTTGTGTGAGGGCGGTTGTGGAGGAGGTGGTTGTGTGAACACGGTTGTGATAGCGCTGTTGGTGGTGGAGGTGGTGATTGTGAGCGGTTGGTCCAAAATGACGATAGTAAGGGCCCTGTCACACCTTGACGTTTTAGCCAGCAATGGCAACGTATAAAAATGTCTGTAAAACGTTGGCGTATGCTGAAATTTTGATGTTTTTTTAAGTTTTGGGCGAATTCATAACGTGTTGGTCGTATGCATAACATATTAGTAACGGGCACAGAACGTTTCGTTGTGTTATTGATAACTTTTACCAACGAATGCTTTGCCTGTTGTCGGCGTTCACAACCTATGCCCGACGATAGTTTAACTTATGCATAGCGCGCTGCATGGATCGCCGACGAACTCGTGGCGTAGCCTGTTAAGAACCTGCCGGATGCCGATTTAAATCATAACTGCCTGAGAATTTGAAGAGTCAACATCGCAGTCACACCTTGACGATTTTGCCAGCGTATGCCGGCCTATGAAAAATGTGTCAAAAACGCGAGGCGCACATCAAATACGGTATAGGTAAGTTGTGTATACGTTAAGTGTAGGCTGGAAAACAATGAAGTACGCTGTCATATTACGTGGTACATGTAATACGTCGTGAAATTTCAAGCATGCTGAAAATTTTACGACGTAGTCGGCGTATGGCTAACACGTTCCGCATGCGTTGTCATATATTCCTGGCACGCTTCGTGATCGTTTACACACGACGGACACACGTTACTTGTAGGTTACTCATAAGTCGAAACACGTCAAGGTATTATTTAACATACCCGCAACCTAATTTTCAACCAATGGGTAACGTCCTTTTAACCTATGAGTAGCGTGCTCTGAACCTATGTTTAATGTGCTTGAAACCTATGAGTAACGTGCATTGAACCTATTTGTAACTTGCCTTGAACCAATGACTAGCGTGCTATGAACCTATGAGTAACGTGTGTTTAACCTATGTGTAGCATGCTTTGAACCTAAGTATAACGTGCTTCGAACCGTTGAGTAACATGCTATGAATATATTTGTAACGTATCTAAAACGCACATTGTCGTCTGTAGAAGAATTAGATTGATGTCTTCTGGACGACCACAGCACTTACTGAACGTGTTTCTAACTTACATCTACCGTGTAATGGCGTATTGGCAGCGTTAAGGGGAATTGGTATTTACAAATGGGCTTAACAAGAGGAACCCATCGTTGTTCCAGACTCCATGTTGAGTAGATGTCAATGCCAGTAGTATCAGTAGTAGTAATACTATTAGTAGTAGTTGGTGTGCGTGACAGTAGTAGTAGTAGTAGTAGTAGTAGTGGCATTGGTAGTAGTAGTATGTCTGTCAGTAGTAGTATGTGAGCGTGATGGGGAGGGTGTGGGTGATGATGGATCCTTTTATCGTCCACGAATAGGAGATTACTTTGCACCATTTATCGATGTTCTTTTTGGCTCATTTTTTTTCCTCATTCCCACGATGAAATATTTCTTTGTTTTACTTTTTAAAGTATTAAAAACGACTTTGTCAAATGCATAATGTACTAGTAATGAACACAGAACGCTTCGATAAGTTATACCAACGATTGTTTATCGTGTTTTAGTCGTCCACAACCTATGCCCAACGATAGTCCTTCGTATGCATAGCGTAATAATTCCTAAGCACGTTATTCATAGGTTATAAATAAGTCACGGGTACCCTAAACATTACTTTGATGTGTTTTGATGGATGAGGAACTTTCAAGTAGCGTGTTGCGAAGTGTGAACAACGTTCATGTAGTGTGCTTACAAAACGTTACTCATAGGTTAGAAATAAGTTTTGGGTATGCGAATGTTACCTCCACGTGTTTGGACTTATGAGTAACATTCAATCAACGTGTGTCAACGATCGCATGACGTGCCTACAACTTATGGCCAGCGTAGCGGAACGTGTGAGCCAAACGCCGAGTACGTCATAAAATTTCAAGCATGCAAAATTTTTTGGACAACCAAAAAGTACAACGTTTTAAACCAGCGTAATACGACCTATGGTAGTGTTTTTCAGCGTGCACCTAACGTACACATTACGTACCCATAATGTATTCGACGTGCTAAAGCCTGGTGTTGGCGCAGTGGTTTGGGCAGCGGCTTGGGATCCAAAAGGTCCTGAGTTCAAGCCACATTGGGCCACTCAATTAATACACCAGGGGGTTGACTCAGCCTGTTATCCTTCCGAGGTCGGCGAAATGAGTACCAGTATACTAGGCCGGTGTATACCCCGGTTAAAATAGGTGTACCATATCCCTGTGTCGTAAGAGGCGACCAGGGTTGCGTCAGGAAGGGCATCCGGCATAAAACATGTGCCAAATCACTATGCGGATCATACGGATGATCCGCTGTGGCGACCCCTAACAGGAGCAGCCGAAAGAAGAAGAAGAATGTATTCGCCGTGTGCCAGCGTTTTAGAAAAAAATTCTCATAAATCGGTGTACGCTGGCTAAATCGTCAAGGTGTGACAGCCCCTTAAAATAAAAACGGCTAACTCAAAGATCACAGCCCTGATCACACAAATAATTCCCATTAGACAACGGTGGGGAAATCTATCTGAACACAGACTTATCGGCATAACTGAACTAAGGACCTATATGGTGCTCTGCGAAATCCCACAGCTGTAACAATATATATATATATATATAATATTATATTATATATGTATGTATGTATGTATATATATATATGTATATGTATGTATATATATATATGTATATGTATATATATATATATATGTATATGTATATATATGTATATATATATATATATATATATATATATATATATATATATATATATATATATATATATATATATATATATATATATACCGGGTGTAGTGGCGTGCGCCTGTAATCCGGCTACTTGGAGGATCGCTTGAGGATGGGTACTCTGCGCTGGGCCACGCTATGAGAGGGTGTAGGGCAGCCCGGAATCATGGCGAAACCCAATCCTTATTCCTTGTGTCGTAAGAGGCGACCATGGTTGCGTCTGGAAGGGCATCCGGCGTAAAACCTGTGCCAAATCAGTATGCGGATCATAACGTATGATCCGCTGTGGCGACCCCTAACGGGAGCAGCCGAAAGAAGAACAACATATGTGTATGTATACATATATATATATATATATATATATATATATATATATATATATATATATATATATATATATATATACACATACATATATTACAGTTCCTACAGAAAGTCTATACTCTTTCAAATTTCCACCTTTTGTTGCCTCATTGCCTGGAATTAAATTGCATTAAAACAGACTCCCCCCCCCTTTATTTTCACATCGCAACCCACAACTTCCAATGAAAAACAAATTCTGCAAATTTCGGAAAATTAATTTAAAATACAAACACGAGAATATCTTGGTTGGTTAAGTGTCCACCCCTCCCTGAGTAAATACATGGTGGAAGCTCCTTTGACAGCAATTACAGCTGTGAGTCTGTCGGGATCGGTCTCCACCAGCTTTGCACACCTTGATTGGTCAATATTTGTCCATTCTTCCTTGCAAAACTCTTCAAGCTCAGTGAACTTGTGTGGTCAGCGTTGATGGACAGCAATCTTCAAGTCATGCCACAGATTTTTGAATGGATTTAGGTCGGGGATCTGACTGGGCCACTCAAACATTTATATTTTTGTTCCTCAGCCACTCCAGTGGAGCTTTGGATGTGTGCTTGTCATGCTGAAAGGTGAACTTCCATCTCAATTTCAGCTTTCTTGCATACAGCAGCAGGTTTTCCTCTGGGATTTTACTCTTTTTTGTTGCATCCACTTTCCCTCCTGTCCTGAAAAGTGCCCATAACATGATGCTGCCACCACCACCACGCTTCACAGTGGGGATGGTGTTCTTTGTTTTATGTGCTGTGCTGTGTTGGGTTTGCACCAAATGAAACGTTTTGCATTTAAGCCAAAAAGTTCCATCTTGATTTCGTCACACCACAACACTTTTTTCCACATGGCTTCAGAATTTCCGGAGTGTTTTCTTGCATACCTCAAATAGGACTCAAGGTGGGCTTTTTTAAGTAATCGCTTGCTACTCTCCTGTACAAACCAGACTTGTGGAGTGCTTGAAATATTTTTGTCAAATGCACACATTGACCATTTATTGCCATGAAGGCCTGGAGCTCTTTCAAAATTGTCATTGGCCTCTTGTTGGCCTCTCTGATCAGTCTCCTCCTTGCTTGGTCATCCAATTTGGAGGGACGGCTTGATCTTGGCAGGGTCTTGGTGGTACCATATGCCTATGTTGACTTCAAAAATAATCGTTGGTTAAATTTAGTGAGGGGATATGAAAATTCTGTTCAAATTTCAAGTCAATTCGATGAAAACTGACAATTTTAGAAATCGGTTTTAGAAATTTTAGAAATTTTAGAAAACAGCTTGGTCACACACACACACACACACACACACACACACACACACACACACACACACACACACACACACACACACACACACACACACACACACACACACACACACACACACACACACACACTGATGCATTGCGGCTTGCGATTCATCCCGTCCTGTTTGGAGCTCGATTTGCCGGGTGTTGTGTTTTTTGTCTCGACCTCTCCGGTGATGCTGCAAACTTTCCACCACATGTGCCATACTCCAACATCACCGGCGGCTCCGAGCCACCCAGCCGCCATGTGAGCAGGCCACGAAGGGAAGAAGCAACTAATTTTGGCAGGAACTCTCCTGGCAATCTTCATCATGCATCTGGTCGCATTGGCCTCGTATCGGCTGCCCCAGAATGCTTCCACTTGCATTGTAAAAATACGATGTAAAGGTTAACTTGTGCCAATCAACCTGCGTGTCCTTTTATACTTAAAATCAACCTGCTTGAAGAACCTGCTGATGGGTACAATGTAACAACTTGGAAAAATGGGGCTTCGTGTAAAAGGAAAAACGATTTTCCATGGAAAGGGTAATAAGTGGTGATCAGGGTCAGGAAATGCGTTTTGCTTTGGAGGCAGCCAAAGTGACCATCATCTCCATTCCCCTGCTGTTTCTTTACAGGATAACGAACCCCTCTGGTGGAAAAGCCTTTCGTGTGTTTGTCGTTTCCTGAACACAGTGGCTCGGCTCAGAGGTGCTGGAAAATTACTCGGCCTGATCATCCCACTAGTCTCTATACACTTCCTGTACAATAGGTCACAATCGTCAAATGTGCTTTCCCATGCAGAGCATATATATACATATATATATATATATATATATATATATATATACATATATATATATATATATATATATATATATATATACATTTCAATGAAGCTCTTCTGGCTAAAGAGTTGTATATGCTCCGTCTATTAGGCATGACCTTATCAGAGCTACAGCCCTCAACTTCCCAGTAGAATTGGACTGCAGCTAATGCCGAGAAGATCATTTGATTCTCAGTTGTGCACCTTACAGCAGTCCACCCTGTGGAGGGAACATCCATGGACTCTGCTAATATCATGCCTAATAGATGGAGCCTGTGCAACTGTTTATCAAGAAAACCCTTTTTCAATTGAAATTGTTCCTGGCTACCCGCATAACTGTTTTATGTGTCACAGACAAGTTAATGTGTGGCAGACAGTTCCTGTTGGTCAGGACAGCAACAACTGGTGTGGCACTTGCTTTCCTGGTACCCACTTCAGTGATGGGGTTGGATCTTGACATATATACATACATACATACATACATACATACATACATATACATATATAATATATACATATAATTTTCTGAATATTCAGGCAGTAGTTAAGCTTGTCCTATTCTTAAATTTTATTCAATAAACTAAAATATTTAAAACAATGCTTTTATGTATATTTTCAATGCGTACAGTATAATTATTCAACCAGATTCTGTGGCATCATGGCTGGAGCAGTTGCTTCTGCTCTGAGTCTTAGTCAGTGGTTCAAAACCTGCCCAAATCACACCAAAGACTTTTCTGACGGTCTGTGCTGCTTCCTTGCTTGACACTCAATATTTAGAAGGATAGAGCACAGACAAACAACGCTGGGAAGGCAATGGCAAACCACCCAGTATAACCTTTGCCAAGAAACTGCATCAGCAACGCGAACGCTCTGTAAAGAGTATGGGACATCAACACCAAAATTATAATCATTATTGTATCCAAAGAAAACGCTTTTCAATCGGCTCACTCAGCCAGAGTGTAAGAGGTTTGACAGCTGGTGCTGTTAGCATTGCCATTGTAATTTGGCTTCAGACATTTCCACACTCTTTGTTCACAAATGTGTTGTCTTTTTGAAAGATTCATTTTTTTAAATCTGCTTGCTGCAGCTGAGCTGCAATGGAATGATTGTTTTATGATGTTTGTTTCTTCCTATCATAAATGTTTGAGCATTGCTAAAGTGTGTACGAAGAGTATGTAGATTTTATGATAGTAATAAAACAATGTAATTTGTCTCATCCACTGTGTCTGTCAGTCCGTGGTGCACTACCCAAAGGAAAGCCTTCGATATTCCCAGAGCAGTCTCATAGCGAGGATTACACTGGGTGGGTTGCCTTTGTCTTCTCAGTGGTATTCAGGGAAGAAATTTGGAAATTAGATAGGGTGCAGATGTGGATTATTCACGAAAGAAAGTAGGATCGATAACAGAGACGGTTCACTATCTTCACATCCCCCTGAGCACCTGTTCATTTTGTAAAGCAACACCCTTCCTGCGAGGCACCAATAGTCAGGTTGAGAATCGAACCCAGATGAGACAGACCTTGATCGGGTGACCCAATAAAAGCTGTGTCACACTATCAAGATCGGGTTATTTAGACTTTCGCAAACCATCAATAATATTGACGTTTAAAGCTGTAGCGAAATTAACTCGACAGGAAACCACAGCAATGATGAGCCAAATGACCCCATTTACTTGTTCGACATCAGCTTCCTGATTTTCAGCCGTACAAACATACAGATTGCCTCACGATAGTGGGTGCGAAATCAAAGAAAACGCTTCACGCTGACAGTCACACACAGACAACTCACTCATGTATGTGTATATATATATATATATATATATATATATATATATATATATATATATATATATATATATATATATATATATATATATATTTAAGAATAAAGAAAGACCCACCCACATATCTCTCCTGTGAATGGAGGGAATAGCCAATCAGCTCTCACCTAATCAACTAAACCCAGGTAGCTAGTATTGTATATACAAATGACCCCTACCACACTCCTCCAGGCAAAGAAGCTGCATAAAGCAACCCAAGAAGACCTATGCAAGGTAAGTGCTATGCTGTTTCGAACCCTTCCCAGAGTTCCTCAACAACTATAAAGACGTTCATACATAGTGCACACATACATGTTTGGGAGCCTCCTTGGTATGTATTACTGTTTGCGCTATCGCTGATTATTCGCCAATAAGTGATGAAACCGGTCCGGAAGCCAAGGGGGTATAGCATTGGGATTTGAATGTGTGTATGAGCTACGGTTACCACCCCCACTGCTTACACCGTAGCGGCCTTCACCTGCTTAATTATTTTCGTTGTACTCAATGAAATTACACTTTGGGAAAAACAGTAGAAAAACAAAAAGTTAAGTTTAATGCTATGGCAATTTCACCTTTTCTTGTGTAAATATGGAGAAGGTTGCACATCCTTGTTAAAAGCTTTTAAGATACAGTCCACGCTTTCTAATAAGAATCGCTAATTTCTTAAAACTTTCAGGTTTCCCTCCAGATTGACACTTACTTACTCCACAAGATCTGATCCTCAAATCCGAAATCATATTTTGATGAAAGACTTTAATTAGTCCGTGAGAGTACAGTATATTGTATTTCCAAGGTAAGGCATTTTTAGTAGGCTGAATCTTAACGTCAGCAAATACCCCTGTAAAATGAAGTTGGGCTGACCAAGGATAAGCCTTTCATGAAGGTAAGCTGTTAATTATCTTCAAATGGGGTGTTTAAATTAACCCAAACACCCAGTTTTCATTCACGTACTCCCTTGGAGTTGCCTTTGTGTACATGCAAAGTTTTGGGCCGTTAGGTTTCATGGCAGAGACACCCAAACTGATTGACACACTGACACACACTGACATTTATTTTTTAGAGTAGCCAAAATAACTCGTCGCTTTGCTGAAGGGAACAGTATGGCGGGGGAAGAGAGAGGAGGGGATGGAGAGAGAGAGTTTGGAGGAAGGTAGAGAGAGAGAGGAGGGAGAAGGGTAGAGAGAGGGGGGAAGGAAGGGAGAGCTCGGGAAGGGAAAGAGGAGGGAGGAGGGAGTGAGGACGGGTGGAGGAGCTCAGAGGGGGCGAGTAAGCAGAGGGCTAGAAAGGGGGGAAGAGCGAGGAAGGGGGGTGGGAAGAAAGATGCCTCACTAAACATCGCAAGACACCCCAGGAGGTGGGAAGGGGTGGGAGCAAAGATGAGGGGGGAAGTGGAGAGGAGGTAAGAATGAGTGGAGGGATACTTGATTTGCGTTTGGTAGTGGGACTTGTGGAGAAGGGGGGGGGAGGGGTGCTAATGCAGGAAATGGGGTACATTAATACAGCACATGGTGACCGTTGGGAGATGTCCATGTGGGGTGGAGAGGGGGGGTTTGGGAGGTAAACTTGGGAGGGGAGGGAAGGCAGTGTGGGGGAAGGGAAGGCAAGTCAGCATAAGGGGAAGAGAATGCAGTGTGATGGGAGAGGAAGGTGGTGTGAGGAGGGGGGAAGGAAGGCAGTGTGAGGGAAAGAAAATGCAGTGTGAGAGGAAAGGAAGAGAAAGCAGCATGAGAAGGGAAGGGGGCATATGGGGCGGTGGAGGGAAGGCAGCATGAGGGGAAGGGAAGAGCAAAAAAAAATACCGAAACAACAAAATTTTCTTTGTAACAACATTCAGGTGCTATAAAAAATCTGGGCAGGAGCATTTAAAACCCACACTATTGACCTGGCAAAGGCCTGCCTGCATGCTTGCTCGCATATGCAGCGACCTTTGTATCCCTCCAGCCGGCTCACTCCGAATCCGATTTGTACATACTACACGATGGAGAAGCAGTTTAAATTTCAAAACTAAGCCAACCGTCAGGCCTTAACAGAGGGGGGGGAGAGAGAGAGAGAGAGAGAGAGAGAGAGAGAGAGAGAGAGAGAGAGAGAGAGAGAGAGAGAGAGAGAGAGAGAGAGGAGAGAAGAGAGAGGAGAGAGGAGAGAGGAGAGAGGAGAGAGGAGAGAGAAGAGAGAAGAGAGAAGAGAGAAGAGAGAAGAGAGAAGAGAGAAGAGAGAAGAGAGAAGAGAGAAGAGAGAAGAGAGAAGAGAGAAGAGAGAAGAGAGAAGAGAGAAGAGAGAAGAGAGAAGAGAGAAGAGAGAAGAGAGAAGAGAGAAGAGAGAAGAGAGAAGAGAGGTGAGGTGGGGTGGGGTGGGGGGTTCCGGCAGATGTGACGTCCAATTTAACATCCATCCAAGAGACGACACACATTGTTGAATCACCCTGCCTGTGAAACACCGGGATGACAGTTTATTGCTGGTTCAGGATTCCAACCGAGGCTAGACAGCTTAGAATGAGTGTGCGTGCCTCTCGTCTATCCTGCCGTGATGTGGAGATTCATCACTTTGTAACAACTCAAAACATTATTTTACTCATTGTAATCAAATAATCTATTTTGCCTTCCTAACTCTGGAATGTCCCCACTGACAACCTTGCCACCGTATCATCATCGAAGCTTGTAGAGCGTTCACCAAGTGACTTAACCACTCAAAAGCAAGCACTCCAACAAATCTATGAAAGAAACTTAAAAAATTGAACATGTAATTTTTTTAGATGTACCTATCTCTGCCAAAGTCTTGGGTTGTATCATACCTATCTACACTGACGCACCGCTTGACAATGCATGGCCAAAGCAGGGGAATGGGCCCTGAATTTTGTTAAAGTCGATCGATATTTTCAGACAGTGCAAACATTGTAGAGTGCTTGCCAAGTGGCTTAAGCACTCAAGAAAGCACTCCAATAAAATGGTTTATAAGGAACGGCTGGCTTGGCAAGCGATAAGCGATCGCCGAATGGTCATATAAACAACATGCATCTTGGATGTCAGGCAATGTCCGAATTGGACAAATGAACACTTTTTCAGCAGTCTGATTTTTTGCTGAAGTCAATAAAGAAGTTTAAATTTTGTAATTCGGCTGAGATTAAGAGATTCTCAAGGTTGTGACATGTGCAAAAATGAAATAAAGCCACCAACGCTGGCATCTCCAGGCGTTTATTTATACTAGTGCATGCCCGTATGTGCATGCCCGTACGTGCGTGGCCATACGTGCGTGGCCGTACGTGCGTGGCCGTACATGCAAAAAAAAAAACTTTCAAACCGTGTGCCAGAAACAACAACCACACGGGCTGTTCCTTCGCTCTCGCGTGCCCTTACATGCGTGGCTGTACGTGCGTGGTCGTATGTGCAAAAAAAAACTTTTTTTTTGAAACAACCACACAGGCCATTCCTTCGCTCTCGTAAACGACGACTGAATTGGGGCATTGTGTTTATCTATAAATGCGCATAACAAATCGATAAATTAGAAGAATACAGTGAGTCATCACTATCCAGAAGTGGTGTCTGCCCGTACGGAATGTTCACGTGCATTCCACGAATTATCGCTTGCATTGAAGTAACAACTGCTGTGATACTTACACAGAGTTCATTGATATTCATCTTAAAATCAAGTTTACCTCCCTGTCTTTGCTTGCCATGACATTCGCTGCCATTGACCATTGACCATCCTACGCCACGGTGAGGCGACAGGGTAGGATTTGTAGGAGACCTGAAAGTACAGTGTCATTAGGTATTCCATGTTCAAATTGTTTTAGTTTGAAAATAGTTTAAAAGAATAGTTTGCAAAGCATACCACCAAAATGAGATTTATTTCGTTGGCAAGCATGTTGAGTAGAGCTGAATTCCTTAACACTTCCAAAGGCCACACCGTTTTGACAATTGGAAACAAAAAAAAAGTTGTGCACTTTTTTTGATAAATTATTTTCGGAACAATTTTTCTTCAATAAATAAACAAGCAGTCATAGACTGGTACTTACTAAATCGTCAACTTGACCTCTGACCTTGTCTAATAAAGGCTGTCTCCAGAGAAGATAGCAACGAAAACCAGAAGTTTCTACGATGATTCTGTACCAAACCATCAAAAATCGTAACGCCGACTGAAGCAAAAATCTCCATTTCTCCATGCAATTATTTAATATTATTTTATCAAAGTCACAAAACTGTAATATTCGGCCATCCACCAACAATCTTTACATAATCCGATGGCTTAGCGAGTCAGGAATGCGACGACAACCTTTATTGGGATTAAAAAATGACTTTTAAACACCATCTTTATCGAAAACACAGTCAGCGCGCACACGGAAAACCTTTACGTGATCAACGACGCTTCTGCTCGAGCGCGCTGCACCAAGTGACGAGCCGTGACGCGGCGAGTGAAATATTTTTTATACAATCTTAAAACGTCTCCAAAACATCCGATTTTTACCAGAATTTCGACAGCCGAGTTTTAAGCGTCCTAAGCGATCGCAAAAACCGAAGACAAAATTAAAATCGAAGTTAAAACGAACTCGTAATGTCGACCGAAGCAAAAATACTCCATTTCTCCACATGAATTTATGGAATTATGTTTGACCTCACTGTGACCTTGACCTTTGACCGATTTTGACCAAAA
The DNA here is from genome assembly GCF_056783735.1 of Eptatretus burgeri. Taxonomy (NCBI): domain Eukaryota; kingdom Metazoa; phylum Chordata; class Myxini; order Myxiniformes; family Myxinidae; genus Eptatretus; species Eptatretus burgeri. Next base: position 100,067,475 of record NC_140971.1, read on the forward strand.
TCTAAGCAGCGCTAGCCATCATCCTCCTGAATCACGTGATGTAATTTGACATTGGTAGCTTCTTCCGTTCTCGAGTTATCGTGCCTCCAAACAAACACACAAAAACACACACACAAACAAACACAAACAAACAAACAGAGGACGGAAGTCATCAATATACTTACGAAATCTTTAGATTTCTAAAGTAACAAGCAGTCATAGACTGGCACTTACGAAATCGTCAACTTGACCTCTGACCTTGTCTAATAAAAGCTGTCTCTCGAGAAGGTTAGCGACGCAAACCAGAAGTTTCTATGATGATTCTGCACCAAACCATCAAAAATCAAATGTTTGACCTCACTGTGACCTCGACCTTTGACCGATTTTGACCAAAATCTAATCAGCGCAAGCCATCACCCTCCTGAATCATGTGGTGTAATTTGACATTGGTAGCTTCTTCCGTTCTCGAGTTATCGTGCCTCCAAACAAACACACACACACACACACACACAAACAAACACACACACACACACACACACACACACACACACACACACAAAAACACAAAAACACACAAACAGATGACGGAAGTCATCGATATACTGACAAAATCTTAATAATAATAAAAATTGTCCACATGTACACACCTTTATCTCGTTAGCACCTCTTCATAAACAACATTGCTGAGGAAACGGTGCTTCTTTGTTTCCTCGTCCAGGGCAAGAATGCGGAGGCTGCTGGATCTGCCAACGTTTTGATAAATTATTAGTTTTAATGGCCAATTATTCAATTAGCACCAACGTATTTTGCCTTTTCGCAATCTAATCACAAGGCAAAACACAAATAGAAGAGAAGAGAAAAACAAAAAAAACTTTCAAACAACCACACAGGCCATTCCTTCGCTCTCATAAACGATGACCTCATTGGGGCATTGTGTTTATCTATAAATGCGCATAAGAAATCGAGAAATTATTAGAATACACTGTCATCACTTTCCGGAAGTTCGTACGTTGTAACCCGTAATGGGGAACGCGGTTGAGAATTTCTTCCCCATCAGCCACGCCTACGCAGCAACATGTCTTGTCATTGGTTGGTATGTAAATGGCCAAAACTTTGGAAGCACTTGTACGATTAATATCAAACCTTGAAAAGGCACATACTCAGGTCCCCAGCAATATACCTGGCAAGTTACAATGAGATCAGACCAGTGGTTGACGAGAAACAGAGGTCACACACACACACACACACACACACACACACACACACACAAACACACACACACACACACACACACACACACACACACACACACACACACACACACACACACACACACACACACATTGCTGGAAATATAGATAGATGAGCATTGCAATGTATCTAGCGATTTGGAGGTACTAGCACGTGCCCGTACGTGCTAGTAAAAAAAAAAAAAAAAAAAAAAAAACTTTCAAACCGCAAGTCAGAAACAACAACCACACAAGCTGTACCTTCGTTCTCGCGTGCCCGTACGTGCGTGGCCCGGAAGTTCGCATATCGCAGTTTTGATTATTTGCAATTTACTTTTAATGGCCAATTATTCAATTAGCGCCAAAGTATTTTGCCTTTTCGCAATGTCATCGCAAGGAAAAACACAAAGAGAAGAGAAGATAAAAAAAAGAAAAGAAATAAAAACGTACGTGCAAAAAAAAAAAACTTTCAAACAAACACACAGGCCGTTCCTTCGTTCTCTTAAATGACGACTGGATTGGCGCATTGTGTTTATCTATAAATGCGCATAAGAAATCGAGAAATTATTGGAATACACGAAGTCATCACTTTCGAGAAGTCCGTGCATTGTAACCCATAATGGGGAACGTGGCTGAGGTTCTCTTCCCCATCGGCCACGCCCACGCAGCAACGTGTCCTGCCATTGGTTGGTCAATAAATGGCCACAGCAACGTGTCTTGTCATTGGTTTGGTAAATAAATGGCCATAACTTGGGAACCACTTGTCCGATTAATATCAAACCTTGAAAAGGCACATCCACAGGGCCCCAGCAATATACCTGGCAAGTTTCAATTAGATTGGACCAGCGGTTGTCGAGAAAGAGCGGTCACAGACACACACACACACACACACACACACACACACACACACACACACACACACACACACACACACACACACACTGCTGGAATTATAGATAGATGATCATCAGGCATTCAATGATATGTGTGGGAAAGTGAAAAAAAAAAACTTTCTTGAAGAAATCATTGTGGCCTGTTCCAAGTCAAGGCATTGTTGAGCAGACCAAAAACAAATGGTGAATGAAGACCCCAGCAAGGGGCAGCGAGGTGACCAAGGATGAGCTTTGATAAGGGATAATTAAATAAGGATGTTACTTATCTTTAAAAGCGATGTTTAAATTCATCCAAACACCAAATTTTCATTAATTCCCTTCCTTGGGGTTCTCTGAGTATGCATGCAAATTTTCAGGCCGCGAGATTTCATGGTTTTGGAGTTGAGGACACACACACACACACACATTTATTATTATTATTATTATTATAGACTAGCAGGGGTACCCCGCGCTGCCCGTTGCTATTCTAATCCTGTTGGCATTTTGAAGAAATCTATTTTTTGTTGGGGACATAAAACACTTCCCCACACTCACGAAGGAATGGGATCGTGGATCATTTAATATTACCTTTCATATTGCCACAAAGGCTTCGGAACTACGGAGCGATTTCAAGCTATAACAGCACTTTTCAACATCACGGTGTCACCAGATCTGCCTCCACCCACTTTACTCCGTCATTATGCATACTTGTACGAGTTGTACCAAGCTTGATTTAAATCCCTGAACCTAGATTCAAAATAATAAATAATTCTGGCTGCCAGACCAGGCGTCCGATCAGTTTGAAATTTAAAACATATATTCCCCATGCCTACTAGTGGTTCCCTGGTTTTCTTATCCAGCTGCTACTAGGTGAGTGCCCAGGGGTATTGCCCCTATCTTTAAAGGTTTGTGGGTAAATCCAATATGGCTGCCAAACCATGTAACCTATGATGTCATAGTTGGAGAACTTTTTGTTCCTCATGGATCGCCTCGATCTGTTCAGCCGTTTCGGAAAAGATTTTTGAAGGTTTGTATGTTAAAAACAATATGGCTGCCGAATCACGTGACCAATGATGACCCTCAAAATTTTTCATACTGATCAGATAAAGCGTTCGACGTATGCAATGATTACATCACAATGAAGCCACCTATGACATCATCAAAAACAAATCACACTTGTTTCCTGTGGGGATTGCTTCACATGTGCGAAGTTTCAATTTTTTTCTATGGAGCGGTTTCAAAGAAACAGCGGTCCAAATTTTTTTCCTTTTTTCCCACGTGGCTGCCACACCACGTGACCGATGACATTATAATTATTTTTTTGAACATTCCTCATGAGTCGTTGCACCTATGGTGAAAATTTTGTGTCAATTGGATAAGCAGTTACAGAGAATACAGACAAAATTATCATAAACAGACGGACGGACAGACAACCCAAAAACATAATGTCACCGGCGACTTCAACAGCGGAGGCACAAAAAATGTGAAGCAGAGCTCCCTGCGGAAACCAAAGATAGGCAGTTTAACATTAAAAAATGGCATGGAACTAAAGCATGAAGCAGAGCTCTCTGAGCAAACCAAAGACAAGTAGTGGTACATTCAAAGTACATCACCCCCATGCCAAATAAATAACAAATCCTCAAGCACGCACCATCACCGCGGTGCCGAAAGCACCTAACAATGCCACCGTACAGCACATGGAGATGGAATTGGGAGGGAGCAGTGTACAATAATTGATTACTTGATTAATTACTTAATTAAAAATAAATAAATAAATAATAATCAAGTAGTAATTGATTTCTCAATTGCCGAATGGCATACCTAAACCACCACTGTTTGATCCGAATCTGTAACTTTTTGAAAATTTAGTAATTAATCGAAAAATGAATAATTAATTGATAAATTGATTCATCAATAAATCAAAAATACCTTTACAGCCAAATCACTTGTTCACCGTCGTGTCCAAATATCAGCTTCGCTGCTCAAAAGGTGCCTGAGATATTGCCCAGTTGAGAAATAAAAGAAATAATTAATAAATCGAAAATAATTAAGTAATTAATCAATGAATGGATTAATCAAAAAAAATTTTTTTTTAAATACCGTTTTTGCCAAAGTACGTCTTCACCTTTGTCCCCAAATCTCAACTTCCGAGCTCAAAGGATGGCTGAGATATCGCCTGGTCAAACAAGAAAGAAGGAAAGAAAAAGTAAAAACCGAGTACTCCCTTCCTTCAGTGCCCAGCGATGACGTCATGCATCACTTGGATATGGATATGGCATTGGGAAGGAGAGGTGTACAACAAGTAGTGGTGCATTCAAAGTTCCAGGCGATGGCGCCGTGCAGCACATGGAGACAGAATTGGGAGGGAGCAGTGTACAATAATTGATTGATTTTATATATTGTTGTGGATTCTTGCCCGCCGGTGTGCGAACGACCGCGTTTAACCAATAGCGGCCACTTCACCCACCTAACGGACAATCTAGTCGCAGCCATCCGGATCAAACGCCGGAATCCCGCTACGGGTGTGTTTTAAGATGCACACCACAGCCAAGTCAACACTCTACCCGCACTACAGGGTCAATCGCCGAATTGTCAATATACCTAATTAATTGCGCGGGCAGACTACCGAGAGACTGTACCTCAACGGGGCCCGCTTGAAACGAGCGGCTTAAGCAGCTCGCTCCGTTTTAGGATAACCGAGCGGGGTGTTATCGCGAGGCCCCGTTGGACCCGATTCTATTATCGGTTATTTAACAACCAACTATATTCCGAACGCAGAACGGCAGCTCAATTAAGGGAAGAAGACGCAACGAACGGGTGAACATTTGAACAAGCACATTTATTTACAAAGCACACGTAAACAGTGATGGAGTCATGCAGGTAAGCAAGTATGCAAGGCCAAACACACACGCAAGTATACAACCAACAAAAGCAATGCAAAAGAGCTACTACCGTCTATCTATTATGTACACAATGCACTTAACAACAGGTTGACTTATGGACATGGCGCCACAACGTTCACGCAAAAAAAGCAAAGGAAAAACCCCAAATTACCAAATGTGACCAAATTACCTCGTGACCGAATTACTGTGACCAAATTACCCAATGACCGAATTACTGTGACCAAATTACCCAATGACCGAATTACTGTGACCAAATTACCTTGTGACCGTTTTACCATGACCAAGTTTCCGGTGACCAAATTACCGCGCCCCATATCCTTTACCCTTCTCAACACATCACATTTAAGATCCCATTAGACATGAGGATGGGGCTAATCTGAACATGCATTTAAAACTCGGTTCGCACTATCATGACGCGCGGCACGATTGAAATTGTGGTCTTAATTGTGGACTAATCGTGGTGATCCTATCAGATCTTATCAGATCTTGAGGTCAGTCGTGACAATCATGTTAATCGTAGAAAATTTTTGAACGGTTCAAAATTTTTCTACGATCAACAAGATCAATTGTCAATCGGGATCATCGCATCAGATCGTAACAAAGCACGACAGATCGTATTGCATCGTAACAAAAAGCGACAGATCACATCTAATCGTGCTTCCTAATCGTGGTGATCGGGATCGATCTTAGACAAGACAAACACCACGCTCTGTGAGACCACGATTTCAATCGTGCCGCACATCATGATAGTGGGAACAGACTTTCAGAGAAATTCCATGATCAGCTACGAATGGCCAATCGTGGCGTTCGTAACGGATCGCACGACAGTGGGAACCTAGCATTAGGAAATAACTGTCTGAGGACCTGGATGTGTGGATGCATTCATGAGACCGGATTCTAAACTCCGTAACAACATATATATATATATATATATATATATATATATATATATATATATATATATATATATATATATATATATATATATATATATATATATATATATATATATATTTCGGCACGCCCCTTTTTTTGTTCCACCATCAGATTTTTGTTACTGCATGAAATGAAACAAGCTTTGACATATATAGTAATGATATTATTGTCTTCCTTAAGAGGCCCCTCAAAATTCGTTTTGATGATTATGGTAGTTAAACAGTTCATGTTCTCCATTTGCAAAATGGGAGGAATTATTGCACAAAAAAGAAATAAAAATGTTTCCCATTTTTTAGAGGACCACTAAGATGAGTTTGGCTCATAGAATCACGCTCCATTTGGGGAGAAAACAGTTGAGTTCATACCTGACTAATTTGCACTTTCTATGTGCCGTAGTTTCTTCAGAAAACCATGACTTTCTGACCAGCTAAAATCTACAAGATATGAATATGTAGACGAAACTGATCCGGCCTTTTGGATCACTTTAAATAGGGTGCCCTGTAATTTTAGTGCGCTCTATGGATCCTCCGGAACTCACGAATGGTACACGTTGTGTAGTCACTAAACTACGTGGTAATGTCATCGAAGTGGAAAACCTGAATGATAATCAATGGATAAAAAATGATATAATATATTGTTTAAAATACATTCATGCTATCTGTCTTTTACCATATGTTGCCAGTGATGCCCGTCGAAGAAACAAAACATCAAAATCTCTTCACCAGCCCCATGGAACTGCTGCATGGTTCCAACCAGGCATTTCAGTCTTCCCTCAAACAAGCCACTCTTTGTCATCCACTTGTTTCAGGTGCGTTTAACGCTCTGCCTGTAATGTCTCCACCACTCTTTTTCCAGTAATCACCCAAATCCACTCGTGCCACTCATGCTTTCTGTCATCTCTCAATCTTGCAATCACTTTCAGTACAATTTCCAATCAAAATTTCTTACATCCCCATATGGCCTGCTTCTTTGGCTCATTGGAAGGGGAGTGAGGGAACGAATCCCTCATTACCCATGACATGACCACGCTGCCTTTCCGCCACGACTCAAAGGGGTCACGCCTCAATGGGGGTTGTGGTCCACCCCCTCCTTTTCTCCAGCGTTCACGGAAGTCAGGCAAACCCCAATCGGTGGAATGGCCTCGCCCTCTTCTCCAGGGCTCACGGAAATCAGGTAAACCCCAATCGGTGGAACGGCCTCCCCCTCTTCTCCACAACTCTCTCAAGACAGATAAACCCCACTCAGCTAGCCAAACCACTCGTGTGCTCAGAAAGGTCTGAAGACCAAGTGACACACGCCAGTGCCGCCTGCCACTCATCTTCACTCCACGCCAAAGTTCCTCTGAGGCTGATAGAGAAATTAAAATCCAATTTCTAAATTGGATTTCTAAAATCCAATCTCAAACTGCTCCTGGATGCAGCACCTCCAACTCTGTAAGAACCCATGCGGAGCTGTCCATTATGGTTTCCGTCCCCTGGCTCAAGTTCTGTCTTGGTGGCATTTCTATTTCCCCTTGCACCTCAAACCTATTTCCTATGTCACCACTCACTCCACGCTCAGGACTCCCACACACAGCAGGCTGCACACATTCCAAGGTTATGTGTTGACATTCCACACCTTCAACCTTGCCTGTGCACTGACCAACTGCCTCGTACTCCAGGGCTACATTCTCGACCGCCAGGTGACTACCCACACACTTCGGCCTCGGCAGCACATACCGGTGCTGTAGTCTGGACTGTGGGCTCACAGCATTCATTCACAGGCACTCCACACACACCTTCAGGGGTCACGCATACGTGCACCCCATCGGACAGAGTCTCTTCGTTAACATAAAATTCAATTTCAACCTTAAGCTCATCGTCCGCACCATGTATGCATGTACCCACGTACCTGCTTCGTTCCAGTGTCACCTCCGTCCGGTCGCTTCTCTCCAGCAGGTTGCTCATCATTGGTTCACCACACTCCTCCGGGGCTGTCAGCTCCACATGCTGGACCTGCTCAAAATGTATCTCACTCGTCAACAACACGCATGCTCCCTCAACGTCTCCATCACCAGGGTTTGCTCTAATTGTGGTGTCATCCGACGAGTGATGTCAATCAAGTTCCGCACCACCAACATTACTCCCTGTGGTGATGTCACACATCCCATATTATTGTGCTGTTCTACTTCCTGGCTCCATTTTCTTTTCCATTCGAGTCGTTCTTCCTCTCCGAGCCTTTTTAGTTGTTCGTTATCTTTCCGGAGTTTTTCCATCTCCGTGGACTCCAACTTTGCTCTCTCCTTGAGTTGGTCAACCACAAATTTGTACTGTTTTTGTTTTCTATCCCACCGTCTCTCATGTTCTTCATTCTCCAATCTCTTCGTTTCTTTCATTTTGTTGATTTCCTTTTCCTGTTTCATTCCTTGTTCTTTTTGTTTCTTATCCCACTGTCTCTCTTGTTATTCCTTCTCCAATCTCATCGTTTCCTTCAATTGGTTAATCTCCCTTTCCTGCTTCATTCTTTCTTTCACTATCTCCTCGTACTCCAACCTTGCTTTGGCTTCTAACTGTTCAATCCGCACAGTGTGGTTCCTGAACGTTTTATTCTCCGTTCTCTTTCTTTCCACACTTAACATCCTCAGCTTGTTTTGTAATTCAGTCTCTTTGTTTTGGTGTTTCTGTAACTCAGAAGCTTTTTCCCATAATTCCTTCCTCATCTGCGCACCTCTTTTGCATTCTTCCTCCCTCATGTCGTCCATTCTCTTACCGTATTCCTTGTTAATTTCCAGTTCATGTGCCAGTACATTTCCCATGGACTTTAATTCCCGAAGCTGTTCGGACTTTTCCAACAATTCTTCCTTCCTTTTCTCCAGATTTTTCTCTCCTCTTTTTATCTCCTGTTCCAGGCTCTCCCTTATCTGATTGCCTGATCTTACCTCTTCCTTCAGTAGTTCCAATTCCCGTTTTTCCTTTTCCAGCTTTGTTTTCCATTCTTCTTCCAAGCTCTTCCTATCCCGGGAGTTACTAATTTGCTCCTCCTCTATTCTTCTGTTCAATTCGCTCTTCTCTTGTTCCAACTGATGGGTACTCCCCTCCACTTTCCTCATTTCTTCCTGTAGTTCCTTGAAGTGTCTCGACTTTCCCAACAATTCTTCCTTCCTTTGCTCCAGATATTTCTCTCCTCTTTTTATCTTCTGTTCTAGGCTTTCTCTTTTCTGATTGCCTGATCTTACCTCTTCCTTCAGTTGTTTCAATTCCAAATCGTGTTCACCTTTTTCCTTTTCTAGCTTTTTTTTTCCATTCTTTTTCAAAGTTCTTTCTATTCCGGGAATTACTAATTTGCTCCTCGATTCTTTTGTTCAGTTTGCTCTTCTCTTGTTCCAACTGATGGGTACTCCCCTCTACTTTCCTCATTTCTTCCTGTAGTTCCTTGAACTGTTTCGACTTTTCCAACAATTCTTCCTTCCTTTGCTCCAGCGATTTCTCTCCTCTTTTTATCTTCTGTTCTAGCTTTCTCTTATCCGTTTGCCTGATCTTACCTCTTCCTTCAGTTGTTTCAATTGCAAATCGTGTTTCCGTTTTTCCTCTTCCAGCTTTGTTTCCCATTCTTCCTCAAAGCTCTTCCTATCCTGGGAGATACCAATCTGCTTTTCCTCTATTCCTCTGTTCAGTTCGCTCCTCTCTAGTTCCAACACCCTTCGGGTAAACCACTCTACTTTAATCATTTCTCTAAATAGTACCTCAACTGTGTTGGCGAAGTCATTTTCCAGCCATCAAATTCGTTCCTGTGCATCGGCCAATTGTTGTGACTCCCGCTTCGTGTCGCGCCGAGATGGAGCCGCACCGCCATTTTGCGACTCCATTTTCTTTAGAATTTACAAGTTTTTCCTCAAATCCGCTCAAGCATAAAATCAAATCAAATTTGGACCGTTTTTTTGTAACCAATGTCCGGGGTGCGAAATGCACCACTGGTCCAAATATCCCCCTACCGACTACCAATAGTGAACACAATTGGTGTTCTGCAAATTTACGGAGGTGGAAGCGGAGAGTTCGTCGTCCCACTCCTGACATCCAGTGTTAAGGATTCAGCGACGGAGGGATTCTCAACCCACTCCGGCCGTCTCCGGGATCTATAACGCCGGCCGGCTCAGCACAGGCCTCGGGTCACGCGCCTTCAATCACGATACCAACGTAATCCTTGTACCTTGCCAGTTGGGGAAATAGAATCCCTGGTTACAGACTGGTTGTGTCAGATGCTGAGTGTTTTCTGCCAGTCTGTAACCATTTTGGTTTTAAATGCCAATCGAACGGATCGTTCCTCGACGCGACACGAATTAATCCATAGCGGCAACTTCATACGAATTAATCAGATTTATTGGGGAACATCGGGGATCACAACACAAGCAAAATTCACGACAATGGTTTTCTGAACAATACTCAACCCATTCTTAATTAGGGAAGCACGGTCTTGAGGTTTCGAGGGTTCGCTACTGAAATATTCCTTATACAACACATGCAGACAAAGACAAACAGCATGCATGCAAGACAAGACAGAGTACTTGGTGAGGTTTCATGGACAAGAGGACAGTGTCAAAAAGCACGAATGTCGCTCGCAACAGGCGGATGTCCATGGATTCGAACTCCCAGCTCGAACCACGCCGCGTGGAAAAATGGCGCTTGTCCTTTTGTCGCAGACCTCACGCACACGGTCTCTGCGTGCTCCGGCCCCGCGCAATGTCGACGGCACAAATCCGCCAGATCAACGATGGGCCTCAGCCGATCTCCTCCAGGGTTCAGCATATAAATGCAGGCCTGGCCCGTTCACCAGACAAGGCCCAAATCGAGGTGCCGGACTCCGCAGGCAGATAGACAAATGTGTCGGGCCGTGAGGTGATTAAGTACGGAGGCTCTGCCTCTCCTCTCCTGCCTTCCCGCCTTGAAGCCCGACTTCCGCTTCGTCCTCTCAGTTCCTCTCTCTCTCTGTCGAATCACCTTTTCTTTCTCGGCCGATGGCAGACTCGACCCTCAGGTTCCGCGTTCTCTCCCGGCCAATTCACCACTGCCTTTCCTTTTCTTTCTCGCCTCGAAGCCGGCTGCCGTCCCTCTCACGGCAGAATCCTCGACGTACAGGCAGCCTCTCAAAAGCCCACTGCCGTTTCTCAAAACTCAACTCCTTCGTTCACAAGTTTTGAATCACGAGCACACTTCGCAAGCGACTATTTCCACACACTCGACCCTTTTTCTGAAGCCTTCGTTTCCTCTCTCGTTTGCACGCTTCAAGACACAAGCCCGCCTCTCTCGGCGAAACCGATAAACTCCTCCCCCTTCACATCACTTCCTCCCTCCAGCCACACCCTCTCTCCAGGCCACACCCCCTCAGCCGACTGGGAGGGCCTATCCCGGGATGGGGTAGGAATAAGAGGGATCTCTCGTTCCACCACCAACGCACAAACAATAAAACAGCCTTTTATACCTCCCGACACATATAACGTACACTTTACCAAACATCCTAGCTAAACAGGCATTTAATGGGGGATCTGAGCTAATCCTATATTTAGTAGTCCAATAAGGGCCATTTCCATAACTATATATATATATATATATATATATATATATATATATATATATATATATATATATATATATATATATATATATATATGAGCAAAGTACCCGTCTTCGACGGGTAATTCATAACTAAATGCATATGTCGGTTACTCAGTTTCTGTGGAGTCAATTTTGTTACGAACGGGTCTCTTCGGTTGTCTACTGCAGCACATTTTTTAAAACGTTCCTCGTTTTCTTGTCTGGGGCATTGACGTGCAGCTTTGATCTTGATCCAACTCTTGATGCCGCAACATACAACATTCCATGTGAGAAAACAGGCGAACGCAGATCTAGTCCGATTATGTTGAACGTCTGTCCCTGTACTTTGTTTATTGTCATGGCAAAGCAAGGTCGTAAGGGAAATTGTAATCTACGGAACTGGAATGGCAGGTCACTGTCGGATGGTGTAAGTGGTATGCTTGAAATCAATGCATGTTTTCCTGCTGCCGGTCCATTAATCAGGATTACTTCAATCACGTTTGGGCTAATTTGGTAGACTGTACAGCGGGTGCCATTCTTGATATTTGGTGGATCCAATGAACGTTGAACAATAACTGGGCAGCCCACTTTAAGCTTAAGTTTGTGTGGTGGTATCCCTGACATTTCAATGGAATTCAGAAATTCAACGGGAAAGTGCACCGCTTCCTGCGGAGTGAGTGTAGTGTTGATTGCATTATATATCTTGACTTCTCCTGGGAAGCGGTCAATGACGGTAGAGTTGACAGCATCCACTGTTTCATTTAGAGGTGCGAGTATCACTCGTTCTAACAACCAGTTGTTGTCGTTTGGAGCACGTCCTGTTTATCCGACATAGATTTCCTCGATTAATTTGGATGGAGTTTCGTGCTGGTGGATTCCTTCTGGTAAAGGGATGGTGTCCGGTTTATTTTCAACAGGGTAGTTACCGTCTCCAATGTTCATGAGGAGGTCGGTGTAATTAGCAGCGGTGAGGTGGTTTGTAAGCTGTGCTCGTACGTTGTCATACAATCGGTACGTTGTAACGTTGCGCCATAACGGTGTTCACTTCAGCGTCGCATCGACGATGTTTGCATGTGTTCCTTGCTTCACAACGGGTAGTATTTGGCGGAAGTCTCCACAGAACATTACCGGGATACCACCAAATGGTTTTGAATTTCCACAAATATCCTGTAGTGTCCTATCGATCACATCATACACAACCCTGTGGGTCATTGGAGCCTCGTCCACAATAATTGCTTTGGCTTCGTTCATCACTCCAGCGATTGCTGTCCCTTTTTTCATTGAGCAGGTTGGTGTATCTTGTTTGTGAGCATTCAGGGGTACTTTGAAGGCGGAATGTAGAGTACGTCCCTCTGTGAGTGAAGTTGCGGCTATACCACTCGATGCTGTAGCAATAGCGATATGGCCATTTGATCTGATCTTTGCGAGAATTAAATTCAAGAGGAACGTTTTACCTGTCCCTCCGGGACCGTCAACAAAGGTGATACCGCAGCGCTGTGTGTTTACTTTGTCGAGAAATAGTGCATATAGTTCTCTCTGATTTGCCGCCAGCTGATGCTCGTGGTTGTTGATGTACTGGTTTTGTTCACATACGTCGAAATTCGCGTACCGAACGTACTCCTGTGCGTGGTTTGCGGCCGTTGTACGGTCAATGACAGGAAGGTTGTAGTTATCCAGAGTTTGACCTCCTTGTGCGAGGATGTTGTCTTCTATTTCCATCAAGCAAAGATTGTACATTTCCCCTGCGTGGTCGTCGTTAACATGAACGTTGTGGGGATGGAAAAAAAATCCTCTGCAAACGCAGCTTTATGATCATTCCAGAGTGTGAGTGGGTTACTTGGTTCACAAAAAATCAACAGGACAATGAATAATTTCCGAATACTTTGCGGGCTCTGTCCAATAGTTGCCTCTCGCAAGGTATTATGCAGATGGTTATCATCCTCTGCAAGTCCCTTCGCCAAACATGCCTCTCAAAGTTGGTAGGATTACACCTTCATGACTCCTGAGATCTTCGAACGATGTCGGACCATGTTCCTGGTGAAGCATCATGCGTAAAAAATAGCACTCTGATTGTTTTGGATTGACCGTGTAAACTCTACCGATAGCAGGGCTTCTGAATACACCAGGGAATTGTGGTTCTGGAGTTCCCCTCTTGCATCGATTCCACTTTTTGTTGCAAGAATCCCACGTGTAATACTCTGGGACTTCGTGATAAGTGAGTGTTTTCGCGAACTCATCCGTACGGCAAATGGTGAAGAATTCTGTCAGAGTTGTCTTTGGTGGTCCCATTCTGGTGCGGGCTTCAGCATTGCTATTGTCAAAATACACTCGCTGGCCATTCTCAGGTCAGGTCAGGTCAGGTTCGATCTGTGACCTGCTACAGGTACCATGTAAACCTGTACTAACCTGTTCCATGGTCGGGTTGTCGGCGACTAAACCGTCTCCCCCACCAGGTTTTCTGGTGAGGAGGGTGTTTGGATATGGACACCCAGCAGGATTAAAAACAAAACCTGCCAAAGGGCGGAGGAGCTCCTTGTGAGCCAACGGCCATCCATATCTAGTGCCCAACTGTGTCTGCGGACGTCCTCCTGCAGTTGGGTCACTTCTTATTAGGAGGTTGGTGGCAGGATTTGCACTCCGGCCACCGTAAAACCCTTCATTCCGCAAAACGCAAAAACGCAAAAAAATCTGAAAACCCACTCCGTGGGAGTACCTCCTGTGCAGCTTCCCTTCGCAGGGCAGCTCACCGGATGACGGGATTGGGGCAAAGCCTTCGGGACCCCAATCTTTGATGATAGGAGGGAAACCACGGGGTAACATCCCTGGGTCAGATTGCGGGAGAGTGTGTCGGAGTGGTGCTGAGGTGTCGTCCACCAGACGGCGGTCTCCTTGGGTTAACCTGAGGCGGTCCCTTCGGGTGGGTGCCTGGAATGTCCTATCCCTAAGAGAGGATGATCACCTGTCTCTGTTATCATCTGAGCTCAAGCGTTTGGACATCGGGATTGCAGCTCTCTCTGAGGTTCGGAGACCGGATTGCGGCGAGATAATGGTGGGTGGTTACACCTACTATTGGTCTGGTCGCTCTGATGGTTACCATACCCAAGGAGTTGCTGTAGCTGTGTCCAATAAGCTGACCCCAATGATAATTGAGGTAACACCGGTCAATGAGCATATTATGAGATTAAGGATTCGTCACTCCTTAGGTGTCATTTCCCTGGTCTCTGTTTATGCTCCGACTGAGGTGAGTGATCTCACCATGAAGGATGCATTCTACGCCACACTCGAGTCTGTGGTTGATCAGTGCCCCAGACGAGATGCACTTCTAGTCTTGGGGGATTTCAATGCATCGACTGGAACTGATAGGGATGGTTATGAGGTGTGTGTTGGTCCCCATGGGTCAGGAACTATGAACCAGAATAGCACTAAGTTCCTTGACTTTGCAAGAAGTCATGGACTTAGGGTGGCTGGTTCATGGTTTCAGCGCCCACAAGCTCATCGCTGGACTTGGTATTCCAACGCTGGCGGTGTGGCAAAGGAGATTGACCATGTCCTCATTGACGGTCGTTGGAGGATGATCCAGAACTGCAGGGTCTACCGGAGTGCTCAGTTCCTCAATACTGACCACTGGCTTGTTGTAGCAACTCTAAAGCTGCAACTTAAGTCCTGGAGAATGGTACCATCCCAGCCTTGACTGGATGTTGCCAAGCTCAGGGATGAGAGAGTAGCTGAGGAGTTTGCGAACAGGCTGAGTGGACACTTGGGGGGTCTGGGTGCTTTGGGGGGTCCTGAAGAGTTGTGGAATGCCTTCAAGACCACCGTCCTTGATGTTGCCGGTGGATGCCTTGGAGCTCACCGCAGGGCAAAGAAGAATTTTGTCTCTCAAGGGACACTGGATACCATTGACCAGAGTCGCAGGGCCAGGCTGAATGGCAGAGCTGAGCTGTTCAGGGAGCTGAGGCGTAAAACTGTACGTGCACTGAGGGTGGACAAGGAGGCCTATGTGCGAGGAATCTGTGAGGGGGTAGAGCATCACCTGTGGACAGGTGATTCTCATCCCGCTTACAGGGGAATTCGTGCATTACGTTCATCCAAGCCCATCCCTCGGAGCACTGCAGTTCGAGCACAGAGTGGTAGGCTCTTGACAGAGGTGTCTGAAGTGAAGGCCCGCTGGGCTGGTTACTTTGAGCGGTTGTACCGGGCTGATCCCCCAGCTGTCGAGTTGGACGTCAAGGGTGTTACAATCCCTGTTGCTGACCCTCGATTCAACTGTGGTCCACCTTCGCTTGTGGAAACACGGGCTGCGGTGAACCAGTTGAAACGGGGCAAAGCTCCAGGGATCTGTGGCATCCATGCCGAACTTCTCAAGGCTGGTGGAAATGCTGCACTCGTGT
The DNA here is from genome assembly GCF_056783735.1 of Eptatretus burgeri. Classification (NCBI taxonomy): domain Eukaryota; kingdom Metazoa; phylum Chordata; class Myxini; order Myxiniformes; family Myxinidae; genus Eptatretus; species Eptatretus burgeri. The sequence goes on from NC_140971.1 coordinate 100,083,352, forward strand.
CGTTGCATGCAGTTTTGTGCTCTGCCTGGAACACAGGCATCATCCCAACTGACTGGAAGAGGGGCCTTGTTGTCCCTCTCTGGAAAGGGAAGGGTGATCGCCAAGACTGAAACAACTACCGAGGGGTGACGCTGCTCTCAGTGCCGGGCAAGGTCTTTGCTCGGATAATTCTTGATAGGGTTCGCCACCATCTGCTTGAGCACCAGCGTCCAGAGCAGTCAGGCTTTACACCAAAGAGGTCAACGATTGACCGTATCCTTGCACTTCGTGTCCTCACCGAACGCAGACGAGAGTTTCGGCAGGGGCTGCTTGCAGCCTATGTTGATCTCTGTAAAACGTTCGATTCAGTGAATCGGGATGTCCTCTGGAGGATTCTTGGTCTTCGTGGGGTGCCACCAAAACTGATCGATCTGATGTCTGAACTCTACTCTGGTACTGAGAGTGCTGTGAAGTGTGGTGGTACCATCTCTGACTTATTTCCAGTTGTTACTGGAGTTCGTCAGGGATGTGTACTTGCCCCCACACTTTTCAACACTTGTATGGACTGGATTTTAGGGAGGATGTCGGAGAGATCAAGTTGCGGTGCATCGTTTGGGAATGTCAAGATCTCGGACCTTGATTTTGCAGATGATGCAGTCATCTTTGCGGAGACTTTAGACATCCTCTTGGGGGCCCTCGAGGTGCTGAATGAGGAGTCGGAGCCGTTGGGATTACGGGTTTCTTGGGTCACAACTAAGATCCAGGCTTTCGGTGACATCTTGGATGCTGCTGTCCTGTCTGTGTCTGTTTGTAGTGAGGATGTTGAGGTCGTGGAGAGATTCGCTTACCTTGGCAGTGATATTCATGTCTCTGCTGGCTGCGAGTCAGAGGTCAATAGACGTCTGGGTCGGGCCTGGGGAGTCATGGATTCACTGGATCATGGGGTGTGGCGCTGCCGGTACCTGTGCGGGAGGACGAAAGTCCGAGTCTTCAGGTCCTTGGTACTTCCAGTCTTGCTCTATGGGTGCGAGACTTGGACTCTGACCAAGGATCTGAGACGGATACTTAATTCCTTTGGTACCAGGTCTCTTCGGAGAATCCTTGGCTATCGCTGGTCGGATTTTGTGTCCAACGAGCGGTTGCTGAGAGAGACTCGGATGAGATTTGTTACCTGCATAGTCCGTGAGCGTCAGTTGCGGCTGTATGGACATGTGGCTCGTTTTCCTGACGCTGATCCTGCTCACCAGATTCTCTCAGCGAGGGAGTCTCATGAGTGGAGGAGGCCAGTGGGCCGACCGCATGCCTCATGGTTGCAACAGGTTGACCATCATCTCAAGGAGATGGGGATGGGCCTGGCATCTGCCTGGGGGATGGCCAGATGGAGGCCCCTGGAGTACCGGCGGAAAGTGGACGCAGCGACGCGCTGTTCTGGCACATGCTCCCATACCTGACCTGCCATTCTCCAGGTGGATAGTCATCTGCATCACTGGTGGATAGTGTTCATGCATCGGGAAGCCCAAGATTCGGTGAGCAGCTTCCATGGCACCCACGAACCTGGTTTCTTGATATTGTTGTATTTCATCATTATTTTGTCCACCTTTAATAGTGAAGATCGCTTGGTCACTTCCCTTGTTTAGATACTTCAGCACATATTTCACACTTTTAACTGAAGTACAAATTTAAATGTTCGTGTGGCACTTCATTTGTTTTAAAAGCCAAGGGGTGTGAGGTCCAACCCACCGATTGTCTATAACGTGCTCGATACGCTGTCCATTTACAATCTTGGTGATTGCAATTACATTCCTTCCGTCCTCTGAGGTGTGCATGCAGTACTTGGGATAGCTATCTTGCCCTTGTTCCGTCGCTTCCATAAAATCCTTCGGGAACATTTTTGAGCAGGATCCCTCCTTCATACATGGACTGTTTCTGTTGAAAGGGCCGCATGGTCCATGGATCATGTTGCATTTCACCAGTTCGTGCAGTTGAAGTTCCGAATCCGGACATGGTATTTCCGCAGATATGACTTGATAAATATCGTCGGGTCCGATTTTGCTTCTTGGGGACAGCCAGAGGAGTATGTGCACATGAGGGAGCCCTATTTTCTGGAATTCGATAGAATACAGCCATGCCAGCAAGTCACCAAAAGCTCCATTGTTGAACAGATCCATCAGTTTCTTCAATTTCAAATGAAAAACACGACAGATGATATTTGGCCGGTCTGATGCTGTTTGTTTCAGTAGAAGATTTTCTGTAATTTCTGACCATTTCAGATCAGTAGTAGAGGTTATGAACATATCTGGTCTGCTATACTTCCGCACATATGCGATGGCATCTTGGCTGCAGTCGTGCATATAACGCGGACCGCCCGTGAATGTTGATGGTAACACGATCCTTTGCCCTACGTTCCGCGGATCACAGTCGTTATTAAATATAGCGTTTCTGAAGTTTTGGTAGCTGTCCGCTCTTAGAGCTTTCTGTTCCCGTCTGAGAAAATGTAATCGTTCTGTTTCTATCTTTCAGTACATGTCAACTAAAAATTGCTGGAACAGTCTGCGGCACAGTAACAAATGATTAATCTGTCGACACATGATATGGTATGCGTAAAACTGCATTTGCGTTATTTTGTGTGCAGCGACTGACTGCAAATATACGCTCCACCCGTCTGTGCCATAAGGAAACAGGATTGGGTACTGCAGAGTGTCATACGCACGGTGTAATTCTGATATATGCTGTAATGCTCCATCACGCTGGTGTAACACAATATCTCTGGTCACAGTTGGTTCGTTCGGCATTAGGATGCCTACTTCATCACCGGATGGTGCGTTGTAACGGCGAGGATGTTGTGTGGCCGGCTGCTTGTTTTCATGGATGACAACTCTAAGATCTTCTCTTCCATCTTGGTTCATGCTTTCAACAGCTGTTTTCAGGTTTCTGACGTATATGTTGTTCTCATGCAACAACTCTGTGAGTTTCGTTATGATGTGTGGTTTCATACCAGTACTGATGGCCAAACGTGCTTCATGTTCGGCTCGTCTGCGGTCAATGAAATAAATTTGCAGAAACTGTCGAGGCGTATTGTCTTGTGGATGGAGACTTCCAATTTATTGACACACTTGACCTTGGACAGTAAAATTGGGATCCCATCCATGAATCTGTCGTCTAGTGCAGCCAAAGCTCGTCATTTAAAATGCGCTATTATAAAGATGTACATTCTGAAGGAAATGGTCGGAATCATTATTTGTTCCGTTGAGCAGTGACAGCAGATATTGAGGTGGCGTTGGGAATAAATCTAATTAGATTTTTCCACTTGCACAGTAAAATCCTGGTGGCTCGCCAGCGAAATTTTTGCCTCACAGTAGTTGCATGCTATTTCCATTTCTCCAATATCTGTTTCAAGGAAGAACACATTTTCATCATTCGTGTAGGCTCGTGGGACCGCTGGCAACTGCAGCTGTCGTCTTGCATTCCTTTGTGGGACCGCTGGCAACTGCAGCTGTCATCTTGCGTTTCTTGGTGCACGGACTTCTGGTAATCGCTTGGAAATTCTTCTTCGTTTCAGTGTTCTCAGCATGTTACCACCTGGAAACATAAAAGTGATTGGTAATGTGCGTTTCAATCAACGGATTTTAGTTCTTGGAATATATAGCCCCCCAGATTATTTTGGATGCATGGCCTTTTCATGCACGTCTATGGCCTGAATGATGGAGAATTACCAGTGCTGCAGTAGAATTTCCCAGTGCTGCAGTGGAATTTCGAAGTAATGCAGTGGAATTTCCAAGTACATACTGCAATGAGAATTCCAAGTACTGCAACAGGAGTACCAAGTGTTGCCGTTGAATGGCTAAGTGCTGCAGTTGAATTTTCAAGTGCTGTAGTGGGATTGCAAAGTGGGATTGCAAAGTACTGCAGTGGGTCTTCCAAGTATTGAAGTGGGGTTTCCAAGTACATAAAAGTGACTTACCGGAATGTAGTAAGATTTTGCAAGCTCACAAACTGATTTTCAGGTACAATCTCACTTGATGGTCAGCTAAAAGGGAGAGTGAATAACTTTACTTTTGTTTTACTTTATTTGGAGCAGGAAGACTCCACCAAACATGGTGGGTAGCTGTACAATTTTTGCTCAGTAGTAACTGATGACTGAGTTGTGAGTCAGTGGATAGTGAAAAAAAAATTCTTAGCTTGACAATTTGAGGATGGTAGTATAATTTGAGTCAATTAGACAATTTGAAGTATTGATTACAGGCCGAGAGTGATTGGATCAGAAAAGTATGCTGGTAAGCAAACCACCTGCATCTTTCATTCTACTTTTCAAATGCAAACCTGCAAAACTACCGAATACAACACTGTGTCTTTTTGCAATGTTGACTGTTCAAATCAAGAGCAAACCGAACCTGCAACTTTTTTGCACTGTTCAAATGTTGTGCAAATCTGCATCTTTGTTTCACTGTTTAAATGTTTTGCACTGTTGAACAGTAGCTTGCTGGCTTTAAGTATAAAGCTTATAGGAAGGAAAGCTAGATAGCAATCTTTTTTTAGTTTTGGCTTTTTAGTTTTGGCTTTTTTCTTCTGTTGTCTTCAAATAAAGGTGCGCAGGGGGTGGTTATGAAGTGTAAGTCAGGAAAGGATAAAAAAAATTACTCACCTGAATGAATGCGAGGAAACCTCATTGCTCATTCCATCGATAAAAGAAACATTTTTCTGTCGATAATCACAATTTACAATGAACGTGGTCGGCGGTTTTACTTTTTATTCAATGAAAGTGGTAACGGTTTTACTTCCTTCTTAAGAGCATTGGGTGTGTCCTGTCCATTTTCACCCCCAAAATTCACAATACATAATAGTTCAGAACAAACAGTACATCTAGCCACCTTCCCGATAGGAAGTTAAATATCTGCCAATATTCAGGCAGATAGGATTTGATTTGACGTCGCAAAACGGGAACAAAATTCGGCGTTTCTCTCTTATTGTATAGATAGATATATATATATATATATATATATATATATATATATATATATATATATATATATATATATATATATATATATATATATATATATATATATATATATATACACACACACACACATATATACATATACACACACACACATATATACAGCTCTGGAAAAAAATGAGACCACTCCAAAAAAATTTTCAATCAGCATCTCTACATGTATGGCAGCCATTCCATTCCAGTGTTTGTTGAATTCCAACAAAGTCACACCTCATTCTACTTAGTAAGGTACTGATTAGGTGATCACCTGAACCAAATCTTATTTAACAAGGAAAAGTATAAAAACCACTGCTGTGGTCATCACTATCCTCTTGCAATAGGACCAGCTGGATGGCAAAAACAGTGCTGGTGGTACCTCAAAAGTAATTGGAATCAAAAAAATTTTGCTTTAGGAGATGCGCTGGGAAGCGCATACTTATCTCTTGACTGTTATTCAAAGAAGGATATTTCTTATCAAATTGTTATTCAAATTGTTATTGTAACAATATTCAGCAATGAAAATGAAATGAATGAAAATGTTATTCAAATTGTAACAATTGATTGTTATTCAAAGAAGGATATCAAAGAAGGATAAAAGAAAAAAAATTGGAATAAAAAAAAAAAAACCAAGGCATGGCCAGGCTGAGGTTTGCAAAAGACCATAAGGATTGGACCACAGAGGACTAGAGTAAGGTCATCTTCTTTGATGAGTCCATTTTTCAGCTTTGCCCAACACCTGGTCATCTAATGGTTAGACGGAGACCTGGAGAGGCCTACAAGCCACAGTGTCTCGCACCCACTGTGAAATTTGGTGGAGGATCGGTGATGATCTGGGGGTGCTTCAGCAAGGCTGGAATTGGGCAGATTTGTCTTTGTGAAGGACTCATGAATCAAGCCACGTGCAAGGTTGTCCTGGAAGAACACTTGCTTCCTTCTGCTCTGACAATGTTCCCCAACTCTGAGGATTGGTTTTTCCAGCAGGACAATGCTCCATGCCACACAGCCAGGTCAATCAAGATGTGGATGGAGGACCATCAGATCAAGACCCTGTCATGGCCAGCCCAATCTCCAGACCTGAACCCCATTGAAAAAATCTGGAATGTGATCAAGAGGATGATGAATGGTCACAAGTCATCAAACAAAGCCGAGCTGCTTGAATTTTTGCGCCAGGAGTGGCATAAAGTCACCCAACAGCAATGTGAAAGATTGGTGGAGAGCATGCCAAGACGCATGAAAGCTGTGATTGAAAATCAGGGTTATTCCACAAAATATTGATTTCTGAAATCTTCCTAAGTTAAAACATTAGTATTGCGTTGTTTAAAAATGAATATGAACTTCTTTTGTTTGTATTATTTGAGGTCTGAAAACACTGAAACTTTGTTGTTATTTTGACAAGTTGTCATTTTCTGCAAATAAATGCTCCAAATGACAATATTTTATTCGGAATTTGGGCGAAATGTTGTCAGTAGTTTATAGAATAAAACAAAAATGTTCATTTTACTCAAACACATTCCTATAAATAGTAAAACCAGAAAAACTGATAATTTTGCAGTGGTCTCTTAATTTTTTCCAGAGCTGTATAGTATATATATATATATATATATATATATATATATATATATATATATATATATATATATATATATATATATATATATATATATATATATATATATATATATATATTGTTGCGGTTCTCGGAACCGCATGCATACAACAGATAGTGGTCCCAAGACAGTTATTCCATTAATATACGTGTAGATAGTTCCTTCCCTTTGTCTAGCGGGACAAAAGGGGTGTGCGTTGCGATGATCTCATAGCTCGATTTGCTTACATCATTTTTTCTTCATTTCGTCCTTACTCTTCTTTTCCGATTATTCCTGAGGTAAATCTGAGCCACGTGCACCTTCGCTGTGAGATGGGCCCTCATGGAGGCCAGCATGTGCGGGCCGCTGCGAGGAAATGATGATGCGCGGGCATTAACAGCGCAGAGCCCTCGTTCCAAAACGAGCCTTAAACCCAACGTTTGCAGTGAGTCAGACAGTGCACTTGGCAGTCCAGGATTATGGACTCGAGCATCCGATGATCTGGGGAAGATTGCCAGTTTCATTAAAAAGGCATAAGAATGAATATCTCTTAAGAGTCTGCACAGATGGTGTTTTTCACAACACAGGAAACACAGCCAGCACGATGCCCAAGCTGCACGAAACACGTACGGAGGCCAACAAAGGCGACTCCACACCACGTTTGGCGGGATACGAGTGTGCGGAGTAAAAGCGGCACATTCCTTTTCAACCAAATATCTGATACATATCGGTGTTCGCCCCGCGCACACGGCAGCAGAATCGGGCGAACGCAAGCACTGACCACGTGCGTAATGTCCGAACCACGCGCACTGTATGGAATGTGCTTGAAGGCAGACACGTACGCCGCTCGCGAAACATGCATGGATTTATCCATAACAATGTACCTTCGGCTCTCGCTGGCAGCAGCAGATTCCCCACAGATGGTGAGCATATTCTCGTCTCTACGGCCAGCGAAGTTGCAATCGAGCCGGGGAATGTTGCACAGTGCATGCCACATTGGCGTGCGCGGAGTGAGCGTGTTGATCGGCGCTGGTCGGACGCCCGTGCGGGCATGCGGGACCCTCGGCCGGTCACCAAGGCATGGCCCGTGGGGTTTTGCGGGATGATTCACGGCCAATTTTGGTGTGGGCGATTCCTGTCATGTCGTGGGGTCGGAGCGATATATGTTCGCTGTCTGAGATGACCTTTCAGGAAACGAAGTGGTGCGGTTTCCAGCAAAGGTTAGCGGGCCATGTGAGGGCTCGGGGCCAATCCGAGCACCCGATTCAGGTGATAATGCTTCGCTTTGGGGTGGCCCTCCACCCCACGCTGCAAGTCCTGTAAAGGTCAGAGCGGTCCCTCTGCCTTTCCACTCTCTCGCTCCGGCCTTGCAATCGCCTCGCTCTGCTCTACATCGCCACGACGTGCCTCCTGCTGCCTGGATTCCGCCTTTCTCTCTCTCTCGCCTCGCCCTCGTCTTTCTGCACGACCCGCCTCCTGCCCCCTTCTCCACTCAAGCCCTCCTTCACAAACACAGGCTCCACACGCGCTGCTGAAGCCAGAGGCAACACGCCAGCTTTCGGGTACCGCACCACGGAGTACCGCACCACCACCACCCCCCCCCAAAACGTATTGGTGGCACGTTCGTGCGATCAAGAACAAAGGTACCGAGACTACAGCCTCAATTCCCCTCCCTTCTTGTTCCAATAATCCCTCTTCATCAGGTTTTCTGTGTCTGTGCGTGTATGTGCATGTGTGCGTGTCCTGGCTCCTGTCTGCTTAAATAAGACTGGAGAAGATTGTTATTGTTATTATTATTGTTATGATTTTCGCACAAAGTCTGCTCTGTGTTCACTTTTATAGGTTGCTTGTTATTTGCTGCACCACACCTCTCCCCCGATCTCTGCACAACACACCCCAATATATCTTGATCGTGCCACATACCTTTCCTCGCCCATTGTAATAAATCATTCTTAGAAATGTTCCCAGCTTGTTTTTGTCTTCTATTGATCCAGCATGGTCCGAATCTGAGTTTAGCCGGGACTTTATTCCCAACGATCCGTTCCTTTGAGCCGGTACGTCCTTGGCAGTGTCGCTCGGCTACATCCGATCCGGAAAAGTGATCCAATCCGGTTGAGTGATCCGGTTCGGCCAAGTCGTACCGAGGGCGTGTTCTCTAGTAATTAAATCACGTGATTAATTAGGTAACCCGATTAACCCGAAGACGGGAGGATCCTAGGTCACGCAGTTGAGTTATTTGCGTCCACGGTCGCTTAAGCGACCTGCCGCATCACGGAATTATCTGTGTGCGATGACCTACAATTCCAGGGAGTCTGGTGGGAGCTGAGACAGCTTCCCCCACCTAGTGGTCTTCTCTCCCGATCCCCGGCCCGCAACAAAATATATATATATATATATATATATATATATATATATATATATATATATATATATATATATATATATATATATATATATATATATATATATATATATATATCTATTATAATACCAAGCTTGCACACTAAAAACTCGGCTTGCCGTCACACAATCCCTATGAAATTGCTGTGGCACTTAGCGGACATGCCGACAATGTTTGGGAAGTCTTGGCATTCCATAGTACCACTTGCATTTTGCACAATGCGTATTTTTGTCATTCCCCGTGTACGGTCTGTCGTCTGCTACCAGCTATGTTGTACTGCTATCCTGTGCATACATATATATATATATATATATATATATATATATATATATATATATATATATATATATATATATATATGTAGTTGCACTTCTCGGAACCGCATGCCTCCAAGGCAATGGCATCCAATATATAGTGGTCCCAAGACAGTTATTCCATTAATATACGTGAACATAGTCCCTTCTGTTTTGTCTTGCAGGACAACGGGACGTGCATTGCGGGGATCTCATAGTTCGGTTTGCTTACACCACTAACTTCATGTCGACTCTTCTTTTCTGCTTATTCCTGAGGTAAATCCGAATTTGGGACCTCACGTAGGTCAGCAGGCACTGCGCTCGGACACCCGATTGGCAGAGCGCGGCACAGCGTAGAGCTCCCGTCCTCAAGCGATCCCTCAACACAACTTTTGCGGCAAGTCATAGAGTATGCTCGGCAGCTCGAGATGATCGTCTCGAGCTTCCAATGATCTGGGCAGGCCCGTCGCTAGGGGGGGGGCATTTGGGTGCAATGCTCCCCCATGGCGCATCTGGTGCCCCCCCCCCACTTGTACGCCACCCATTTATGCCCTGTTGTACTCTGTGAACAACTTAGTGTTTAAGGATGAGCACCCACTGTGAACTTGCTGTTTAAGAGTTCACCTGTGTGAACTAAAACCCTTATTCCAGATGTTCAACATGGTGAATAATAAGGCCTTCTTGGATAAACTGTTCTTTAAAAATATCCTTCTTTGAATAACAGTCAAGAGATAAGTATGCGCTTCCCAGCGCATCTCCTAAAGCAATTGGCAAGACGATACAGTCCAAGACCACAAGATAAAAGATAATAACGCAAGCACCAACGCCAGCAGCTAAGACGACAGACAGCCACAAGACCTCGTGTCGAATGTCGATGTTGTGGGTGGTTTTATATATCGTGGATCATTTAGTTTTAAGGAATAGCCAATCAGATTATTCGATATGGAGACCCTATTGAGCAGGTTACCTGATTGGTTGTAAGTTAGGTATAAATGTAATACAGTCATAATATCGTAATATGATTAAGGAAAAGACATAAATTTACATTATTAAAGATGAAGTGCACGTGCACCACGTGACCTTCACAACCCGTCAACCCTCCATCTTACAAAAGTAATTTTATAATAAAAATTTAAAATATGTGTGTTTACAATCGTGCTTACATTTGAAATTCTGCAGATAAAACCTGTTTTTGATGGATGCATCATTTAATAAATAAAACCGTCAACCGTCAAATCTCGCGAGTCGCGAGATTAGTGACGCGAGTCGCGAGGGACGAATCCCAGAGCACGAGCTCGCAGCAGGAGAAAAAGACGTGGATGATGGATTTACGAAAATGGCTCAGAAAAGGAAAAAATGCAAGCGACGAAAATGAAGATGATGAAAGAAATGTTGTGGGAGGAGTTGGAGGAGGAGGAGTAAAAGACGATCATGTCGATGAAATACCGACAGAAGCTGGCCAACCTGGCCAAGCCAGCAACGTCAGCCCTGCGGCTGGAGCCCCAGCGCAGACAGCCGAGTTTCCACGCTCGGCGGCGGCCTCGGGATCGGGTGTGACTGTCAAGCCGCTTCCTGATGATCTTGGAAGTGAGAGACCGAATCAAGTTGTTCTACAGTGGTTCCCTGGCCATCTGTTGCAGAACAAGAGTCGCTCGTTTGTGTCCTCGTGGTACCAGACTAATGAATGGCTGGAATACAGTGTGCAGACAGATGCAGCATTCTGCTATCCATGTAGGAAGTTTAACACCGCACACGGCCCAGTGGACTCTACTTTCACAGTGCGAGGCTACCGGAATTGGAAACGTGCCGTTGAGAAAGGCAGGGGGTTTCACAAACACGCAACTTCACAGGAACATTTAACGTGTGTTTTGAGGTGGAAGGAGAATGAGAGGCGCATCGATTGTGGTGAGGAGATTTCCACACTCCTCAATGCTGACCAAATAGAAACCGGTACTATGTGTCTGCTCTTATAGATGTTGTGGGATTTCTCGACGAAAATCAGATACCTTTTAGAGGGAGCCTTGATAATTTTGAGGATATGTCAGACGGGCACAGTGGGCTCTTCCTCTCGCTTTTAAACTACACACTCAAAAAAGACACCGAGCTAGCCGAAATAATAAAGCATATCCCACGAAACGCAAGCTATACTAGTCCGGAAATGCAGAATGAACTGATCTGCACATTGAGTAATGTTGTGACGGATGCCATCGTGGACGAAGTAGGCACATCGTGGTTTACCATCAAGGTGGGTGGGACGAGGGACCCCACTGAATGTGAGAACATATCAATCATCATTCGCTTTGTATCGACATCAAATGAAGCAACAGAGCGTCTACTCACAATAGCTACTGCCGACGCTGGAGATGCAAAAACATTGACAGACCTAATAATTGTAGAGCTGACAAAAACAGGACTTGACGCGTCAAAAATATTAAGTCAGGTGTACGACGGGGCTTCGGTAATGGCTGGGAAGCACGGTGGGGTGCAAAAGTTGTTCCAAGAGATATTGGAAAGAGAAATCCCCGTATGTGCACTGCTTAAATCACCAACTCCATCTGGTAGTTATCCACGCATTGGCAGCAGAGAAAGCTGTCACTGATTTCCTCGAGGTTTGTTGTTGCCTGTACAAATTCTTCAGAAAGCCCACTGTTGCTGCGCAGTATAAAGGTGAGCGGTTAAAACGACTTCTTGATCAAAGGTGGACAGGACATTTAGCCACCGTGTCTGTGATCATGGGATCTTTTAAGGATATCACATCCTTACTGTCGGAGATTGATGCAGAGCACGCCTTCGGTGCAGAGATGAGGATGGAGGCTATTGGGCTTTTGCGGGAAGTCTCTGGGCCTGCCTTCATGTTCACTGCTATCTTTGTACAAAAACTGCTGATGTTGTTAGATGGCCCTAACAGACTCTTGCAGGCAGAGGACATGGACTTGCTAACGGGGTTGGAACTGGTGGCGAGTGCTACAGAGTGCATGAAGAAACTCCGCTCTGAGGATGAGTTCACTGATCTGTGGAACAAGGCCAACGATGCTCACACTTCTACACCTGCACCACCAAAACGGAGATGCACAATGCATAAGAACTTGGAACAGTTTGTAGTTTTGGAGACTACAGGACAAAACAACGACAATGACAAGACGGAACTGCAGAGGGTTTTTTTTACAGCGCAATTGACACTGTGCTAGGAGAGATCGCTCAGCGCTTCAGTGAGCGCAACACACAACTCACCCGTTCACTCGCTGCCTTGAATCCTGAAAATGGCACGTTTTTGGATCCCCACTTGCTCCAGCACATCATGACATTAACAAAGTCAACCATCAGTGAAACAGAGTGTGTGGTTGCAAAGCAGTTTATTCGCTCACAGACAGAAAAGCAGCCAAATGAGAGATTGACAACACAAAAACTCCTCTCAACATACCACAAAACACTGGAAGCCATGCCAAGTGTAGTGACTGCTATGAGACTTGGACTAACATTTGGTGCATCCACTGCCATGTGTGAAAACTCATTCTCAACATTGAGGAATGTCTTCACTGACCATCGATGGTCCATGCGCCATGCACGCAAGGCACAACTGGTACAGCTGGCCTTCGAGAGAGACCTCACACGTAAATGCCTGAATGACTGGAAGGAGAAGGTCCTCAGAAGATTCCACACCGAGACACGTCGCCTGCAGCTCTTCTGACAGCGAGTACAGCGGTATAAACACTATACGAGGAGTTCAGGTTGTGTGTGTGACTGCTGGTGAAGCGTGTGTGGTTGTGGCTGCAGTGTGGTTGTGGTCAGCACCCGCCGTGGTCGGCTGCTTTGTACTTCTGATGTTTAAGTTAAATGTTGTGTTTGGTGCTTTGCATATCCCATATCTAGTGCTTTGTGCATAACCTTACCTTTGTGTAATTGACTGCTTTAAATGCGGACCTTGTGGTATCTTCAGGCTGGTCGTATTTGCTGTTGATAGTTTAACGTGATGATCGCAGGTCATAGCCCACTGTATCTTATTTCAAAGTGCACTGATTCTGGTGCCAACCTCCCCCGTTTAGTCATTGTATCTCTGGTATATTAATTTTTCTAATGCCAATTCTTGACAACACCTTGTATAAGTGCACCTGAATTGGTGCCAATTGTCTAATCATTGAATATCTGCATTGTGAATGTGCCAGTTTGTTGCGGCTCTCCTGCATTCGAATAATTTTAGGCCAAAAATATCGGAACATATTAAATCTAGCTGAGATTAATTTGGTTAATATGCGACGGCAACCTCAGTATGGATGTGTCAATGCTGCATGAATACAATAGTATACCGGGTTATCAAAAATATGAAATATAATAATTGTGCCCCCCCCATCCAGTTCATATGCCCCCCTTAATACTGAGCTCTGGCTACGGGCCTGGATCTGGGATGAGATTGCTGGCTGCATTGAAGAAGTATACAAACGAATATCTCTGAAAGAGGCTGCACGGATGTTTTTTTTCACAAAACAGAAGCAAATGCCCAAATATCGGCGGGAGTGTGGCTGTCAGCTTTGGTGCCAATAACTACCTTGTCAAGGTCGATAATAGCAATACAACAACCACGCCACATTGTACAGGACACAAGTGTGCAAGACACTAGTGGCTTGTTCTTTTTTAACTCATTTCTGGATTTCATCATATCGGTCCAATGCGAGCACTGACCACGTGCTTAATGGCGGATCCGCGTGGACTGTACGGAACGTGCTTGAAGGCAGACCCGAGCGCCGCTCGCGACACTTTATTATCGTACAGAGCAGGGAACGAATGGCACACATCTTACCGTCTGTGCATGGGTTTGCCATAAGACCTTACCGTCGATCGTTGCTGGCAGCCGCGGGTGTTTCCCATGGACAGGGACGTCTTCTCGCCCCTCAGGCCGGCGAAGCCATGATCAGCCAGGGGCATGCTGTACAGCTCGGGCTGCGTGGCACATCACGGAGCAGGCACATTTTGGGTCGCCGGGGTATGGCACGGAGTTCGTTGCAAGACAATTTATATTATTGGGCTCGGAGAGAGACAATTCCGCAGCTTGGAATCATCTGGCTGGAAGTCAAGTAGAACCGCTTCCGGTCATGGCGGCCTGCCCGTGTGCTGGCTGAGGCCAAAAAAAAGAGCGCCCGATGCGGGTGATGACACATCGCTACGGCTCATCACCCCCACCCCGCACCACTGGATCTATAAAAGGACGGGTCGCAGGGCGGTGAAAGAAGAGTCATCGTCGTTCCTGCTCATTGTTCCTGATGCGTCGTTCCTGCTGTGTCGTTCCAGGGTCGTCGTTGTTCCTGGGTCATCCGAGCGTCGTTCCTTCCCGTCGTCCTTTTTTCGTTCCTGCCGGCTCGATCTGCCCGGCTTGGGATTGATAACTACGCCTTCTTCACCCGCTCTTCTGTCGTCATCGCCTGCGACTCCGCCTCCACTTCTCCGCCCTTCTCCACCCACACATCACTGACTCCACCCACCTGTTACCGTCTACCACTCTGCCCACTCGTTCTCGACTCTGCCTTCTCCACCCAAGTCCCTCCCTTCATGCCCGATGGTCGCATCTCGTTCTCTGGACCGACACGAGCTGCACGAAGTGCCATGAAGCAAGAAACGATGTGCCAGCTGTCAGGGAGGTGTCACCCAGTGGAGCATCCCCCCCAAAACTTATTGGTGGCGCGATCGGGCAACTGTGCAAGGTATTCAGAGATCGTTAGCCTCATCTCCTCTTCTTTATCTCTTCATTTACTCCTCTTCATTGGGGTGTGTGTGTGTGTGTGTGTGTGTGTGTGTGTGTGTGTGTGTGTGTGTGTGTGTGTGTGTGTGTGTGTGTGTGTGTGTGTGTGTGTGTGTGTGTGTGCGTGTGTCCTGACGCCTGTCCTTGTAAGTTAAGATTGCAGAAGATTATTAATATTTCGGGTGAAGTCTGCTCTGTGTCTGCTTTCGTAAGTTGCTTGTATTATTGTCGCACCTCACGCTTCTTTCTATCCCTGCATTACACACACCAATAAAACTATTCACTGTACCACATAACTTTCCTCGTCTGCTTGTAAATAAATTATTATAAGAAATGTTCGCAGCTCGTTATTGTCTGTTCCTTCATTGATCCAGCATGGTCCGAATCCAAACTGATCCGGGACTTTATTCCCAACGATCCGTTCCTTTTAGCCGGTATGTCCTTGGCAGTGTCGCTCGGCTGCATCCGGTCTGGTAAAGTGATCCATTTCAGACAAGGCGTACCGAGGGCGTATTCCCCGGTAATCAAATCACATGATTAATTAGGTAACCTGGTTAACCCATCGACGGGAGGACCCGAGGTCACGTGGTTGAGTTATTGGCGTCCACGGTCGGTTAGCGCCCGCCGCGTCATGGAATTATCCGTGTGCGATAGACTACAATTCCGGGGAGTCTGGTGGGAGCTGAGATAGCTCCCCCCCCCCCCCCCGAGTGGCCCTCTCACCCAACTGCCTGCAACAATATACTTTTTTTTTCTTTTGTTTTTAATATATATATATATATATATATATATATATATATATATATATGCCTGGTGTTGGCGCAGTGGTTAGGGCAGCGGCTTGGGATCCAAAAGGTCCTGAGTTCAAGCCCCGTTGGGCCACTGAATTAATATACCAGGGGGTTGACTCAGCCTATCATCCTTCCGAGGTCGGCAAAGTGAGTACCAGTGTACTGGGACGGTGTATACCCGGGTTAGAATAGATGTACCATATCCCTATGTCGTAAGAGGCGACCAAGGTTGCGTCAGGAAGGGCATCCGGCGTAAAATCTGTGCCAAATCATTATGCGGATCATGATGGATGATCCGCTTTGGCAACCCCGAACGGGAGCAGCCGAAAGAAGAAGAAG
Source organism: Eptatretus burgeri (assembly GCF_056783735.1). Classification (NCBI taxonomy): domain Eukaryota; kingdom Metazoa; phylum Chordata; class Myxini; order Myxiniformes; family Myxinidae; genus Eptatretus; species Eptatretus burgeri. Next base: position 100,099,468 of record NC_140971.1, read on the forward strand.
ATATATATATATACACATATATATATATATATATATATATATATATATATATATATATATATATATATATATATATATATATACACATACACACATATCTATATATATATATATATATATATATATATATATATATATATATATATATATATACACATACACACATATCTATATATATATATATATATATATATATATATATATATATATATATATATATATTCCTATCCACCCACCAATTGGGACCAAACTCTGTGCAGAGCATTGGTGCTACCGAAGCAGGCTCCTTGGCTATTGGGTACAATCCTGGATGGGTCGCCATTACGACGCAGGATACCAGCAAGGTGACACTCATTTTGCTGACCTCGGAAGGAAGATAGGCAGAGTCAACCCCACCTGGTTTTAATTCAACATTATTAATTCAGTATTATTAATTGTATTATTATAATAATTATATAATATAATTTTGTGTTTACATGTATGTATATATATATATATATATATATATATATATATATATATATATATATATATATATATATATATATATATATATATATATATATATATATATATATATATATATACATATACATAATGTGTAAATACATTTATCAAAATGTATTTGCATATAAAATATATTGTTGTGGTTGACCAAATTCGCAAACCACCATTCAGGTCCCTTAGGTGAGATATCTCGGTAAGTATATGTGTAGTTAGGCCCAAACCCGTTGTCTAGAGGGAATAAATGTCATTCATGAGGGCTGCGACTCTTCAGGATAGCCGTTTTTCTTTTACTATCTTTATTTTGGACCAACCGCCATTATTACCACCACCAACCACGTCTTAACAGCCATCACAACAACAACCACCAACCACAATGCCGCTTCACCACAACCGCCACGACCTTTACCGTCACAACTTGCCACCATCGCATCACCGTCATCTCGCGCCACTCGTGGGCACCGATGCTGGACTCGTGTAGAGCGCGCACGGAGCAGCGTGTTCAAAAGCATCGCGGACTTTCCGAGAAAAACGGATCAAAAACGACTCACGCCCACTTTTGTTCCGTTCAATCGGTGAGCGAGGCTCGGTTTGGCCCCGCCTCCAGGGCGTTGGAGGGCGGTCGCTATATGCAAATTCATGGATCAAAAAGCATTCACGCCCACTTTTCCTCGGGCCAATGGGGAGCCAGCAAGAGAGGTGAAAGGTCGGAGGCAGAGGGTCAAAGATGAAGGAGCGAGGCCACGGGGGATATAAACGACTGCGTTCGTCAGTCGAGTCAGTTGAGTTGGAAGCGGAGAAGCAGTTCGCAGTGGGCAGTTCGCAGTTGGGAGTTCGCGGAGTCGGAGTGAAGAGGACGGAGCTGTGGAGAGGCGGCGGCGGGGAAGGCGATTGAGGGGGTGCTCGCGTCGGATTCGGGAACTACGGAGGGAGAGGCCGGCGGCGCGACCAAGGTCGTGGTGGAGACGCTCGTCGCGGGACCCGAGATTTTGTGAAATCCTCCTTTCCCTGAGCATCAGCAACCCCCTCCTGTTTCCTTCCGCGCTGAAATAGTGCGACAAAAGGGGGCCCCCTTCCCACCCCCTACCAGACACTGTCCGCGAGGCCCGCGGAGTTGAGGCACCACCGCCACTTCGCGTCTCATCATCAGACGGGTAGGCCCGACACGGTCTCGGCCCCAGGCCCGCCTACCCCCTCATCCTGGAGGGTGGTTCTCTTTTCTTTTGCTTTGGGAATATGTGTTGTCGGCGCCGTCTGTGAAGTAAAATTGTATAAGTGTTGCCGAGTGCCCGGTAGTCGGATAGATCTGCATTGTTGCATTTGCTTTTTGTCTTCTTCTTTTCCATGTGCTTTTGGTGGAATTGTATATGTGTGCTTTCCGTTCATCGCGAAATAAATGTGCTTATTGTTGAACTGTTTTCCCGCTTCGCTTCGTCATTTCTTTCATTGAATCCCCATCTTGCTTCACGTAAAGGGTTGGTCGTGGGCTTAGACGCCCGATAATTAATCGAACCGTCGAGGCCGACGAATAACACCGCTCGGTTATCCCGATAGTACGGAGCGGGTCGCTTAAGTGGCCCGTGTCCGAAGTCGACCTGCGGCGAGGTGCGATCGCCCGATCTACCCTCCGTGTGGGTACTTAGGTAGGTCGAATTTGGCGAGCAACCCTATCCCACGCGGGGGCCGATTGGCTCGATCGCGGTGAGACCGAAAGGTCCACCCGTGACTGGTTCCCGGCGTTAGTCCGAGAGGGTCACGACTGGATTGTCCGTCCGGTGGGCGACGTGCCGCGATTCGAGTTACGTGGCCGTTCGCACGCCGGCGGGCGCGAATCTCACAACACTGGTGTCAGGTCGTGCGATACAAACTCATCGCCCTCCTCGCGGCACTGGTATCGGAGAACGGGAAAACGGGCTCTCCTGTCTCCAATTAAATTCACGGGAATCGGTCCAGGGGTGAGAGGAGCGACCCCCGATTCCCTCCAAATTACGAGCGAGCCAAATTAACCCTTAAAGAGAAGCAAGATGGCGTCTCAAGGCGAGCGGGGGCCGGGGGTATTAGAAATGTATATGTGTAGTAATGTAGAATCCATGGTCCAGGATGAAATCCCCGTGCAGGAAATGTTAATAGTACAGGAACACGAACTCGCCCAACTGAACCCAGAGCCCGAAATGGGTGCGGCAGCGGCTGCAGGTGTATGACACCTCCCCTCCCCCTCTCCACCAAAACCCGCCGACCCTTGCCGAAACGGCTCACCCAAGCGCACCCGACATGGCCCAGCTATGCGCCATGCTGGCGGCAATGACAGCAAAGATGGATACAAATGCAAATGAAATGAAAAGCATGAACGAAAAGATGAATACATTCACAAACGAAATAAAACGCATGAAAACTAAAATGGAAACAAACATGAAGGAAGGAACGAAAAAGCTCCGGGGGGGAGACGCAGAACATGGGCCGATGCCTGCAGGCGGGCATGAAGGCCGTGACCAGGGAGATAGGAATGGCGACTCCACGTGTGGGAGCAAACGAGCTGGAAGGGGGTGCAACGGCTGTCGGGCCCGCGGTGGAGGCGGGTGAAAAAATAATTCGGGGGGCGTGTTGGGCGAGGGTCGTGACAGAAGAAGCGACGGTGACCGAAAGGGAAAAATTAAATGGGGAGACCAAAACGTGTGAGACGAGACACGAGGTGACGACAACGGAAATAATAGTGGAGACAAGGGAGGTAAAGGGTGAAGAGGTGACTGAGTTGGCAGTGACCGTAGCCGGGAAGGGAACGATAGAGGGAAGACTGCACGATGAAGACGGGGTAAGTGACGCACACACACACACGGAGGTAGTGGAGGAAAATGGGGGTGAGCTCGCGGACTGGGTGGAGGCCCGGTACGAGCAGCTGGATGGCCTCCTCCAGGAACGAGGAGAGGGAGTATGCCCCCTTGAGGCGAGTCACGACCAGGTGAGTTCGGTCGTGCTTTGCGAGGTTGAGAGGAGGAGTGCTGCGAACGGGTGCTCGGAGAGCTTGGGGGGTATAGAGGCCCCGGAGACCCTTGTGGGGACACGAATCCCCAGTGTGGTTGTCCCTGTGTGTGTGGTGCAAGGTGTGAGTGCGTCCCCGTGTGTGGAAGCGACCCCGTGTGTGAGTGGTGTGGTGGCGATGGTGCCAGAGTACGTGCTTCCCAGCACGCCGTGTGTGGATGAGGCACCGTGTGTGGAGGAGGCCGTGTGTGTGGATGAAACGGCCAGTGTGGATGAGGCACCGCGGTTGAGTGCCCCCGCGTGTGTGAGTGTCGCCGTGTGTGTGAGTGAGGCACCGCGGGTGAGTGCCCCCGCGTGTGTGAGTGAGGGACGGTGTGTGAATGGAGCACCACGTGTGAGTGGTATGGGTTATGCAAGGGAGACCGTGTGTGTGAGAGAGCGGTATGTGAGGGAGATGTTGGTTGGCATGCGGGAGCACGCAGCCGCGTCTCCCGGTGTGAATTTAATGGAATGGAGTGTGAGCGTCGTAACACGCGGGAGTGCGTGTGTCGAATGGCGATGACGGCGACATGTGAGGAAAGGAAGCCGAGTAGCGGTAGTTGTTTCGGGAACCGTGCCGGGTTCACCCAGCAGTGAGCACGAGGTCCGTGCTGTGCAACGCACGAGACCCCCACGTGCTCGCTTGCGAGAGTGAAGTCCCGTTCCGGAAACGCACACGGTGGATTTGCCGATCCCGCGGACGGACAAAGTTTAGGCAGGATTACGGATTTGGACCGGACGGGTTCTCCACGCGATCGTGTGTGTTAAGCTCCAACGGGCAAAGCACATGTGTTCGCGTGGGGAACCCCTCGAGACGTGGGGCTTGTTTTTTTTATGCGCACGGTGACGTCATGGCTGCACGTGGGGTTGGAATCCGGCAGGAGGGGTATCCCTGCCGGATAGTACCGTCCAAGGAGGGACGAGGAACACGTGCAGCTGCATGACGTCACGGGCAGGTGCAAAGTGCGCGAGTTGCCGCGCTGGTGATGCGCATGAAAAAAAACAAAAAAAAAAACAACCAAGCCTCACTTTCGGGTGCACAGGATTCCTGGGCAAGGGGTGGAAGACCCCCTTGACCCGGGGGCACAGGATGGAAACTAGTTAGGGGGAAGGGTTAGCTTAGCTGGACCGACTCCATGGGGCAGGGGTAAGTCCTCATGGAGTCCGTGGAATGGATTAGGTAGAGGGATTTAGTGAGCTTTAGGTTGGGAAATAAAATGATTTATTTGAGGACATGGACAGACTTATGAATGTGTAGAGGGGACGTAGCTTAGCTACGTAGTGTTAAATGGAACGTACTACAGTGTAAGGGATGACGTGGGAGCACGAGTTAGTTAGGGGAAGTAGTTAGAAGGATGGCAGAGTTCAGCGGTGAGTGTGTTGAAGAGTTGGTGAGTTGTGAGGTGAGTACATGATGAGTGAGTGAGGCCAGCGGGTCTGTGTGAATGGAGTGAATGGGGAATGCATGGTGCGATGAGTGATTGGGGGGAGGAGTGACTCCCGCCCAAGGGACCCCGGGGTCAGTATAAAGTAAGTTAGCTGGGTTAGTCAAATTGAAAAATGGAGGTCGTTTTGCTGTTGGTGGGAATGTAGGCTCGAAACCCATTTGGAGGGGTGCAGGAGCCCTGTTGATGGGTTGGGAGCGTGGCTGCGAAAGGTGAGTATCGCTGAGTGGGTACCCCGGGCACCAGGCTAGTCGGCCGTGGTCGGCCAAGGGCCCATGGGGGGCCGGGATAGCGTAGTGGGCACGGGTGCGCCTGCTTGGTGCGGGGGCCCGGGGCGCCATTAGCCGCGTGGGCAGTGTTGTGGGCACGGGTGACCCTCGGAAAGGGGCCTGGGAAGCCAGCCTGCCACGTTTGCGTTTCAGGGGAGGTGCCATGGGGGGCACTCCCCGGTGTTTAGGGAGCTGGTAGGCTCGGAGGCAGTGTAGTGCCCGGGGGTGCCATCGTCGGAGAATCGGCAGAGGGTCGTGCCTGCCAAAGGGACCCACGTGTCCCAGCCATGAGACCGTGTGAGGGCACGGAGAGAAAATTGGGGGGGCGAGGCCCGAAATTGTGAGGACACCAACACAGGCGACGGGAATCTGGGTTTATAGAACCAATAGTTTAAGCGAGAGGCGCTTGTTGAAGCCCCGGGGTAGTTTAACAGTTAAATGGTTAGGGTAGATTAGGAGATGTACCCCTCCGCACCATCCATCCCCTCACTGTCGTTGTGGGCCGCTGGACCCACTTTGGTTATAGATCGCCGAACTCTGGGGAGGCCATTCTGAGGCTTGAGTTGGGCCTCGACACAGGACGCTAGCTCTCCCTTGTTCCCCTCCGGGAAGGGAACGTAGGTGACAGGATAGGTTAGCCGAACAAAGACGATAAAGGGGGTGAGGGGACGATTTATAGTGGGGAGTTAAAAAAAAAAATTAAGTTGGGGCTAAATTGGGGTTTGACAAATTAAGGGAGTGGGTATGTACAGTGACAGGCAAAGGCGATAGGTGGGAGGGAGACAGGTAGGTAGGTCCGAGCCCGCCTTCCAAGTGGCCAGCACCACCGCACTCCCTCCACCAACCTCCACGGAACGGCAAAGGCTGGCCAACTTCATCTGCAGCTGCTGTGCTGCAAGGCCTGTGCCGGCTGGATCGTCTGCAGCTGCTGTGCTGCAAGGCCTGTGCCGGCCAGTTCATCTGCTGGCTGTTTTTCTTCAAGGCCTGTGCCGGCCAGTTCATCTGCCGGCTGTGTTTGCCTGCAGCGGCCTTCTTCTGCGGGCTGTGTTTGCCTGCTGCCTTTGCCATGCCATGCCCACTGCCCCTGCTCACCAGCCCCCATTCAATTTTTGCTTTGCCCCCCCTGTTCATTGCCATGTGCGCCAGGATCAAGGCAACAGTTTGCAAGCTGCGAGAACTGCCCTGTTAGCAGCTACAACACGGGCCTGCAGTGGTGGCCCGTGCACCGTGTTTGTGTTCATCCATCCATTCGTAGTGTTCATTGCGTGTGCCACTTGAGCTGGCACGGAGACTGCATTTGTGCAGCCCATGCACCGTTGTGGTTCACGGCGTTCAGTTCAAACCATTCATCCATCCATTCGTTGTGTTCATTGCGTGTGCCACTTGAGCTGGCACGGAGACTGCATTTGTGCAGCCCATGCACCGTTGTGGTTCACGGCGTTCAGTTCAAACCATTCATCCATCCATTCGTTGTGTTCATTGCGTGTGCCACTTGAGCTGGCACGGAGACTACGTTTGTGCAGCCCATGCACCGTTGTTTTTCACTGCGTTCAGTTCAAAAAGGAAGGCCTTGGACTGCGTGTGAGCAGCCGGCCACGTTCCCTGTCACCTGCATTGTTGAGTCAGAGACTGCATGCGAGCAGCCTGGCTCCCTGCTAACTGCTTTCTTTTTGCAGAGTTCAGTGATCCTGGGCCATGGTTTAGTGTAAAATTTGTAAGTTAAGGTTAAGATGTACTGTACATATGAGTGCGCCCCCGGCATGTCTGTTTTAGCGCAGGCAATTTTATTTAAGTCGTCCGTGTGAGTGAGTTTGTTTAGGTAGTTACTCAGCCCTTAGGTTATTTATTTTGGGGACACGAATACCATGAATGTCGCACTCAGGGATCCGTAGGTAAAATGTACTAGGGGAAAACTACACATGATGGCACACGAAAATTTGACGACTCGGGACGAGTCTGTAAAAAGGGGAGGGGGTAGTGTTGTGGTTGACCAAATTCGCAAACCACCATTCAGGTCCCTTAGGTGAGATATCTCGGTAAGTATATGTGTAGTTAGGCCCAAACCCGTTGTCTAGAGGGAATAAATGTCATTCATGAGGGCTGCGACTCTTCAGGATAGCCGTTTTTCTTTTACTATCTTTATTTTGGACCAGCCGCCATTATTACCACCACCAACCACGTCTCAACAGCCATCACAACAACAACCACAACGCCGCTTCACCACAACCGCCATGACCTTTACCGTCACAACTCGCCACCATCGCATCACCGTCATCTCACGCCACTCGTGGGCACCGATGCTGGACTCGTGTCGAGCGCGCACCGAGCAGCGTGTTCAAAAGCATCGCGGACTTTCCGCAGAAAAACTGATCAAAAACGACTCACGCCCACTTTTGTTCCATCCAATCGGTGAGCGAGGCTCGGTTTGGCCCCGCCTCCAGGGCGTTGGAGGGCGGTCGCTATATGCAAATTCATGGATCAAAAAGCATTCACGCCCACTTTTCCTCGGGCCAATGGGGAGCGAGGTGAAAGGTCGGAGGCAGAGGGTCAATGATGAAAGAGCGAAGCCACGGGGCTTATAAAAACGACTGCGTTCGTCAGAAGAGGGGAGTTCGCAGTTGGCAGTTCGCAGTTGGGAGTTCGCGGAGTCGGAGTGAAGAGGACGGAGCTGTGGAGAGGCGGCGGCGGCAAAGGCGGTTGAGGGGGTGCTCGCGTCGGATTCGGGGAACTACGGAGGGAGAGGCCGGCGGCGCGACCGAGGTCGTGGTGGAGACGCTCGTCGCGGGACCCGAGATTTTGTGAAATCCTCCTTTCCCCGAGCATCAGCAACCCCCTCCTGTTTCCCCCCGCGCTGTGATAGTGCGACAAAAGGGGGCCCCCTTCCCACCCCCTACCAGACACTGTCCGCGAGGCCCGCGGAGTTGAGGCACCACCGCCACTTCGCGTCTCATCATCAGACGGGTAGGCCCGACACGGTCTCGGCCCCAGGCCCGCCTACCCCCTCATCCTGGAGGGTGGTTCTCTTTTCTTTTGCTTTGGGAATATGTGTTGTCGGCGCCGTCTGTGAAGTAAAATTGTATAAGTGTTGCCGAGTGCCCGGTAGTCGGATAGATCTGTATTGTTGCATTTGCTTTTTGTCTTCTTCTTTTACATGTGCTTTTGGTGGAATTGTATATGTGTGCTTTCCGTTCATCGCGAAATAAATGTGCTTATTGTTGAACTGTTTTCCCGCTTCGCTTCGTCATTTCTTTCATTGAATCCCCATCTTGCTTCACGTAAAGGGTTGGTCGTGGGCTAAGACGCCCGATAATTAATTGAACCGTCGAGGCCGACGAATAACATCGCTCGGTTATCCCGATAGTACAGAACGGGTCGCTTAAGTGGCCCGTGTCCGAAGTCGACCTGCGGCGAGGTGCGATCGCCCGGTCTACCCTCCGTGTGGGTACTTAGGTAGGTCGAATTTGGCGAGCAACCCTATCCCACGTGGGGGCCGATTGGCTCGATCGCGGTGAGACCGAAAGGTCCACCCGTGACTGGTTCCCGGCGTTAGTCCGAGAGGGTCACGACTGGATTGTCCGTCCGGTGGGCGACGTGCCGCGATTCGAGTTACGTAGCCGTTCGCACGCCAGCGGGCGCGAATCCGCAACAATATATATATATATATATATATATATATATATATATATATATATATATATATATATATATATATATATATATATATATATATATATATATATATGTTGAAAAATGTATACATATAATACATATGTATATATCTTCTTCTTCTTCTTCTTCTTTCAGCTGCTCCCGTTAGGGGTCGCCACAGCGATCATCCGTCTCCATTTTGCTCTATCCTCCACATCTTCCATTGACACTCCAACCACCCGTATGTCCGCCCTCACCACTTTGGCCTTCCTCTTCTCTTCCTACCTGGTGGCTCCATCCTCTGCATCCTTCTCCCGATATACTCCGCTTCCCTCCTGTGTACATGTCCAAACCATCTCAATCTCGCCTCTCTCACTTTGTCTCCAAACAGTCCTACCTGCGCTGTCCCTCTAATATACTCATTTCTTATCCTGTCCATCCTCGTCACTTCCAACGAGAATCGCAGCATCTTTAACTCTGCCACCTCCAGCTCCGCTTCCTGTCTTTTTGTCAGCGCCACCGCCTCCAAACCACACAACATAGCTGGTCTCACTACCGTCTTATATACTTTCCCCTTCACTCTTGCAGCTACCCTTCTGTCACAAATCACTCCTGCAACTCTTCTCCACCCACTCCATCCTGCCTGCACTCTATTTTTCACTTCTCTACCACACTCTCCATTACTTTGTACAGTTGATCCCAAGTATTTAAACCCATCCACCTTCCCCACCCCAACTCCTTGCAACCGCACCATACCACCCCCCTCCCTCTCATTTACGCACATGCATTCCGTCTTACTCCCACTGACTATCATTCCCCTTCTCTCCAGTGCGTACCTCAACCTCTTGAGGCTCGCCTCAGCCTGCTCCCTACTCTCCCTACAGATCATGATGTCATCCGCGAACATCGTAGTCCATGGAGACTCCAGTCTGATCTCATCCATCAACCTGTCCATCACCATTGCAAACAGGAAAGGGCTCAGAGTCGATCCTTGGTGCAATCCCACTTTTACCTTAAACCGGTCCGTCATTCCTACCGCACACCTCACCGCTGTCACACTGTCCTCATACATGTCCTGCACGATCCTCACATACTTCTCCACCACTCCCGACTTCCTCAGACAATACCACAACTCCTCTCTTGGCACCCGATCATAAGCTTTCTCAAAATCCACAAACACACAATGTAACTCCTTCTGGCCTTCCCTATACTTCTCCATCAACATTCTCAAAGCAAACATCGCATCAGTGGTGCTCTTTCCTGGCATAATAGTCGAAGAGCATTAGGGTTTAACCTGGACATTTTTGGTAACAAGCTGATTTTTTCAGGAAAGGTCCAGGAATGTGTGTGAAATAACATACTAAAAGTCCTCATGAATCCTCCTTGAGCGTTTTCCGCAATCCAAGATGGCGTCCAAAATGGCCGCCATTTCATGTTTTTCTCTTAACTTTGCAAGTAGGTTTCCCCAAAACGCACTTTAGATGTCTAAATATATGTTTTGAAGTACAAGGAACTCAATAGAATACATTATAAGAGATGTAGAAGCACACAAGTGCCAATGCCATCACATGATTGCCATCACATGATTCTGCAATTTCTATAACACATCACAATCACAGTACTCTATAGCATGTTTACATATTGATACCTGTGAAGTTAAATTACGGATGAATCAACTCATTGTGGGGTGCCAGAATGTCTGGTAGGAATTGTATTGGGCAGAGAAAATCTCGCAAGGAAACCCGAGAGGAAAATGATGATGATAGTGGCTACTCCACAGAAATTCACTGCCATGTAATATGTGACTTGAAGACTAACTTATTTTGTTATCCCTAGATGTGCACTGCACTTGTACTGTCGCAGCCTGGTAATATATTTTATCTCCTATGACAACCAGGGATGACATCTCATAGCACTTTGTATCCAATGGAAAAGGCACTTTAAAATGTCTGCTATTATTAATAATGAATGTATACTAGCATATCACAATATATGTGATATGCTGTGACACACACAAAAAAGGAACCTTTTATACAAATACAGCATACATGTACCAATAGGAAGGAGTGTCATACACTCTCTGATTTCTATCATACTATAATTCTTTTCATCTGCATGAAACAAATAAAATGATTCAATACAATGTTTTAGGTGTAACAATAGACTACTCCACAGAAATTCCCTGTCAAGTGATATTACACAGTGCTGTGTAGTACATGCATGAAGACACAAATTTTGATCATGCATTTAGCCTGGGTACCAAAAATAATAGTTTTACTTCCTTAATGATAACGGAATGTTTCAAATAGAACTCACCTCATGGTAGACATCAACTGCATCTTGTTGGTAAAAAAAGGTTAGCACCAAGTTTTCAATTTCCGAGCTTTAGGTGACGAAAATGGACCATATGGCAAATTTATGTCGCCCTGTCTGTTTAGCATCAAACTGATGGTACAATGTTTCCCTCGTAATGTCATAAGCGATTAAGGGCACACTTCTAGACTTTAACATTCAAATTGATTTGAATACTGTATGCACAGCAACCACATTTATAATTGAAATGTTTGTTGAATATTTTCAGGATGAAATATCACAGTTAATTAATTAATGATAAATATTTAAACAATTTTGAGGTAAAATTGTTAATGACGGCCATCTCTTAAGATGTATTCTAATGAGTTCCTCATACTTCAAAACATATATGTAGACATTTAAAGTGTGTTTTGGGGAAACCTGCTTGCAAAGTTATGAGAAAAACAGAAGAGGCGGCCATTTTGGACGCCATCTTGGATTGCGGAAAACGCTCAAGGAGGATTTATGAGGACTTTTAGTATGTTATTCTAGACATATTCCTGGACCTATCCTGAAAAAAATCAGCTTGTTACCAAAAATGTCCAGGTTAGGGCCTATTTTGACCTAATGCTCTTGGACTATAAACCCATATTGCTGCTCACAAATCATCACCTCTCCTCTCAATCTTGCTTCCACTACTCTTTCCCACACCTTCATGGTGTTACTTTACAACTTTATCCCTCTGTAATTTCCACAGCTCTGCACATCACCCTTGTTCTTGAAAATCGGAACCAGTACACTTAATCTCCACTCCTCCGGCATCCTCTCACTTTCTAAGATTTTATCAAACAATCTGGTTAACAAACCCACTACCATCTCTCCTAAACACTTCCATGCCTCCACTGGTATACCATCTGGGCCAACCGCCTTTCCACTTTTCATCTTCTTCATAGCAGTCCTCACTTCATCCTTACTGATCCACCCCACTTCCTGATTCACTATCTCCACCTCTTCCAACCTTCTCTCTCTCTCTCTCTCTCATTTTCTTCATTCATCAGCTCCTCAAAGTACTCCATCCACCTTCTCAACACACTCTCCTCGCTTGTCAGCACATTCCCATTTGCGTCCTTTATCACCCGAACCTGCAGCACATCCTTCCCAGCTCGGTCCCTCTGTCTTGCCAATCAGTACAAATCCTTTTCCCCTTCTTTTGTATCCAACTTCTCATACAGCTCATCATATGCCTTTTCCTTGGCCTTTGCCACCTCTCTCTTTACCTTGTGCTCCTGCCGACTTTCTTCATCTCTCTGACTATCCCACTTCTTTTTCGCCAACCCCTTCTTCCTTATACTTTCCTCTACTTCCTCGTTCCACCACCAAGTCTCCTTATCTTCCTTCCACTCTCCAGATGTCACACCAAGTACCTTCCTAGCTATCTCCTCACTACTTCTGCTGTAGTTGCCCAATCATCCCACCCCTCTTTACCACCATCCAACGCCTGTCTCACCTCCTCCCTAAATTCCACGCAACAGTCTTCCTCCTTCAGCTTCCACCATCTGGTCCTTGGTTCAGCCCTCACTCTCTTCCTCAACCTCACCTCCAAAATCATCCTACAGACCACCAATCGATGCTGTCGAGCTACACTCTCCCTTGCTACCACCTTACAGTCTCTAATCTCTTTCAGGTTGCATCTCCTGCTTTAGATGTAATCCACCTGTGTGCACTTTCCTCCACTCTTGTACGTCACCCTGTGTTCCTCCTTCTTCTTGAAATACGTATTTACCACTGCCATTTCCATTCTTTTTGCAAAATCTACTACCATTTGCGCTTCCACATTCCTCTTATTGATACCATACCTACCCATCACCTCCTCATCCTCTTTATTCCCTTCCCATTGTAGTCTGCTCCAATCAACACTCTTTCATCCTTGGATACACTCTCCACCACTTCATTTGACTCACTCCAGAAATCTTCTTTATACTCCATCTCACACCCCATATGCAGGGCATATGCACTGATGACATTCATCATCACCCCTTCAATTTCCAACTTCACAGTCATCACTCGGTCCGACACTCTCCTCACCTTCAATACCCTCTTGACATAATCCTCCTTCAGGATTACCCTGACACCATTTCTCCTCCATCCACACCATGGTAGAACAGTTTGAAACCACCTCCAATGCTCCTAGCCTTACTCCCCATCCACTTGGTTTCTTGTACACACAGTATGTCCACCTTTCTTCTCTCCATCATATCAGCCAACTCACACCCTTTGCCAGTCATAGTCCCAACATTCAGAGTTCCAACTCTCACCTCCACACTTCTACTCTTCCCCCTCTCCCACTGTCTCTGGACCCGCATTCCCCGTCTCCTTCTCCTCCTTTGCCCAGCAGTAGCACAATCTCCACCGGCACCCTGCTGACCAATGGATCCGGTGGCGGTCGTTGGTAACCTGGGCCCCGACCAATCCGGTATGGAAATCCGTTTTGTTGTCCGCATAATGATTTGGCATAGGTTTTTTATGCCGAATGCCCTTCCTGACGCAACCCTGATCGCATCATACAGGGATATGGTACACCTTTTCTAACCGGGGCATATACCGGGCCCAGTACACTGGTACTCATTTCGCCGACCTCGGAAGGATGACGGGCTGAGTCAACCCCCTGGTGTATATTAATTCAGTGGCCCAACGGGGCTTGAAGTCAGGACCTTTTATGTCCCAAGCCGCTGCCCTAACCACTGCGCCAACACCAGGTGTGTGTATATATGTATATATATATGTGTGTATATATATATATATATATATGTATATATATATATATATATATATATATATATATATATACACATGTGTCTTTCTATGATACGAGATACTGTGCGACTCCAAGCTATGAGTGGTGAAAGCGCTGGCACCGAGTCCCACGCACCCCTTGCTGCAGAGTACCGGGTGCGATAACATGATCTCTCGCTTTAAGAAACCCAATCTGGAGTCATTAATGGTTTATGGTCAGGCAAAGTGATGATAATTAATGTCGTTCTCCGACCTGAGAGGAACGGGAACCATTTAATTGCTTACAAGTTGATGTTATTATTTTAGGTAATGGAACTACGTTTCCAAGTTTAAAATTCAAATAACAATGAACATAGAATGTTGTGAAATTAACATAATTCACAACAATCTGTGAAAGTATATTTTCGGTAACTGACCGTTCATTATTATCATAAATGAAATGTGAATATTGTCCATTCCATAGATTTTGGTGAACTTCCCACTGGCACAATAACACTACTGAAATCGCTCCAATGTTTTACTACCCCATGCTTTGACGTGGAATGTTTCAAAAGGTCTTCTTTTGTTGTTTAAGATGGATATTAAAGGTGTGGAAAGTATCGAAGCAAAGAAGATTATGTTTTGAAAAGTAAATACATATTTTAAAATGAACACCAGACAGCCAACACATTGTCCAAACATCTGTCCAAGAAAATTTTAAGGGAAAACAGATCTTTATCTCAGAGTCTTAGCCAGGAAAACAAGTGTACTGAACATACAGTAAAAAGCAGCAAATCCCACTTGATGAAGGTCGTACTTTTACACCAGCAATATACTATGAACGGTAACCCTCTTCAACCAAGGTTCCCCATCACAGGAAATATATACCACCGAGTAAAACCACAATATATTCACCCTACGGGAAATATCACCGAGTAATACCACAATATATTCACACAATGGGAAATATCACTGAGTAAAACAACAATATATTCACACTTTGGGAAATATCACCGAGTAATACCACAAGATATTCACACTTTGGGAAATATCACAGAGTAAAACAACAATATATTCACACTACGGGAAATATCACCGAGTAAAACAACAATATATTCACACATTGGGAAATATCACTGAGTAAAACAACAATATATTCACACTTTGGGAAATATCACCGAGTAATACCACAATATATTCACACTACGGGAAATATCACCGAGTAAAACCACAATATATTCACACTTTGGGAAATATCACCGAGTAAAAACACAATATATTCACGCTACGGGAAATATCACTGAGTAAAAACACAATATATTCACACAAAGGGAAATATCACCGAGTAAAAACAATATATTCACACAATGGGAAATATCACCGAGTAATACCACAAGATATTCACACTATGGGAAATATCACCGAGTAAAAACACAATATATTCACACTTTGGGAAATATCACCGAGTAAAAACACTATATTCACACTTTGGGAAATATCACCGAGTAAAAACAATATATTCACACAAAGGGAAATATCACCGAGTAAAAACACAATATATTCACACAAAGGGAAATATCACCGAGTAAAAACACAATATATTCACACAAAGGGAAATATCACCGAGTAAAAACAATATATTCACACAATGGGAAATATCACCGAGTAAAACCACAAGATATTCACACTATGGGAAATATCACCGAGTAAAAACACAATATATTCACACTTTGGGAAATATCACCGAGTGAAAACACAATATATTCACACTACGGGAAATATCACCGAGTAAAAACAATATATTCACACAATGGGAAATATCACCGAGTAAAACCACAAGATATTCACACTATGGGAAATATCACCGAGTAAAAACACAATATATTCACACTTTGGGAAATATCACCGAGTAAAAACACAATATATTCACACTACGGGAAATATCACCGAGTAAAAACACAATATATTCACACTACGGGAAATATCACTGAGTAAAAACACAATATATTCACACAATGGGAAATATCACCGAGTAAAACCACAAGATATTCACACTACGGGAAATATCACCGAGTAAAAACACAATATATTCACACTACGGGAAATATCACTGAGTAAAAACAATATATTCACACAATGGGAAATATCACCGAGTAAAACCACAAGATATTCACACTACGGGAAATATCACCGAGTAAAAACACAATATATTCACACTTTGGGAAATATCACCAAGTAATACCACAATATATTCACACTTTGGGAAATATCACCGAGTAAAACCACAATATATTCACACTTTGGGAAATATCACCGAGTAAAACAACAATATATTCACACTTTGGGAAATATCACTGAGTAAAACCACAATATATTCACACTTTGGGAAATATCACCGAGTAAAACCACAATATATTCACACTTTGGGAAATATCACCGAGTAATACCACAATATATTCACACTATGGACAGGGCAGAGTGAGATGATCATGATACCTTCCTGTCTTGTACTTAAACAAAATTGATAATCATTCCAAACAGCAAAGTCACTGTTTTTAATGACGTCATCAAGGACACAAACAACATGCATGAAGAACTGTGACATTATATGCTCGAGCGGGTGATGTATAAGAGATGCTGCATCAATGTCAGTGAAGTGATGGAATTGTTTTTTTTCTGCAACCTTTTAAAATCTCCATTTTATCATCAATTGAATGATGTGGTTCAACAATGTAGACCACAAATCGCCTTTTGACACTTTCATAAGCTTTCCGTTTAGCAGTACTTGGACAAAATATTCTGGCATTTTATGTCATCACAAGCGCTCATGGAGCCTGTCCATGTTTTTGTTGCGATGTATTTTTCCTCTCGTTATATTATTATTATAATTATTATTATATCTTTTTCACAAGATTGCACGGGGTACGGTGTTCTACGTACGCTGTAGTTTGATATGAACTGCATCGAGGTTGTTCCGTGAAAACATTGAGGATCCTTGTGTAGTTCATGTGAGAACCAGATTCCCATTCATAAAAATACTCGGTTCCTGGAAATCCGCAGCTGGGACACAGCTCCACTTTAGTTTTTAAAACTTGATTCACAATCCAAATCTTTACTTACTGCCTTGAGTGGTGATCAAAGGGGATTTGTTGGTTTGGACATCAAACACTTAATTCATTTATTATTAAAATGTTCTCTCCCACAAGTTTTTCCATCTTACACAAATGCTTTGCTGATGGAAAAGTGCAGCTCACTCCTCTGATTTGAATGTTATTCCTCATTTTATCCAAAGCATTGAAGTTAAAATGTAACATTTATGCTTCAGTACCAAATATATATATATATATATATATATATATATATATATATATATATATATATATATATATATATATATATATATATATATATATATATATATATATATATATATATATAGTGCTTGAAACGATTTGTTAATACAACAACTCAGTCTTTCATTTGAGTACACTGTGGTTTGATTAAACGTTTGCTTTTTACACCGATGACAGATGTAAAGGGTTAAATCATCATTACGTTAACTATAAGTAAAGGTTTTGTACAGAAAATAGGAAATAATTCTGATTGTCAGCAAATATAATTTTGTGGGGCAAAGAGCTCCATGATCGTAAGAGAAAGAGTAAGTTCACTAAATACCACATTCGAGGACCATACAGTGTTGACTGTTGAGTGAACCTGAGATAGAGCAACATCCGGTACTACTGAGTACTTCATCAACCTTAGAGAAGTTCAGAATATTATCAAGATAGTTTGTGCCTGCGGGCTGAGACATCAAGAAAGTCATTCCATTTTTACCTGTGACATGTGGCAGGTCTACAAGACTTTTAAAGGCGCATTACATTTGTGGTTCCCAATCGGCCCGTTACCACATTTTAAAGCCAATTCACCCACGCTTAATGGCGAAGTCCAGACCTCAAATGACCATCCACAGGTTTTTATAACCAAAAGGTATGTTACAAAACAGAGAGAGTGAGAGAGCGGCAGAAAGGGACACAGACACACGACCAAAGTGAGGAAACAGATATAAAGGTAAATCACCAGTTCGGAATCTCTATGAATCTTATCTATCTAATCATATTCATTCACATAGGAACATGGGACAGACACCGGTCTTTCTAATCTTATTAGAAGCGGAGCATGGAGGGCTCTTGACAGAGGAGTCCAAAGTGAAGGCCCGCTGGGCCAGTTACGTTGAGCAGCTGTACCAGGATGATCCACCAGCTGTCGAGTTGGATGTCAGGAGTGTTACTATCCCTATTGCTGACCATCCAATCAGCTGTGATCCATCTTTGTTTGTGGAAACACAGGCTGCCATGAACCGGTGAACCGGTTTAAATGGGGTAAAGCTCCTGGGATCTAGGGCATCCATGCTGAACTTCTCAAGGCTGGTGGAAATGCTGTACTCGTATCGTTGCATGCAGTTCTGTGCTCTGCCTGGAACACAGGCATCATCCCAACTCACTGAAAGAGGGGCCTTGTTGTCCCTCTCTGGAAATGGAAGGATGATCGCCAGGACTGCAACAACCACTGAGGGGTGATGCTGCTCTCAGTGCCAGGAAAGGTCTCTGCTTGGATAATTCTTGATAGGGTTCGCCACCATCTCCTTGAGAACCTGTGCCCAGAGTAATCAGGCCTTTCACCAAAGAGGTCAACGATTGACTGTATCCTTGCTCTTCAGGTCCTCACAGAACACAAACGAGAGTTTCCGCACAGGATGCTTGCAGCCTATGGTGATCTCTACAAAGCTTTCGATTCAGTAAATCGGGATGCCCTCTGGAGGATTCTTGGTCTTCGTGGGGTTTCACCAAAACTGATCAATCTGATGTCTGAGCTCTACTCTGGTACTGAGAGTACTGTGGGATTTGGTAACACCATCTCCGACATATTTCCGGTTGTTACTGGAGTTTGTGAGGGGTGTGTACTGGCCCCCACACTTTTCAGCACTTCTTTAGACCAAATTCTGGGGAGGATGTTGGAGAGATCAAGCTGCAGTGCATCCTTTGGGAATGTCAAGATCTCTGACCTTGATTTCACAGATGGTGCAGTCGTCTTTACGGAGATTTTGGATATCCTTTTGGGGGCCCTCAAGGTGCTGATTGAGAAGTCAGAGCCGCTGGGATTACGGATTTCCTGGGTCAAAACTAAAATCGAGGGTTTCAATGACATCTTAGATGCTGCCGTCTTGTCTGTACCCGTTTGTGGTGAGGAAATTGAGGTCACGGAGAGATTCACTTACCTTGGCAGTAATATTCATGTCTCTGCTGGCTGTGAGCCAGAAGTCAATAAATGTCTGGGTCGGGCTTGGGGAGTCATGGATTCATTGGATCAAAGGGTGTGGCACTGTCGGTGCCTGTGCGGGAGGATGAACGTTTTGCGTCTTCATGTCCTTGGTGCTTCCAGTGTTGCTTTACAGATGTGAGACTTGGACTCTGACCAGGGACGGAGACAAAGACTTAATTCCTTTGGTACCAGGTCTCTTCGGAGAATAATTGGCTATCGCTGGTCGGACTTTGTGTCCAACAAACGGTTGCTGAGAGAGACTCAAATGAGATTTGTTAACTCCATGGCCTGTGAGTGTCAGCTGCGACTCTATGGACATGTGGCTCATTTTCCTGACGCTGATCCTGCTCACCAGATTTTCTCAGCGAGGGAGCCTCATGAGTGGAGGAGGCCGGTGGGGCGACCACATCTCTCATGGTTGCAGCATTATTTACGACATCTCTCTGGCATTGTAAGTATTAATTCTTATTTTATTTTCCACACATATCGTACACCCTTCTCATCAGGAAACCTGGTGGGGGAGATGGTTTAGTCGCAGACAACGCGACCATGAAACAGGTTAGTACAGGTTTACATGGTACCTGCAGCAAGTCACAGATCTAATCTGGCCTGACCTGACAATGAGCGTGCCGGTGTTCGTACCTTTATTTAATTACCGCTCATATGATGAGCTATAGAATTTCTTAACCCAAGATGAATTGTGAAATTGATCAGAACAGTAGTTCCAACAGCTAAAAAAAAACACAAAACAGCTTTCATTTGTCTCATTCACACATTCTTTGACACCGCTTCCTCTGCACAAGCTCCGGAGAGTTGTACAGTGGTGGAGGGGGTTTGGGAGGAGGACAACATGAGGGGAACGGAAGGGAAAGCAGCAATAGGGGAATGAATACATGTTCTTTTTTATTTTATATTTTTGACAAATTTCCCTGAAAATATCTGCTGCTCTTCCTCCGATCCAATCGGTTCTGCTGACCACGTGCTTGTCAAAGTGGACATCTCTCTGGCTGCGATCAGAGAACCACCTCACTGCAGTCCAGTCTGGCATTTCAATCAAGCCGACTGGCAGGGTCTCCAAACAGCCATCAAACTTCTAGACTGGTCTCCTCTCGCTACTTTCTCCAACATCAACTATTCCTGAGAATTCTTTCAAAGAGACTTGCTCTCCCTCATCACAGGTTTATCCTCTCTCGTCTTCAGTTGTGAAACCTTCCTCCTGCCCTTGGTTCATTGAAGCTTGTGGTGAGGCAGTTGTTCTGAAACAACTTGCATTTGCCTTATGGAAAGCAAACCCAACTGAGGTTAATCTCAGTTCCTTCCACAAAGCCCGGAACAAGTGTATCTACCCTCAGGAGAGCCTTAGACATATTGCTTGTTTTTGACATGGTCTGGCACCCTGCCCTGCTCTCCGAACTCTCTTCCTATGGTATCCAAGGCCATCTCCACTCATGACTCGCAGACTTCCTCTCCTGTCACAGTCACCATGTGGCCCTAAATTGAGTTCTCTCCTCTCATCCCCCCTTCCTGTCCAGGCTGGAGTTCCTCAAGGCAGCGTTCTGGGCCCTGTTCTTTTTCTGGTTTTCATCAATGATCTCTCCGACTCTCTGGAAAATCCTCTTTATCACTTTGCTGATGATTCCACCACCCTCTGCCATCTCTCAGACCGGCAAGCAGCAGCTTCTTCGCTCATTGCAGATCTGGATAAAATCACAAACTGGTCCAACACGTGGAACATGTCTTTCAATCCGGACAAATCTCACACTCTCACTATGTCTCTCCGAAAGGACCGTTTGGAACCCCCCCACCCCCCCATCCACTCTCTCAACAATGCGATGGAAGAAGTCCTTTCTTTCAAGCTTCTGGGTCTCACTATCTGCCATAACCTTTCCTGGGAAAGCCACATTTCAAACCTCACCTCCAAAGCCAGTCGCCGACTGGGAATCCTCCATCGTGCAGTCCTTCCTCGGCTCGCCTGAGCTCCTGACGACTTACAAAGCTTTCGTCCGCAGCCTGATGGAGTACTGCTCTCCCCTCTGGGCTGGTGCTCCTGCCTCCCACCTTTCTCGTCTTCACACTGTGGAAACCAAAGCATTTATGATCATTGGTATCTCCTATGATGAGGCCGAGTCTTTGGACCTCTCACTCTCTCACCGCAGGCAGGTCGGTGGTCTTTCTGTCTTCTCTCCTCTCCTCTCAGGCCTCGCCCTCCCCTACTCTGTCTGTCCTCTCCATATTCCCACAGGGCGCTCAAGGTCCACCAGCAACCCCCTTCTAGTAAAACTACCAAAATCACGAATCACTGCTCACCTTCATTCTTTCATTCCTCTTTTTTCCCGCCTTTGGAACAAACTCCCACACTCTCTTCAATCCCATTCTTCCCTCCAGGCCTTCAAAACAGCTGTTCACCGCCATGTCTTATCCAAACCCTCGATCGTTTCTACCCCCTTTAATCCACCCCAAACCCACCTCCTTCAAATTCCCTGCTTTCCTTCCTGAAAGTCCCTGTAATGTCCATCTTGTTTCACCATGTACCCCTCCCCATCCCTTTTACAGATCTCATGTCTCTATTCCCCACTGTTTTCTGCTTCTCTTTCCCGCGCGATTGTCTCCTGCTCCCCTTGTTATATGTTCTCTGTGTTAGCTCTTATACGAGCCTTGACATTGTATATATAAAGATGTTGTTCAAACTTGACTTGAAATTTGAAGAGGATTTGCACATCAGGTTGGCGAATTCAACCACCAATTATTTTTGAGGTCAACATCGGCCAAAAGGTCAACATTGGCTGAATTTCTAAAATTGTTAATTAAAATCTGATTGACTTGAAATTTGAAGAAGAGTTGCATATTTGGTCATTTAATTCAACCACCAATTATTTTTGAGGTCAAATTTGTGTCGTGGATTTTTGCAAGCATCGTGCTCAGCACGACGTGTTCTTCTTGTTTGTGTGTTTATCGCTTTCAGGTCACAGTTTTAAACTGATCTTCAGTAAACTTCACCACATGGTGGAGTTCGTAATTAGCAAGAAGCCTATTGTTTTTGAAGTCAAAGGGTCAACACAGGCCAAAGGTCAACAACTTCGGTGAGATTTCTAAAATCCTCAATCTTCATCCTATTGACTTGAAATTTGAAGAGTGTTTGAATATCAGGAAGAGTATTTGTCCCCTCTATCTTTTCACTCAATGACACTGTTGGTGTTCCTCCCATCCAACCCCCACCCTCTCTCTTTACTGTTCCTTTTGTTATGTTATGTCCTGATCCATTCAGTGTTCCAGCTCTTCCACGAGCCTTGACTCTACACAAAAAAAGGGGTAACCAAAATAATCATGACCAACAAGGACTTAAAAAGATGAGTCTGAAGCTTTATGGAAATGTGTTTACGAAGGTCAACTGGAAAGTTAGGTATCATTGTCATTGGACAGGAAAATATGGAGGCGGTGATGAAAACTTCTGAAATGTAAAAGCTGAAATAAATGATGTATCTTCAGGTCTTTGTCCCTCGTCCACTTTTGGTTCACCTTTAAGAATCAAAATATTTATCAAGAAAAGTACATATCGTTCACATACGCAGTCAACGCTCGGCTTGGTGTAAACATGAAAATGAGGTTTTGGATCGCGTTCCATTCATGGTTAGATAATTGTAATACTTTGCACTGAACCTCCAAACAATGGAAAATGATGAATCAAGGCAGTGAGTGTGTCATGCATCAGAAGTAGATGAACCAAGTTTGCTCAAACACAGCTACATCCAAAATACTACTTTTATAATCTTCTTACTTCTTCATGATAGTTATACGTTCGATGAACTTTCTCAACATGTACAAAAAATGGGGGGTATTTTGATAAAAGATATCTTGGTGAGTATCACGGCTCTTATCCAACATCGACAGATGTGTTTGAAAACTTCACAACACTCTGTGTTTAGGCTTATGTCCAAGAGTTCTGGCACTTTTGTTTTGAGCCAAAAAGTTTTTTAAGGGTGGTTTCAAAATCACAAATTTATACTCATTCCAAAAATCAATCTGTTAGTTGCTCCAACTTCTGTGTTTTTGGTGGAAAAATGCAACCATGCAACCATGAAAAATGCAAATGCAACCTCTTGGATAATCTGGTCAACGGGTGTGTCCTTCCTATAATTCACGGACAGGTGTTTGTGTCACGCTTCTCCTCATACAGTTCTGGGCCGATTACAACCAGACTTGCTACGTCGGATCAGCATGACCCCAATTAATGTATAGCGGTGTTTTTATGTTTGCTTGTGGTCTTGGTGGAGATGGAGTGGGGGGTCGCAAATTCTCTATGTAAATGTTTATAGTGCAGCGACGCCTCCAGGATAATTGAGGTAACACCGGTCAATGAGTGTATTATGAGACTGAGGATTCGTCACTCTCTCGGTGTCATTTCCCTGCTCTCCGTATCTGCTCCAACTGAGGCGAGTGATCTCAGTATGAAGGAAGCATATGCCGCGTTGGAGTCTGTGGTTGATCAGTGCCCCAGGTGAGATACTCTTCTAGTCTTGGGGGATTTCAATGCATCAACTGGAACTGATGGGGATGGTTATGAGACATGTGTTGGTCACCATGGGTCAGGAACTGTGAACCAGAATAGCACTAACTTTCTTGACTTTGCAGGAAGTCATGGACTTCGGGTGGCTGGTTCATGGTTTCAGTGCCCACAAGCTTATCGCTGGACTTGGCATTCCAACACTGGTGGTGTGGCAAAGGAGATTGACCATGTGTTCGTTGAAGGTCACTGGAGGATGATTGAGAATTGCACAGTCTACGGGAGGGCTCAGTTTCTCAAAATCGACCGGAGTGCTCAGTTACTCAATACTGACCACAGGCTTGTTGTAGAATCTTTGAAGTTGCAGCTAAAATCTTGGAGAATGGTACTCTCCCAGCCTAAGCTAAATGTTTGCAAGCTCAAGGATGAGAGGGTAGCTGAGGAGTTTGCAAATAGGCTGAATGGGGACATGGGGGGGGGGGTCTGGGTGTTTTGGTGAATCCTGAAGAGTTGTGGAGTGACTTCAAGTCTACCATCCTTGATGTTGCAGGGGATGTCTTGGAACTCACTGTCAGGCGAAGAAGAACTTTGTCTCCCAAGGGACATTGGATACCATTGACCAGAGTCACAGGGACAGGCTTGATGGCAAAGCTGAGCTGTTCAAGGAGTTGAGGTGTAAAACTGTACGATCACTGAGGGCAGATAAGGAGGCCTATGTGTGAGGAATCAGTGAAGAGGTAGAGCATCACCTGTGGACGAGTGATTCTCGTTATGCTTTCAGAGGAATTTGTGCATTACGTTCCTCCAAGCCTGTCCCTCGGTGTAATGCAGTGAGAGTGGACGGTGGAGGGCACTTGACAGAGGAGTCCGAAGTGAAGGCCCGCTGGGCCTGTTACTTTGAGTGGCTGTACCAGGCTGATCTACCAGCTGTTGAGTTGGATCCAGGGGTGTTACTATCCCTATTGCTCCCCGTTAATCCTCATCTCAGATGCAGTCATCTCAATTACCCTAAAACCCGCCCAATCAACTGTGAACTGCCTTCATTTATGGAATCACAGGCTGCGGTGAACCAATTGAAAGGGGATAAAGCTCCTGGGATCTGTGACATCCAGGCTTAACGTCTCAAGGCTGCTGTAATGCTGTACTCATGTCATTGCGTGGAGTTATGTGCTGTTTGGAGCACGTGCATCATCACAACTGACTCCAAGGGGGCCATGTTGTCCCTCTTTGGAAAGGGAAGGGTGATCACCCCAGGACTGTAACAGCAACTGAGGTGTGACGCTGCTCTCGGTGCCGGACAAGGTCTTTGCTCGGATAATTATTGATAGGATTCGCCACAATCTGCTTGAGCACTTCATCCAGAGCAGTCAGGCTTTATACCAAAGAGGTCAACGATTGACCGTATCGTTGCTCTTCGGGTCCTCACCGAACGCAGCAGAGAGTTTCGGCAGGGGCTGCTTGCAGCTTATGTTGATCTCTATAAAGCGTTTAATTCAGTGAATCGCGATGCCTTGTGGAGGATTCTTGGTCTTCATGGGGTGCCACCGAAACTGATCAATCTGATGTCTGAACTATACTCTGGTGCTAAGAGTGCTGTGAAGTATGGTGATACCATCTCCAACTTATTTCTAGTTGTTACTGGGGTTTGTCAGGGGTGTGTACCCCACACTTTTCAGCGCTTGTATGGAATGGATTCTGGGGAGGATGTCGGAGAGATCAAGTTGCAGTTCATCGTTTGGGAGACGGTGCATCATTTGTCAGAGAGATCAAGTTGATTTGCAGAGGGTCAAGATCTCTGACCTTGATTTCACAGACGATGCAGTCATCTTTAGGGAGACACTGGATATCTTTGTGGGGGCCCTCGACACACTGAATGAGGAGTCCGAGTTGCTAGGATTACAGGTTTCCTGAGTCAAAACTAAGATCCAGGCTTCCAGTGACATCTTGGATGCTGCTATCTTGTCTGTACTTGTTTGTGGTGAGGATGTTGAGGTCATGGAGAGATTCACTTACCTTGGCAGTGATAATCACATCTCCGCATGTTGTGAGCCAGAGGTCGATAGATGTTTGGGTCGGGCCTGGCGAATCATGATTCACTGAATCATCGGGTGTGGTGCTCTCGGTACCCGTGCAGGAGGACAGAAGTCTGAGTCTTTACGTCCTTGGTCCTTCCAGTCTTGCTCTATGGATGTGAGACTTGGACTCCAACCAGGAATCTGAGACGGACACTTAACTCCTTCGGTACCAGGTCTCTTCGGAGAATCCTTGGCTATCGCTGGTCAGACTATGTGTTCAACAAGCATTTGCTGAGAGACTGAGATGAGATTTGTTACCTGCATTGTCCGTGAGCATCAGCTGTGGCTGTATGGACATGTGGCTCGTTTTCCTGACGCTGATCCTGCTCACCAGAGTCTCTCAGCGAGGGACCCTCGTGAGTGGAAGCGGCCATCGGGCCAACCATGTGCCTCCTAGTTGTAGCAGGTTGATCGGCATCTTCCTGGGGGCTGGCCAGACGGAAGCCCCTGTAGGACCAGCAGAAAGTTGATGTGACGACATGCTACTCTGGCGCATGCTGCCATAACTGTCCTGACCTGCATTGCCACCTCCAAGTGGGAGAGGGTACAACAAGTCCTCACCCTTTACAGTCCTGTATTCCTATCCCCACATTTCCAGTGCAGTGAGCTGTTTAAATTTTAAGCAGTAGGTATATTTTGCTTCACGCATGAAACCCGAGTTTTTTGTTTTTTATTTTCAGAGGCCATTGAGGCAGCTGTTAGTTGCCAATACACTGCTCAAATAAAGATATATGTTGGAAGAACGTGTTGCACGCTTGGAACAAGATCACCCATCGGGCAGGTACTCTGCGAGTAACAATAATACTTCCTTAAAACAGCCCTAATTATTCCCACCTTCTTGTGGGGTCAGCCAGGGAAAGTTTTTTTTTTTTTTTTTTTTTTTTTTTTTGTATACCTTGGTCGAGGCTCGTATGAGAGCTAACACACAACTCACAGCAAGGAGGCATGAGACAAGAGGGGCGGGAGTGGAAGGGACAAAACATTGGGGAACAGACACAGGTGAACTGTGGAAGGGAGAGGGATGGGGATGGGACGGGGAACATGGCGAGGGGAAGATGGACATTAAAGGGACTTTCAGGAAGGAAAGCAGGAGAATTGAAGAAAGTGTGCTTCGGTGGATTATCGGGGTAGAAAAGATCGAGGATTTGGATGGGGAAGATAAGAGGTGGTGGTGAACAGCTGTTTTGAAAGCCTGAAGGGAAGAATGGGAAAGAATAGAGTGAGGAAGTTTATTCCAAAGGCGGGAAAAAAGAGGAATGAAAGAGTGAAGATGAGCAGTGATTCGTGATTTTGGTAGTTTTACCAGAAGGGGGTTGTTGGCGGACCTTGAGCGCCCTGTGGAAATGTGGTTGGGACAAATCGCAGAGAGAGCAGGGGGGCAAGGCTGGAGAGGAGTCGGTAGAAGACAGAAAGACCACCGACCAACCTGCGGTGATTGAGTGAGAGGCCCAAAGACTCAGCTTCATTGCGGGAGATGCCAATGATCTTAAAAGCCCTGGTTTCGACAGCGTGAAGTCGAGAAAGGTGGGAGGCAGGAGCACCAGCCCAGAGGGGAGAGCAGTACTCCATCAGGCTACGGACAAAAGCTTTGTAAGTGGTCAGGAGCTCAAGAGGGCCGAGGAAGGACTTTGCACGACGGAGGATTCCCAGTCGGCGACTGGCTTTTGAGGCAAGGTTGGAAATGTGACTTTCCCAGGAAAGGTCATGGCAGATAGTGAGACCCAGAAGCTTGAAAGAAAAGACTTCTTCCAGAGGATTGTTGAGAAAGTGGATGGGGGGGTTTTGTAAACGGTCCTTTCGAAGAGACATAGTGAGAGTGTGAGATTTGTCTGGATTGAAAGACATGTTCCACGTGTTGGACCAGTTTGTGATTTTATCCAGATCTGCAGTGAGCGAAGAAGCTGCTGCTTGCCGGGCTGAGGGATGACAGATGGTACGGCAGAGGGTTGAGTCATCGGCAAAGAGAAATAGAGTATTTTCCAGAGAGTCCGAGAGATCATTGATGAAAACCAGAAAAAGAACAGGGCCCAGAACGCTACCTTGAGGAACTCCAGCCTGCACACGAAGAGGGGATGAAAGAACTCCATTTAGGGCCACACGTTGACTGCGACAGGAGAAGTTGTTTTTGGTTCAAGTCTTTCACGAACCGCCTTGCCGGCCCTGATGTTCGGCTAAATGTGATCGGAATGTGTAATTTGTTTATGGTACCGGCGATGACTCGCCGACTCTTCACAAAGGTCACCATGGAATGTTTAGTAAATCCACAAAGTAATGCTGTCATCCAGGAGGGACACCCAGTTTAACGACCATCTGAGGGATGGCACAAACATTGATGAAGCACC
The DNA here is from genome assembly GCF_056783735.1 of Eptatretus burgeri. Lineage (NCBI taxonomy): Eukaryota > Metazoa > Chordata > Myxini > Myxiniformes > Myxinidae > Eptatretus > Eptatretus burgeri. The sequence goes on from NC_140971.1 coordinate 100,127,650, forward strand.
TTGCCTGTGAAACACCGGTATGACAATTTATAGCTGGGTCGGGATTCAAACCCAGGCTAGACAGCTTAGAGCGAGCATGGGTACCTCTTTGCTATCCTGCTGTGATGTAGCGATTCATTGCTTTATCACTGAAATTTTTTTTACTCATTGTAATCATCTAATTACCCTCACCGAAGAAGAGGGTATTGTATTTGGGTCCGTTTGTTTGCTTGTCCGCAAAGAACTTTCGTGTTTTGCTCCGCAACCGCTTGTCAGATCGAGACAACATTTTCAACATAGGAGCGACTATTCATGAAGAATTTTTTATTGATAATTATGACGTCATAGGTCACATGGTGTGACAGCCCTGTTGGAGAAACAGAAAACTTTGGACCTCTGTCTCTCTGAAACCGCACCGAGGAAAAAAGTTGCAACTTGACACAAAGTAAGTACTCCTCATGGGGAATAAGTGATTTTTGTGACATCATAGGTGCCTTCATTATGACGTCAAAATTGCATATGTAAAATGCTACATCTGACCAGTATGCAAATTTTGAGGGTCATCTCGGGATAAAATTATCCACAGAAAAAAAATTTGACACCGTCATCAGTCACATGATTCCGCAACCATATTGTTTAAAAAAAAAAACCTTCAAAAATATTCTTCTCTGAAGTGGCTGATCAGATGGAGGCGAAACTTTACATGTATGACCACCTATCCATGCGAAACAAAAGGTTCACACATATTACGTCGTAAGTCACATGGTTTGGCAGCCATATTGGATTTACCCTAAAACCTATAAAAAAAATCTTCTCCAGAACGGCTGGACAGATCGAGAGGAAACTTTAAACAAATGTTTCCTAAGCCTTTGATGTACAAGTTTGTTGAGGAATAATTGCTAGGTCACATGGTTTGGCAGCCATATGGATTAAAGAAAAATATTAATGTTTTCTGTGGAACCGCTTCATCAATCGACGTGAAACTTCACCATTATGATCTAGTCGTGATGGGGAATGCACATGTTAAATTTCAACTTGATCGGACACATGGTGTAGCAGCAGAATTTTTTTTATCATTATTATTTTATTTAATAAGGCTGACTTGGCTGTTCCTGGATTTGAACAGGTTTGAGGCTCGAGGAGTAACAGCTGAAATGTGATTCCTATCCCAGTTCCTCCTGATGACTTCATCTTTGTTTTTTACTTGTTCGGGCTCCTGATTACTCCAATGCAGGACTGTACCTATTCGGTCTTCCATTTGAATTGAATTAATTTTAATCCCATTCTAAATTACATTGAATAATAATATTAAAAACGTCATGGATCAGGGTCAGGCGTCGATCAAAACGAGGTTGCGTCAAAGCGGGACGTCTCGGTACCCAGTAATCACTGCCAGCAGTTTTTAAGTGGCATTTCTAGTTGTGTCTCTTATTAATTACGTAATACACCATTGCACAAACACCACGCAAAATACAGAACACAAAACTACGCAAAACAGAACACAAAACTACACAAAGCACACAAAACAAGTCCTGGAGAGGGTGTGCAATCTCTGATTGCTTTTTTTGTTGTTATAGTTTGAATTTGGGTAATTTGTGGACACCTTGTATGAATGAAACCAATCCAAATCAAATCAAATCCTGTCATTTAAAATACTCGGAAGAACTGATAAATACAGTATCATCAAGTGGAAGAGTGAATTGGAAAGCATAGATCGATTGATTTGTGATGACGGCAACATGGTCGATGTGATGGGAAGTGACGGGATACTGCATGCGAAATCCTGTACAGGATGTCGATGTGGCATCGGTGCGAGAAAGCTCGTGACGTCACACTGCCAATCGAAGACATACGAGAGTGAGACCTTGCCTATCGACGACAGGTCCCTGCAGGTCTATCGGTCTGTGCGTCAATCCTTGTGAGTGGAATGGAAGTGAAACATTGTGTTTCTAAAATTGATCGTACCTTTCATCCAATATGGGTTTTGACCACATTATGAAGGGTCTGCAGGTTTTCAGAAACAAAACGGGTCAAACCCGTAAAATCTGGGTCACTTGCTATGGTATGGTTTATAGTGCAAAACCACACTGGTGGAGTGAACAGTCTTCATGGAAAGTTTGAGCCTCGTGGGTCAAAAGTTGTGGTTGGTGAATAACACACACACACACACACACACACACACACACACACACACACACACACACACACACACACACACACACACACACACACACACACACACACACACACACACACACACACACACACACACACACACACACACACACACACACACACACACACACACACACACACACACACACACACACACACACACACACACAGCTGAAATATGTCTATGTATTGTGGTTATATACTTGGGATCATTCCAATAGCACTGGGCCAGAGACGATGGACTAACACAGGCCGAAGGCCTACCAATCTGTGCTGTTTCATGGAATGGCAGCGCATGATTATATTGGGGTGGAGTGAGGCCAGCTGTCCAACCAATGGGTGTGAAGAAGTTTAAAAAGGAGAAAACTCTGATGAAAATTGACGAAACTCCTTGAAACTCAAACTTCTTCTGCAACTTATCATAATAAAGCCGTGTACCAAGTTTCAGTTGAATATATTAAAGGGTGTGGGAAAAGGTTGGAAAAAAAACCCCACAGTTGGGACAGATGGACAGACTGACGGACAGCAAACTTATAGTCCCCTCCGGTGAAACCGGTTGGGGACTAATAATGCAACTATCATAGAACATGGCCATATGAGCTGTTTGAGAAGACCAGCACTTCAGTGCTCGTTGTGGACAGGCCCTCCAACGAGTCATGATTGATTTTTTGGAGTCAATGAATCATTGATTTTTTTCATGATAATGGAGAAAATGTGGACATCACTGAAACTCCAAAATTGACATCAGAAAATCGCTCCACTTGGGGTGCTAGCCAGTATTACAAATCATTTTTAGCTCGCCTGTTCGAAGAACAGAGAGCGATAGCGATACCCCCGGCGTGAGCATGAGCGTGAAAATGTTGAATTTTTTGTATTACGGAAAAACTCCTTGACGGATTTCGACGAAACTTGGTGGGGGGAGGGGGGGTTAGGTATGGTCCAAGGATCATGCCATTAGATTTTGGACTTGGTCCCCCCCCCAAAAAAAAATTGTTAGAGGAATTTTTTTTTGCATTTCTACATGTTTTAAGTGATTTCCAATCCCCCCCCAAAAAAAAGTTAGAAAAAAATTTTTGCAACTTTTTTTGACAATTTCGATTTCTTTTTTTTACATTTCCACATTTTAAGTGATTTCCAACCCCCCCCCCCCGCCCCAAAAATAAATTGTTAGAGGAATTTTTTTTTTTGCATTTCTACATGTTTTAAGTGATTTCCAACCCACCTAAAAATTGTTACAAAAAAAAATTTTTTGCAACTTTTTTTTTCAACAAAATTTTGATTTCTTTTTTCCACATGTTTTAAGTGATTTCCACTTAAAAAAATATTTTTCTACATGTTTTAAGTGATTTCCAGCCCCCCCCCAAAAAAAAAATTGTTAGAGAATTACAACAAATATTAATTATTAGACTCGTCTTTTAAAAACGAGAAATGTATCAACAGGCAAGCATTGGGTGGCTTTGACACCAACTCTGGTATTTTATCTTATGCTGTGGAGAACATGTGGTGATCAATAAAATTTCTTTCAACAGTGATAAAAATCATAAAGTGCATGTCCAACACTGTGATGCAGTCCCTTGTCCACTGCAGATGGGCCGAGAAGGGGACTCCACAAGGAGGGCTGCTGTGCCTGCTAATGAAGATAAGATCAACTCGTATATCTTTACAATTTACATTCCAGCTTGAGTTTCCCATTCTCTTCTGGGTGAACACACACACACACACACCACCAGCTGTGATATTTAGCTACATCATACATGATACATACATATACATAAACTGTACATACATACCTAGAAACATCCATACACATCGAAACATGTACACTCTAAACGATCCATACACATCGAAACATGTACACTCTAAACTATCCACACACATCGAAACATGGACACTCTAAACCATCCATACACATGCATGTATGCTGTATATACAGACCGACAACTATACAAACACACATAACTTCCTACTATACATACACATAACTTCCTACTATACATACACACATACATGCAAACATACATATTGTACATACAAACATACATACTGTACATACACACATACGTACACTATACATACATACTGTACATACACACATACATACTGTTACGGTTGTGGAAATTCACAGAGCACCATATAGGTCCTTAGATCAGTTATGTCGATAAGTCTGTGTTCAGATAGATTTCCCCACCGATGTTTAAAGGGTATTATTCGTGTGCAGGGCTGTGATCTTTGAGGTAGCCGTTTTTCTTTTGCTATCGTTATTTTGGACCAACCGCGTTTCAACAACCACAACCACCTTCTCCACAACGCTGACCACAACCACCTTCTCCACAATCGCCAACATCCCCACAGACAATGAACAACCACCTTCTCCATAATGCCAACCACAACCACCCTTCTCCACAATGCCAACCACAACCACCCTTCTCCACAATGCCAACCACAGCCACCATCTCCTAAACCACATCTCCCCCGATAACCAACAACAAACACCATCGCCTTACCTTCAACTCCGCAAACGCCGCCATCTTTGTGCCAGCCATGGCGAGTTCCCAGCGAACAGCATCGCTGCAAACAGACGTGGGGGTGTCCTCGTTGCGCAGGAACGATGATTTCACCCACCTCCGCTCTCCTTTGTTGGCACCAGCGATGGTGATCCACGTCCTCTTGCTCCGAGCTTCGCCTCAAATTCGGATCAGGAGATCGAGGCGGGCAGACGCAGCGGGGGGGGGGGGTCAGAGGTGAGGGATCAGAGATCAAACCTCGCCTCATGGATCCCATATAACAGCGCGCAAAGATCCAAGCTTGGAGTCAGTCGGTCTGGGTTTGGAGTTTTGTGAAGATCAAGGTTCGAGTCCAGTGGAAGGCAGTGGAGGTCTCGGTTCGCCGAGGAGACGGGAGCTGGGAGCACAGCCAAGCCTGCCATGCAGAAGTGCGCGTTCGTGTGCGGGACGTGGGGAGAGCCGGAGAGAGGTCGCCAGCCAACACCGAACGGTCCGAGGTGATTGGGCTTCGGGACAGTCCGAGCGGCGCTGAGGGACGGACGGGCTCTTGAAGAGAGCTTCAACTCTAAGAGAGCAAAGACCCATACGTTCCTCTGAGGCGTTGCCGGCTGGGCCCGAATCACCAGGCCGCCAGACAAGGCCGAGGCCGAACCATGGTCACGCCAACTGCCGTGAGGACGGGTCGCCCCAGCAAGGCACCGTGAAAGCGAAGGTAACCAGCCCGGCCTCTCGGAGCTTCTGCGGTCATCACAGCTCCGAGCTCATAAAGACCCAAGAGGTCCAGTCTACCCATCGTCTTTCCTGGGGGTTTTCCTTGTTTCTTTGCATGAACGTTGTGGCGCCATGGTAGAACTGATGTTAAGTGCAAGTGAATGTACATAATAAATATACGGTTGTAGTCTTTGTCTTGCTCGTGTCTTGTCCCTACCCCCCCCCCCCCCCCCATTCATTGCATGCTTGTATATCTCTGCATTGCTGCTTTCACTGTATATGTGTGCAAATAAATGTCTTTGTGTGAATGTAAACCTGTTCGTTGCATCCTTTTCCCTCCATTGAACTGCCGTATTGCATTCGGAATATTGCTGGCTTTTTAATAGCCGAAAATAGAATCGGATCCAACGGGGCTTTTGCCATAATACCCCGCTCGGTTATCCCAAAACGAAGCGAGCTGCTTAAGCGGCTCGTTTCCAAGCGGGCCCCGTTGAGGTACGACTAGTCTCTCGGTAGTCTGCCCGCGCGATTAATTAGGTATATCGAGAATTCGGCGATTGACCCTGTAGCGCGGGTAGCGTGTTGACTAGGCTGTGGTGTGCATGAAAAACACACCCGTAGTGGGATTTCGGCATTTGATCCGGAAGGCTGCTACTGGATTGCTACGTTGGTGGGCGAAGCGGCCGCAATTAGCTAAACGCGGTCGCTCGCACGCCGGCGGGCGAAAATCTACAATACATACAAACATACATACTGTACATACACATACATACATACTGTACATACACACATGCAAACTATACATACGTGCAAACACACACAAACATACTGTACATACAAACATCCATATTGTTACGGCCACGGGTTGTCACTTGTCACTCCCAATACCAGCTTGTCACTCAGGGGGATTAATCTCCGGTTGTCCTCGGTAGAGCCGGACCTGGGGCCACCGCTCACTATTAACGTTGTGGTACGGTGGGTTGTTTTAGAACCACGAACGCCACCAAATCAACCACAAGTTCCAGTGTCCACCGTCTAATTATTCCGTTTAACGAGAGGTCACGTGGTTACCTGAGTGCGCCCTCGGCAAAGCACCAATATTATCTGATTACATTTTAATTTGGGCAGCCGAGCGTTTTAACCGCTGGTGCGTGCTGACGATTTTTGGTCAAAAAGGTGGTAATTATCTCGCAGTCTATCTCGGTTCGGACAATGCCAGACCAATGGAAGGAGAGGACAAACACGGACAGGTTGGAAATCGACAAATGATTTATTAATAAAAAAATAAATAAATGGAAAGAACTTTTTATTTTCTGAGGTAAATAAATGAATTAATTTCAAAGCAACCGAAATAAATAATTACTCAGGCAAAATCGATCAAAATGCCAGGAAAGAGACAAAGAGCAGATGCTTATCGGGGAGGGGTTGACTTACAGTTAAACACAGACAAGGGTACCTAACAGATCATTTCGGGTGGGGGGGGGAAGAATCGTCTAGCTCACCAGAGAGTAGTCGTCCAGCTCACCAGAGAGTAGTCGTCCGTGAAGTGAAAACGTCCTGAAATGTGTGCGTGCGTGTCATGTCCGTCGCCAACACCCAGCCTTGCCGTGCACCCTCTCGCGGACAGTTTTGAATGCCAGTCGACTTCTGGGAAGGCACGGAGATCGTCTGTCGTGGGTTTAGACTCTGGTGCTGCGACACAGGCAATTCCTCACACTTCACGAAACTGGTGCCGACCAGTGACGGACACGGTCCGTCGGTGACTGACCCGCGCCTCACACGGTGGCCGACCCGTGCCTCACTCGTTGTCGGCGCTGCTCTTACCCACACGTGCACCACACACTCACTTGCTCAAGCACTGGGAAGGACGAATTGTCTCGTTGGTGCTGGTCAAACACCCATACACGCACCACACACTCGCTTGCTCACTTCTTGCGCTTTCTTCTCCTCCCTCCTCTTACCTCTCTCTGCCTTTCTTTCTCGTACTCTTCTCCCTCCTCTAACTTCTCTCACCTCAGAACGGAACTCCAATTCGTTTTATATCTGTGGGCGGTCTCGGCAGGCGCAGTCCGCCCCAAGCTCACCCCACCCCACTTGCGCACGGTTGCCATGACGACCCGTGCGCTCTCAAAAAATGGCAGGGGTCGGTGCTCGCGAAAGAACACGTGCATAAACGTTGCTGAGGAAAAATAAGGGTGCACGTCAGAGCTCGAGAAAGAAATGTGTGTAAACGTGTCTGTCGTAAAGAAAAAAAAAAAGCTTCACATGAGAGAGGGGATCTATTCTTTACCCTTCTCAACGCATCAAATTTAAGATCCCATTAGACATGGGGATGGGGCTAATCTGAACATATATTTAAGGAAATAACTGTCTGAGGACCTGGATGTGTGGATGCATTCATCAGACCGGATTCTAAAATCTGTAACAAGATATACATACATACATACCTGCAAACACATACATACTGTACATACAAACATACATGCTAACATACACAAACACACACATGTACAAACTGAACATACACGCAAACATACATACTATACATACATACATGCAGACACATACATACTGTACATACATACACACATACTGTACATACATACATACAAACACACACATACTGTACATACAAACATACACATACATACAAACACACATACTGTAAATACATACAAACACATACATGCATACACATACAAACACACATATACTGCACATACATACACTGTACATACAAACACACACATACTGCACATACAAACATACACATACATGCATATACATACAAACACACATACTGTAAATACATACAAACACATACATGCATACACATACAAACACACATATACTGCACATACAAACATACACATACATGCATATACATACAAACACACATATACTGCACATACATACACATAGAAACACACACATACTGTACATACAAACACACACATACTGCACATACAAACACACACATACAAACATATGTATGCGGCTTTATTTAGTGCTTGTCAAACATCTCACGAAGTCCTTTGTGAAGAGTGGGCGAGCTATCACCAGCACTCTGAACAAAACACAAATACCTGCCCAAAACTTAGTCAAACGTCAGGAATAACCATCTGGTTCGTGAAAGACTTGGGCAAAGCTTCCCTCGACCAACCCCACAACAACGTGGGAATAATTGTTCCCGAAGAATAACAATAATACAAATACACCGCAATCTGCACGGTGTGCACATGCACATGCACGTACGGGAGCGGGTGTTTCTCCCATAATAAAAATGATGTCATGAACACGTGGTGCTTTCCCCCGACTGGTGTTTTGCTCACTTTGTGACGTCATGCGCTTGTTCTCATTGGTGTATCTGCAATAAAAGGTGCTCCTTGATCCTGAAGTTAGTTATAAGTGGTGAACGTGAAAAGCATTTTATGAAACTTTTCCCGTAATTGATCCAAAACTTTTGCTCATCACATCCAAAGTATCGTTTGAGGGAATGAAAGAAACATCGATCAACAAGGGCTGTCTTCGCCTGTTTTCCAGACCAGCAGGACACTTCAGCTTCACTTTCCCTCCATTTTCCATTTGCATGCCTTGTTCAAATTGATTCAGTGCACACGAGCTCGTTTCTACAAACTGTCATTTGGAGCCTACTTTATGGCACCATAAATTTACCCTTTCTCAATCTGTGGAATGGCTCCACTTGGAGATGTTTACACATGGAGTGCATGTGCCTGGGATCGTTTGAAATATTTATTTTTGCATTAACTTTATAGGGTTTGAAGAATGGAGCCAATGTATCTGATTTATTGTCTAATATCTAAAGGAAGGCTCGTGATGAAGCTGCAAAGGAAGCGAGTTCGTTTTACCCACTCCGAGATGAACGAGGCTTCCACCAATTTGAATATTTAAACATCAAAACGATAACACTTGAGTGTGGACAACGCACACGTGCACGTGACGATGGCACAACATTTTAATCCAACAAGCACTCAAATCGGTTGATCTATCACAAACCAGACAGAGAGATGGAGGACATCTGGCCATCATGTTGTTGACACACAGTCACGTGATGGTTATTTCATATACACACAGTGTCATGTGATGGTTATTTTATATACACAGTGTCATGTGATGGCTATTTTATACACACGCAGTGTCGTGTGATGGTTATTTTATACACACAGTGTCGTGTGATGGTTATTTTATATACACAGTGTCATGTGATGGTTATTTTATACACACGCAGTGTCATGTGATGGTTATTTCATACACACAGTGTCATGTGATGGTTATTTTATATACACAGTGTCATGTGATGGTTATTTTATACACACGCAGTGTCATGTGATGGTTATTTCATACACACAGTGTCATGTGATGGTTATTTCATATACACAGTGTCATGTGATGGTTATTTTATATACACAGTGTCATGTGATGGTTATTTTATATACACAGTGTCATGTGATGGTTATTTTATATACACACAGTGTCATGTGATAGTTATTTTATATACACACAGTGTCATGTGATGGTTATTTTATATACACACAGTGTCATGTGATGGTTATTTTATACACACACAGCATCATGTGATGGTTATTTTATACACACACAGCGTCATGTGATGGTTATTTCATATACACAGTGTCATGTGATGGTTATTTTATACACACACAGTGTCATGTGATGGTTATTTCATATACACAGTCACGTGATGGTTATTTTATATACACACAGTGTCATGTGATGGTTATTTTATATACACACAGTGTCACGTGATGGTTATTTTATTTACACACAGTGTCACGTGATGGTTATTTTATACACAGTGTCATGTGATGGTTACTTTATAGATACACAGTCACGTGATGGTTATTTTACACAAACACAGTCACGTGATGGTTATTTTACACAAACACAGTCACGTGATGGTTATTTTACACAAACACAGTCACGTGATGGTTATTTGACACAAACACAGTCACGTGATGGTTATTTTACACAAACACAGTCACGTGATGGTTATTTTACACAAACACAGTCACGTGATGGTTATTTTATACACACACAGTGTCACGTGATGGTTATTTTATACACACGCAGTGTCACGTGATGGTTATTTTATACACACGCAGTGTCACGTGATGGTTATTTTATACACACACAGTGTCACGTGATGGTTATTTTATACACACGCAGTGTCAAGTGATGGTTATTTTATACACACGCAGTGTTATGTGATGGTTATTTTATACACACAGTGTCATGTGATGGTTATTTTATTTACACAGTGTCATGTGATGGTTATTTTATATGCACAGTGTCATGTGATGGTTATTTTATATACACAGTGTCATGTGATGGTTATTTTATACACACGCAGTGTCATGTGATGGTTATTTCATACACACAGTGTCATGTGATGGTTATTTTATATACACAGTGTCATGTGATGGTTATTTTATACACACGCAGTGTCATGTGATGGTTATTTCATACACACAGTGTCATGTGATGGTTATTTCATATACACAGTGTCATGTGATGGTTATTTTATATACACAGTGTCATGTGATGGTTATTTTATATACACAGTGTCATGTGATGGTTATTTTATATACACACAGTGTCATGTGATAGTTATTTTATATACACACAGTGTCATGTGATGGTTATTTTATATACACACAGTGTCATGTGATGGTTATTTTATACACACACAGCGTCATGTGATGGTTATTTCATATACACAGTGTCATGTGATGGTTATTTTATACACACACAGCGTCATGTGATGGTTATTTCATATACACAGTGTCATGTGATGGTTATTTTATACACACACAGTGTCATGTGATGGTTATTTCATATACGCAGTCACGTGATGGTTATTTTATATACACACAGTGTCATGTGATGGTTATTTTATATACACACAGTGTCATATGATGGTTATTTTATTTACACACAGTGTCACGTGATGGTTATTTTATACACAGTGTCATGTGATGGTTACTTTATAGATACACAGTCACGTGATGGTTATTTGACACAAACACAGTCACGTGATGGTTATTTTACACAAACACAGTCACGTGATGGTTATTTTACACAAACACAGTCACGTGATGGTTATTTTATACACACACAGTGTCACGTGATGGTTATTTTATACACACGCAGTGTCACGTGATGGTTATTTTATACACACGCAGTGTCACGTGATGGTTATTTTATACACACACAGTGTCACGTGATGGTTATTTTATACACACGCAGTGTCAAGTGATGGTTATTTTATACACACGCAGTGTTATGTGATGGTTATTTTATACACACAGTGTCATGTGATGGTTATTTTATTTACACAGTGTCATGTGATGGTTATTTTATATGCACAGTGTCATGTGATGGTTATTTTATATACACACACAGTATCCTGTGATGGTTATTTTATATACACAGTCATGTGATGGTTATTTTATATGCACAGTGTCATGTGATGGTTATTTTATATGCACAGTGTCATGTGATGGTTATTTTATACACACAGTGTCATGTGATGTTTATTTTATAGATACACAGTCACGTGATGGTTATTTTATAGATACACAGTCACGTGATGGTTATTTTATAGATACACAGTCACGTGATGGTTATTTTACACAAACACAGTCACGTGATGGTTATTTTACACAAACACAATCACGTGATGGTTATTTTACACAAACACAGTCACGTGATGGTTATTTTATACACACACAGTGTCACGTGATGGTTATTTTATACACACACAGTGTCACGTGATGGTTATTTTATACACACACAGTGTCACGTGATGGTTATTTTATACACACACAGTCACGTGATGGTTATTTTATACACACACAGTCACGTGATGGTTATTTTATACACACACAGTCACGTGATGGTTATTTTATACACACACAGTCAAGTGATGGTTATTTTATATACACAGTCATGTGATGGTTATTTTATACACACACAGTCACGTGATCGTTATTTTATACACACACAGTCACGTGATGGTTATTTTATACACACAGTGTCATGTGATGGTTTTTTTATCTCCACACAGTGTCATGTGATGGTTCTTTTATATACACACAGTGTCATGTGATGGTTCTTTTATATACACACAGTGTCCTGTGATGGTTATGTTATACACACACAGTGTCCTGTGATGGTTATTTTATATACACAGTCATGTGATGGTTATTTTATATGCACAGTGTCATGTGATGGTTATTTTATATACACAGTGTCATGTGATGGTTATGAGATGTACACAGTGTCATGTGATTATTTTATATATACACAGTGTCATGTGATGGTTATGAGATGTACACAGTGTCATGTGATTATTTTATATATACACAGTGTCATGTGATGGTTATGAGATGTACACAGTGTCATGTGATTATTTTATATATACACAGTGTCATGTGATGGTTATTTTATATACACAGTGTCATGTGATGGTTATTTTATACACACAGTGTCATGTGATGTTTATTTTATACACACAGTGTCATGTGATGGTTATTTTATAGATACACAGTCACGTGATGGTTATTTTACACAAACACAGTCACGTGATGGTTATTTTACACAAACACAGTCACGTGATGGTTATTTTACACAAACACAGTCACGTGATGGTTATTTTACACAAACACAGTCACGTGATGGTTATTTTATACACACACAGTGTGACGTGATGGTTATTTTATACACACAGTGTCACGTGATGGTTATTTTATACACACAAAGTGTCACGTGATGGTTATTTTATATACACAGTCATGTGATGGTTATTTTATATACACAGTCATGTGATGGTTATTTTATACACACAGTGTCATGTGATGGTTATTTTATACACACAGTGTCATGTGATGGTTCTTTTATCTCCACACAGTGTCATGTGATGGTTCTTTTATATACACACACTGCCATGTGATGGTTCTTTTATACACACACAGTGTCCTGTGATGGTTATTTTATATACACAGTCATGTGATGGTTATTTTATATGCACAGTGTCATGTGATGGTTATTTTATATGCACACACAGTATCCTGTGATGGTTATTTTATATACACAGTCATGTGATGGTTATTTTATATGCACAGTGTCATGTGATGGTTATTTTATACACACAGTGTCATGTGATGTTTATTTTATAGATACACAGTCACGTGATGGTTATTTTATAGATACACAGTCACGTGATGGTTATTTTATAGATACACAGTCACGTGATGGTTATTTTACACAAACACAATCACGTGATGGTTATTTTACACAAACACAGTCACGTGATGGTTATTTTATACACACACAGTGTCACGTGATGGTTATTTTATACACACACAGTGTCACGTGATGGTTATTTTATACACACACAGTGTCACGTGATGGTTATTTTATACACACACAGTCACGTGATGGTTATTTTATACACACACAGTCACGTGATGGTTATTTTATACACACACAGTCACGTGATGGTTATTTTATACACACAGTGTCATGTGATGGTTTTTTTATCTCCACACAGTGTCATGTGATGGTTCTTTTATATACACACAGTGTCATGTGATGGTTCTTTTATATACACACAGTGTCCTGTGATGGTTATGTTATACACACACAGTGTCCTGTGATGGTTATTTTATATACACAGTCATGTGATGGTTATTTTATATGCACAGTGTCATGTGATGGTTATTTTATATACACAGTGTCATGTGATGGTTATGAGATGTACACAGTGTCATGTGATTATTTTATATATACACAGTGTCATGTGATGGTTATGAGATGTACACAGTGTCATGTGATTATTTTATATATACACAGTGTCATGTGATGGTTATTTTATATACACAGTGTCATGTGATGGTTATTTTATACACACAGTGTCATGTGATGTTTATTTTATACACACAGTGTCATGTGATGGTTATTTTATAGATACACAGTCACGTGATGGTTATTTTACACAAACACAGTCACGTGATGGTTATTTTACACAAACACAGTCACGTGATGGTTATTTTATACACACACAGTCACGTGATGGTTATTTTATACACACACAGTCAAGTGATGGTTATTTTATATACACAGTCATGTGATGGTTATTTTATACACACACAGTCACGTGATCGTTATTTTATACACACACAGTCACGTGATGGTTATTTTATACACACAGTGTCATGTGATGGTTTTTTTTATCTCCACACAGTGTCATGTGATGGTTCTTTTATATACACACAGTGTCATGTGATGGTTCTTTTATATACACACAGTGTCCTGTGATGGTTATTTTATATACACAGTCATGTGATGGTTATTTTATATGCACAGTGTCATGTGATGGTTATTTTATATACACAGTGTCATGTGATGGTTATTTTATACACACAGTGTCATGTGCTTATTTTATATATACACAGTGTCATGTGATGGTTATGAGATGTACACAGTGTCATGTGATTATTTTATATATACACAGTGTCATGTGATGGTTATGAGATGTACACAGTGTCATGTGATTATTTTATATATACACAGTGTCATGTGATGGTTATGAGATGTACACAGTGTCATGTGATTATTTTATATATACACAGTGTCATGTGATGGTTATGAGATGTACACAGTGTCATGTGATTATTTTATATATACACAGTGTCATGTGATGGTTATGAGATGTACACAGTGTCATGTGATTATTTTATATATACACAGTGTCATGTGATGGTTATTTTATATACACAGTGTCATGTGATGGTTATTTTATACACACAGTGTCATGTGATGTTTATTTTATACACACAGTGTCATGTGATGGTTATTTTATAGATACACAGTCACGTGATGGTTATTTTACACAAACACAGTCACGTGATGGTTATTTTACACAAACACAGTCACGTGATGGTTATTTTACACAAACACAGTCACGTGATGGTTATTTTACACAAACACAGTCACGTGATGGTTATTTTATACACACACAGTGTCACGTGATGGTTATTTTATACACACAGTGTCACGTGATGGTTATTTTATACACACAAAGTGTCACGTGATGGTTATTTTATATACACAGTCATGTGATGGTTATTTTATATACACAGTCATGTGATGGTTATTTTATACACACAGTGTCATGTGATGGTTATTTTATACACACAGTGTCATGTGATGGTTCTTTTATCTCCACACAGTGTCATGTGATGGTTCTTTTATATACACACACTGCCATGTGATGGTTCTTTTATACACACACAGTGTCCTGTGATGGTTATTTTATATACACAGTCATGTGATGGTTATTTTATATGCACAGTGTCATGTGATGGTTATTTTATATGCACACACAGTATCCTGTGATGGTTATTTTATATACACAGTCATGTGATGGTTATTTTATATGCACAGTGTCATGTGATGGTTATTTTATACACACAGTGTCATGTGATGTTTATTTTATAGATACACAGTCACGTGATGGTTATTTTATAGATACACAGTCACGTGATGGTTATTTTATAGATACACAGTCACGTGATGGTTATTTTACACAAACACAATCACGTGATGGTTATTTTACACAAACACAGTCACGTGATGGTTATTTTATACACACACAGTGTCACGTGATGGTTATTTTATACACACACAGTGTCACGTGATGGTTATTTTATACACACACAGTGTCACGTGATGGTTATTTTATACACACACAGTCACGTGATGGTTATTTTATACACACACAGTCACGTGATGGTTATTTTATACACACACAGTCAAGTGATGGTTATTTTATATACACAGTCATGTGATGGTTATTTTATACACACAGTGTCATGTGATGGTTTTTTTTATCTCCACACAGTGTCATGTGATGGTTCTTTTATATACACACAGTGTCATGTGATGGTTCTTTTATATACACACAGTGTCCTGTGATGGTTCTTTTATATACACACAGTGTCCTGTGATGGTTATTTTATATACACAGTCATGTGATGGTTATTTTATATGCACAGTGTCATGTGATGGTTATTTTATATACACAGTGTCATGTGATGGTTATTTTATATACACAGTGTCATGTGATGGTTATTTTATACACACAGTGTCATGTGCTTATTTTATACACACAGTGTCATGTGATGGTTCTTTTATATACACACAGTGTCCTGTGATGGTTATTTTATATACACAGTCATGTGATGGTTATTTTATACACACAGTGTCATGTGATGTTTATTTTATACACACAGTGTCATGTGATGGTTATTTTATAGATACACAGTCACGTGATGGTTATTTTACACAAACACAGTCACGTGATGGTTATTTTACACAAACACAGTCACGTGATGGTTATTTTATACACACACAGTCACGTGATGGTTATTTTATACACACACAGTCAAGTGATGGTTATTTTATATACACAGTCATGTGATGGTTATTTTATACACACACAGTCACGTGATCGTTATTTTATATACACAGTGTCATGTGATGGTTCTTTTATATACACACAGTGTCATGTGATGGTTCTTTTATATACACACAGTGTCATGTGATGGTTCTTTTATATACACACAGTGTCATGTGATGGTTCTTTTATATACACACAGTGTCCTGTGATGGTTATTTTATATACACAGTCATGTGATGGTTATTTTATATGCACAGTGTCATGTGATGGTTATTTTATATACACAGTGTCATGTGATGGTTATGAGATGTACACAGTGTCATGTGATTATTTTATATATACACAGTGTCATGTGATGGTTATGAGATGTACACAGTGTCATGTGATTATTTTATATATACACAGTGTCATGTGATGGTTATGAGATGTACACAGTGTCATGTGATTATTTTATATATACACAGTGTCATGTGATGGTTATGAGATGTACACAGTGTCATGTGATTATTTTATATATACACAGTGTCATGTGATGGTTATTTTATATACACAGTGTCATGTGATGGTTATTTTGTACACACAGTGTCATGTGATGTTTATTTTATACACACAGTGTCATGTGATGGTTATTTTATAGATACACAGTCACGTGATGGTTATTTTACACAAACACAGTCACGTGATGGTTATTTTACACAAACACAGTCACGTGATGGTTATTTTACACAAACACAGTCACGTGATGGTTATTTTACACAAACACAGTCACGTGATGGTTATTTTATACACACACAGTGTCACGTGATGGTTATTTTATACACACAGTGTCACGTGATGGTTATTTTATACACACAAAGTGTCACGTGATGGTTATTTTATATACACAGTCATGTGATGGTTATTTTATATACACAGTCATGTGATGGTTATTTTATACACACAGTGTCATGTGATGGTTATTTTATACACACAGTGTCATGTGATGGTTCTTTTATCTCCACACAGTGTCATGTGATGGTTCTTTTATATACACACACTGCCATGTGATGGTTCTTTTATACACACACAGTGTCCTGTGATGGTTATTTTATATACACAGTCATGTGATGGTTATTTTATATGCACAGTGTCATGTGATGGTTATTTTATATGCACACACAGTATCCTGTGATGGTTATTTTATATACACAGTCATGTGATGGTTATTTTATATGCACAGTGTCATGTGATGGTTATTTTATACACACAGTGTCATGTGATGTTTATTTTATAGATACACAGTCACGTGATGGTTATTTTATAGATACACAGTCACGTGATGGTTATTTTACACAAACACAGTCACGTGATGGTTATTTTATACACACACAGTGTCACGTGATGGTTATTTTATACACACACAGTGTCACGTGATGGTTATTTTATACACACACAGTGTCACGTGATGGTTATTTTATACACACACAGTCACGTGATGGTTATTTTATACACACACAGTCACGTGATGGTTATTTTATATACACAGTCAAGTGATGGTTATTTTATACACACAGTGTCATGTGATGGTTTTTTTTATCTCCACACAGTGTCATGTGTTGGTTCTTTTATATACACACAGTGTCATGTGATGGTTCTTTTATATACACACAGTGTCCTGTGATGGTTATGTTATACACACACAGTGTCCTGTGATGGTTATTTTATATACACAGTCATGTGATGGTTATTTTATATGCACAGTGTCATGTGATGGTTATTTTATACACACAGTGTCATGTGATGTTTATTTTATAGATACACAGTCACGTGATGGTTATTTTATAGATACACAGTCACGTGATGGTTATTTTATAGATACACAGTCACGTGATGGTTATTTTACACAAACACAGTCACGTGATGGTTATTTTACACAAACACAATCACGTGATGGTTATTTTACACAAACACAGTCACGTGATGGTTATTTTATACACACACAGTGTCACGTGATGGTTATTTTATACACACACAGTGTCACGTGATGGTTATTTTATACACACACAGTCACGTGATGGTTATTTTATACACACACAGTCACGTGATGGTTATTTTATACACACACAGTCACGTGATGGTTATTTTATACACACACAGTCAAGTGATGGTTATTTTATATACACAGTCATGTGATGGTTATTTTATACACACACAGTCACGTGATCGTTATTTTATACACACACAGTCACGTGATGGTTATTTTATACACACAGTGTCATGTGATGGTTTTCTTATCTCCACACAGTGTCATGTGATGGTTCTTTTATATACACACAGTGTCATGTGATGGTTCTTTTATATACACACACAGTGTCCTGTGATGGTTATGTTATACACACACAGTGTCCTGTGATGGTTATTTTATATACACAGTCATGTGATGGTTATTTTATATGCACAGTGTCATGTGATGGTTATTTTTTTATATACACAGTGTCATGTGATGGTTATTTTATATACACAGTGTCATGTGATGGTTATGAGATGTACACAGTGTCATGTGATTATTTTATATATACACAGTGTCATGTGATTATTTTATATATACACAGTGTTATGTGATGGTTATTTTATATACACAGTGTTATGTGATGGTTATTTTATATACCCAGTGTCATGTGATGGTTATTTTATATACACAGTGTTATGTGATGGTTATTTTATATACACAGTGTTAGGTGATGGTTATTTTATATACACAGTGTCATGTGATGGTTATTTTATACACACACAGTCAAGTGATGGTTATTTTATATACACACAGTCAAGTGATGGTTATTTTATATACACACAGTCATGTGATGGTTATTTTATACACACACAGTCACGTGATGGTTATTTTATACATACACAGTCACGTGATGGTTATTTTATATACACAGTGTCATGTGATGGTTATTTTATACACACACAGTCAAGTGATGGTTATTTTATATACACAGTCATGTGATGGTTATTTTATACACACAGTGTCATGTGATGGTTATTTTATACACACACAGTCAAGTGATGGTTATTTTATATACACAGTCATGTGATGGTTATTTTATACACACAGTGTCATGTGATGGTTCTTTTATACACACACAGTGTCATGTGATGGTTGTTTTATATACACAGTCATGTGATGGTTATTTTATATACACAGTCATGTGATGGTTATTTTATATACACAGTCATGTGATGGTTATTTTATATACACAGTCATGTGATGGTTATTTTATACACACAGTGTCATGTGATGGTTCTTTTATATACACAGTGTGATGTGATGGTTATTTTATATACACAGTCAAGTGATGGTTATTTTATATACACAGTCATGTGATGGTTATTTTATACACACAGTGTCATGTGATGGTTCTTTTATATACACAGTGTCATGTGATGTTTATTTTATACACACACAGTGTCATGTGATGGTTATTTTATAGATAAACAGTCAAGTGATGGTTATTTTATATACACAGTCATGTGATGGTTATTTTATATGCACAGTGTCATGTGATGGTTATTTTATATACACAGTCAAGTGATGGTTATTTTATATACACAGTCATGTGATGGTTATTTTATACACACACAGTCATGTGATGGTTATTTTATACACACACAGTCACGTGATGGTTATTTTATACACACACAGTCACGTGATGGTTATTTTATATACACAGTGTCATGTGATGGTTCTTTTATATACACACAGTGTCATGTGATGGTTCTTTTATATACACACAGTGTCCTGTGATGGTTATTTTATATACACAGTCATGTGATGGTTATTTTATATGCACAGTGTCATGTGATGGTTATTTTATATACACAGTGTCATGTGATGGTTATTTTATATACACACACAGTATCCTGTGATGGTTATTTTATATACACAGTCATGTGATGGTTATTTTATATGCACAGTGTCATGTGATGGTTATTTTATATGCACAGTGTCATGTGATGGTTATTTTATACACACAGTGTCATGTGATGTTTATTTTATAGATACACAGTCACGTGATGGTTATTTTATAGATACACAGTCACGTGATGGTTATTTTACACAAACACAGTCACGTGATGGTTATTTTACACAAACACAATCACGTGATGGTTATTTTACACAAACACAGTCACGTGATGGTTATTTTATACACACACAGTGTCACGTGATGGTTATTTTATACACACACAGTGTCACGTGATGGTTATTTTATATACACAGTGTCATGTGATGGTTATTTTATACACACACAGTCAAGTGATGGTTATTTTATATACACAGTCATGTGATGGTTATTTTATACACACAGTGTCATGTGATGGTTATTTTATACACACAGTGTCATGTGATGGTTCTTTTATATACACACAGTGTCCTGTGATGGTTCTTTTATATACACACAGTGTCATGTGATGGTTCTTTTATACACACAGTGTCATGTGATGGTTCTTTTATATACACACAGTGTCATGTGATGGTTCTTGTATATACACACAGTGTCCTGTGATGGTTATTTTATACACACAGTGTCATGTGATGGTTATTTTATACACACAGTGTCATGTGATGGTTCTTTTATATACACAGTGTTATGTGATGGTTATTTTATATACACAGTGTTATGTGATGGTTATTTTATATACACAGTGTTATGTGATGGTTATTTTATATACACAGTGTTATGTGATGGTTATTTTATATACACAGTGTTATGTGATGGTTATTTTATATACACAGTGTCATGTGATGGTTATTTTATATACACAGTGTCATGTGATGGTTATTTTATATACACAGTGTCATGTGATGGTTATTTTATATACACAGTGTCATGTGATGGTTATTTTATACACACACAGTGTCATGTGATGTTTATTTAATACAAACAGTGTCATGTGATGGTTATTTTATAGATACACAGTCACGTGATGGTTATTTTACACAAACACAGTCACGTGATGGTTATTTTACACAAACACAGTCACGTGATGGTTATTTTACACAAACACAGTCACGTGATGGTTATTTTATACACACACAGTGTCACGTGATGGTTATTTTATACACACACAGTGTCACGTGATGGTTATTTTATACACACAAAGTGTCACGTGATGGTTATTTTATATACACAGTCATGTGATGGTTATTTTATACACACAGTGTCATGTGATGGTTATTTTATACACACAGTGTTATGTGATGGTTATTTTATACACACAGTGTCATGTGATGGTTATTTTATCTCCACACAGTCATGTGATGGTTATTTTATATACACAGTCACGTGATGGTTATTTTATACACACACAGTCATGTGATGGTTATTTTATACACACACAGTGTCATGTGATGGTTCTTTTATATACACAGTGTCATGTGATGTTTATTTTATACACACAGTGTCATGTGATGGTTATTTTATACATACACAGTCACGTGATGGTTATTTTATACATACACACACAGTCAAGTGATGGTTATTTTATATACACAGTCATGTGATGGTTATTTTATATGCACAGTGTCATGTGATGGTTATTTTATATGCACAGTGTCATGTGATGGTTATTTTATACACACAGTGTCATGTGATGTTTATTTTATAGATACACAGTCACGTGATGGTTATTTTATAGATACACAGTCACGTGATGGTTATTTTACACAAACACAGTCACGTGATGGTTATTTTATACACACACAGTCACGTGATGGTTATTTTATACACACACAGTCACGTGATGGTTATTTTATACACACACAGTCACGTGATGGTTATTTTATACACACACAGTCACGTGATGGTTATTTTATACACACACAGTCACGTGATGGTTATTTTATACACACACAGTCAAGTGATGGTTATTTTATATACACAGTGTCATGTGATGGTTATTTTATATACACAGTGTTATGTGATGGTTATTTTATATACACAGTGTTATGTGATGGTTATTTTATATACCCAGTGTCATGTGATGGTTATTTTATATACACAGTGTTAGGTGATGGTTACTTTATACACACACACAGTGTCACGTGATGGTTATTTTATACACACACAGTGTCACGTGATGGTTATTTTATACACACAGTCACGTGATGGTTATTTTATATACACAGTCATGTGATGGTTATTTTATACACACAGTGTCATGTGATGGTTCTTTTATATACACACAGTGTCATGTGATGGTTCTTTTATATTTACACAGTGTCATGTGATGGTTATTTTATATACACAGTGTTATGTGATGGTTATTTTATATACAGTGTTATGTGATGGTTATTTTATATACACAGTGTTATGTGATGGTTATTTTATATACACAGTGCTATGTGATGGTTATTTTATACACACACAGTCACGTGATGGTTATTTTATACACACAGTCACGTGATGGTTATTTTATATACACAGTCATGTGATGGTTATTTTATACACACAGTGTCATGTGATGGTTATTTTATACACACACAGTGTCATGTGATGGTTATTTTATACACACACAGTCACGTGATGGTTATTTTATATACACAGTCATGTGATGGTTCTTTTATATACACACAGTGTCATGTGATGGTTCTTTTATATATACACAGTGTTATGTGATGGTTATTTTATATACACACAGTCACGTGATGGTTATTTTATACACACAGTATCATGTGATGGTTCTTTTATATACACACAGTATCATGTGATGGTTATTTTATACACACAGTGTCATGTGATGGTTCTTTTATAAACACACAGTGTCATGTGATGGTTATTTTATATACACAGTGTTATGTGATGGTTATTTTATATACACAGTGTTATGTGATGGTTATTTTATATACACAGTGTTATGTGATGGTTATTTTATATACACAGTGTTATGTGATGGTTATTTTATATACACAGTGTTATGTGATGGTTATTTTATATACACAGTGTTATGTGATGGTTATTTTATATACACAGTGTTATGTGATGGGTATTTTATATACACACAGTGTCATGTGATGGTTATTTTATATACACAGTGTTATGTGATGGTTATTTTATATACACAGTGTTATGTGATGGTTATTTTATATACACAGTGTTATGTGATGGTTATTTTATATACACAGTGTTATGTGATGGTTATTTTATATACACAGTCATGTGATGGTTATTTTATACACACAGTGTCATGTGATGGTTATTTTATACACACACAGTGTCATGTGATGGTTATTTTATACACACACAGTCACGTGATGGTTATTTTATATACACAGTCATGTGATGGTTCTTTTATATACACACAGTGTCATGTGATGGTTCTTTTATATATACACAGTGTTATGTGATGGTTATTTTATATACACACAGTCACGTGATGGTTATTTTATACACACAGTATCATGTGATGGTTCTTTTATATACACACAGTATCATGTGATGGTTATTTTATACACACAGTGTCATGTGATGGTTATTTTATACACACACAGTCACGTGATGGTTATTTTATATACACAGTCATGTGATGGTTATTTTATATACACAGTGTTATGTGATGGTTATTTTATATACACAGTGTCATGTGATGGTTATTTTATACACACAGTATTATGTGATGGTTCTTTTATATACACACAGTGTCATGTGATGGTTATTTTATACACACACAGTCATGTGATGGTTCTTTTATATACACACAGTATCATGTGATGGTTATTTTATACACACAGTGTCATGTGATGGTTCTTTTATAAACACACAGTGTCATGTGATGGTTATTTTATATACACAGTGTTATGTGATGGTTATTTTATATACACAGTCATGTGATGGTTATTTTATACACACAGTATCATGTGATGGTTCTTTTATATATACACAGTGTCATGTGATGGTTATTTTATATACACAGTGTTATGTGATGGGTATTTTATATACACACAGTGTCATGTGATGGTTATTTTATATACACAGTGTTATGTGATGGTTATTTTATATACACAGTGTTATGTGATGGTTATTTTATATACACAGTGTTATGTGATGGTTATTTTATATACACAGTGTTATGTGATGGTTATTTTATATACACAGTGTTATGTGATGGTTATTTTATATACACAGTGTTATGTGATGGTTATTTTATATACACAGTGTTATGTGATGGTTATTTTATATACACAGTGTTATGTGATGGTTATTTTATATACACAGTGTTATGTGATGGTTATTTTATATACACAGTGTTATGTGATGGTTATTTTATATACACAGTGTTATGTGATGGTTATTTTATATACACACAGTGTCATGTGATGGTTATTTTATATACACAGTGTTATGTGATGGTTATTTTATATACCCAGTGTCATGTGATGGTTATTTTATATACACAGTGTTATGTGATGGTTATTTTATATACACAGTGTTAGGTGATGGTTATTTTATATACACAGTGTCATGTGATGGTTATTTTATATACACAGTGTCATGTGATGGTTATTTTATATACACAGTCACGTGATGGTTATTTTATATACACAGTGTTATGTGATGGTTATTTTATATACACAGTGTCATGTGATGGTTATTTTATATACACAGTGTCATGTGATGGTTATTTTATATACACAGTGTCATGTGATGGTTATTTTATATACACAGTGTTATGTGATGGTTATTTTATATACACAGTGTTATGTGATGGTTATTTTATATACACAGTGTTATGTGATGGTTATTTTATATACACAGTGTTATGTGATGGTTATTTTATATACACAGTGTTATGTGATGGTTATTTTATATACACAGTGTTATGTGATGATGTGTCATGTGATTTTAGTGATGGTTATTTTATACACACAGTATACACACAGTGTTGTGATGGTGATGTGATTATTTTATATACACACAGTGTTTATGTATCATGTGATGGTTATTTTATGTGATGGTTATTTCACACAGTGTTACAGTGTTATGTGATGGGTGTTATGTGATGGTTATTTTATATACACAGTGTTATGTGATGGTTATTTAGTGTCATGTGATGGTTATTTTATATACACAGTGTCATGTGATGGTTATTTTATATACACAGTGTCATGTGATGGTTATTTTATATACACAGTGTTATGTGATGGTTATTTTATATACACAGTGTCATGTGATGGTTATTTTATACACACAGTATCATGTGATGGTTCTTTTATATACACACAGTGTCATGTGATGGTTATTTTATACACACACAGTGTGGTTTTTTATATGTCATGATGGTTATTTTATACACACAGTGTCATGTGATGGTTCTTTTATATACACAGTGTTATGTGATGGTTATTTTATATACACACAGTCACGTGATGGTTATTTTATACACACAGTATCATGTGATGGTTCTTTTATATATACACAGTGTCATGTGATGGTTATTTTATACACACAGTATCATGTGATGGTTCTTTTATATATACACAGTGTCATGTGATGGTTATTTTATATACACAGTGTTATGTGATGGTTTCTTTTATATATACACAGTGTTATGTGATGGTTATTTTATATACACAGTCACGTGATGGTTATTTTATACACACAGTATCATGTGATGGTTCTTTTATATACACACAGTATCATGTGATGGTTATTTTATACACACAGTGTCATGTGATGGTTCTTTTATAAACACACAGTGTCATGTGATGGTTATTTTATATACACAGTGTTATGTGATGGTTATTTTATATACACAGTCATGTGATGGTTATTTTATACACACAGTATCATGTGATGGTTATTTTATATACACAGTGTCATGTGATGGTTATTTTATATACACAGTGTCATGTGATGGTTATTTTATATACACAGTGTCATGTGATGGTTATTTTATATACACAGTGTTATGTGATGGTTATTTTATATACACAGTGTTATGTGATGGTTATTTTATATACACAGTGTTATGTGATGGTTATTTTATATACACAGTGTTATGTGATGGTTATTTTATATACACAGTGTTATGTGATGGTTATTTTATATACACACAGTGTCATGTGATGGTTATTTTATATACACAGTGTTATGTGATGGTTATTTTATATACCCAGTGTCATGTGATGGTTATTTTATATACACAGTGTTATGTGATGGTTATTTTATATACACAGTCACGTGATGGTTATTTTATATACACAGTGTTATGTGATGGTTATTTTATATACACAGTGTCATGTGATGGTTATTTTATATACACAGTGTCATGTGATGGTTATTTTATATACACAGTGTCATGTGATGGTTATTTTATATACACAGTGTTATGTGATGGTTATTTTATATACACAGTGTCATGTGATGGTTATTTTATATACACAGTGTTATGTGATGGTTATTTTATATACACAGTCACGTGATGGTTATTTTATATACACAGTGTTATGTGATGGTTATTTTATATACACAGTGTCATGTGATGGTTATTTTATATACACAGTGTCATGTGATGGTTATTTTATATACACAGTGTCACGTGATGGTTATTTTATACACACAAAGTGTCACATGATGGTTATTTTATACATACACAGTCAAGTGATGGTTATTTTATATACACAGTCACGTGATGGTTATTTTATACACACAGTCACGTGATGGTTATTTTATATACACAGTGTCATGTGATGGTTATTTTATATACACAGTGTTATGTGATGGTTATTTTATATACCCAGTGTCATGTGATGGTTATTTTATATACACAGTGTTATGTGATGGTTATTTTATATACACAGTGTTATGTGATGGTTATTTTATACACACGTGGTGTTATGTGATGGTTATTTTATATACACAGTGTCATGTGATGGTTATTTTATATACACAGTGTTATGTGATGGTTATTTTATATACACAGTGTCATGTGATGGTTATTTTATATCCACAGTCACGTGATGGTTATTTTATATACACGGTGTTGGGTGATGGTTATTTTATATACACAGTGTTATGTGATGGTTATTTTATACACACACACAGTGTCACGTGATGGTTATTTTATACACACAGTGTCGTGTGATGGTTATTTTATACACACACAGTGTCACGTGATGGTTATTTTATACACACACAGTGTCACGTGATGGTTATTTTATACACACACAGTCACGTGATGGTTATTTTATACACACAGTCACGTGATGGTTATTTTATATACACAGTCATGTGATGGTTATTTTATACACACAGTGTCATGTGATGGTTATTTTATACACACAGTGTCATGTGATGGTTCTTTTATATATACACAGTGTCATGTGATGGTTATTTTATATACACAGTGTTATGTGATGGTTATTTTATACACACAGTGTTATGTGATGGTTATTTTATACACACACAGTCACGTGATGGTTATTTTATATACACAGTGTTATGTGATGGTTATTTTATATACACAGTGTTAGGTGATGGTTATTTTATATACACACACAGTCACGTGATGGTTATTTTATATACACACAGTGTCACGTGATGGTTATTTTATACACACACAGTCAAGTGATGGTTATTTTATATACACAGTCATGTGATGGTTATTTTATACACACGTAGTGTCATGTGATGGTTATTTTATATACACAGTGTCATGTGATGGTTATTTTATATACACAGTGTTATGTGATGGTTATTTTATATACACAGTGTTATGTGATGGTTATTTTATATACACAGTGTCATGTGATGGTTATTTTATTCACACAGTGTCATGTGATGGTGATTTTATATACACAGTGTCATGTGATGGTTATTTTATATACACACAGTGTCATGTGATGGTTGTTTTATATACACACAGTGTCATGTGATGGTTGTTTTATATACAGTGTCACGTGATGGTTATTTTATACACTCACAGTGTCATGTGATGGTTATTTTATATACACAGTGTCATGTGATGGTTATTTTATTTCTACACAGTCATGTGATGGTTATTTTATATATACACAGTCATGTGATGGTTATTATATATACACAGTGTCATGTGATGGTTATTTTATATACACAGTGTCATGTGATGGTTATTTTATAAACACACATTGTCACGTGATCGTTGTTTTATATACAGTGTCACGTGATCGTTGTTTTATATACAGTGTCACGTGATCGTTGTTTTATATACACAATGTGATGTGACGGTTATTTTATATACACAGTGTCATGTGATGGTTATTTTATACACACATTGTCACGTGATGGTTGTTTTATATACAGTGTCACGTGATCGTTGTTTGGACTCACAGTTGGGTCATGTGTTGGTTGTTTAATAGAAATTGTGATTTACCATGGTTCATAAACGTCCCCTCCTGCACATCTGTTTGCACAGGGAAAGGAAATGGATTTTCATCTATTTTTCAAACACAAAAGAAAAACAAAACAACTGAAAGCAAATGGCAATATTATTATTTTACATTTGTTGATGCACAGAAAACAAGTGTATAAAAGGACTTGTGCACGACATTTATGTTGACAAGAAGTTAATGATATCTATGACAGGTTTTATGGACAATTTCTAACAAGGTATTTGTTGTCCTCATACCTCACCATCCTTCCCAGTTAAGCCAATGCGATTGCTGGATTATAATAAAAATTATTGAAGAGTCAAAGACATTCATATTCACCCATCTGATGATTTGGTTGTTCGCTTGAAGACCCTGTCACCCATGACTGTGAATTAAATTGTTTCACAGTCACAAAAATATGATAGAATATCAAAGTCCCATTCACATTCCAGTGAAAAATTAACAATAAGGAATAACAATGTTTGGATTTTTGCCAATGCATCATACATATCACGACCGGTTTGTGATTGTCGGTCCAATGACAATGAAGAAAACACCAAAGAAATCTCATTTCAAAAGTTCCGAGTATCAGGGTTCGGGTGGTGGGGGTCTTATGCACAAGCACTACATACACTTGCCTTATTTATGGGTGAGATATTTATCATTGCTACAACGCAGAACTTGCCGTTGGAATGAACAAATATAATCATGAAAATGAGACAAGCGGTGCTGTCGTGGCAGCAACATGGTGAGATGTGCATCTCAGGCGCTCCGTGGCGATCTCCTTGGGTCGTGTTCTTGCTCGACCTACTGACCCCCCAAGCGTTGTCCGATGCCCCAAGCATAACGGCCACCCCAACCATGTCCACCATTGTCATCATCGGGTCTCCTTCGGGGTGGAGGAGGTGCACCAAAGCCTCCCATCCCACCTCGTCGACTTGGCAAGAATCGGTACCTGAAATGAAGGTGAACCAAGATATTTTTATGTTTCAAGTCGAAGAAAAATTAGTTTGGAAAAAAAAATGAAAAAAAATAAAAAGAAAGGAATAACAGTTTGAAGGGTATAACCTTTGCCCTTGCTTCAAGGCCAAAAAATAAAAAATAAAAATAAAAAAATTACAATTGTCCCTGCCTGCTTAGTTTTTTGAAGCCACCTCCTTTTTTATTTGTTATTTTGTCAAACATCACAAGAAAAAATAAAATAATAATAAAAGATTACATATATACCATGTATATATACACTGATGAGCCAAAACATTTTGACCACCTGCCTAATATGCTGTTGGTCCTCAGTGTGCCGCCAAAACATCGCCGACCCGCTGAGGCATTGACTCGACAAGACCTCTTAAGGTGTCCTGTGGTATCTGGCACAAACATTAGCAGCAGATCCTTCAAGTCCTGAAAGTTGTGAGGTGGAGCCGCCGTGGATCGGACTTGTCGGTCCAGCACATCCCACAGATGCTCAATCGGATTGAGATCTGGAGAATTTGGAGGCCAAGGCAACACCGTGAACACTTCATCATGTTCCTCAAACCATTCCCTAATAATGTGTGCAGTGTGGCAGGGCGCATTATCCTGCTGAAAGGGGCCACTGCCATCAGGGAATACCATTGCCATGAAGGGGTGTACCTGGTCTGCAACGATGTTTCGGCAGGTGACCCATATCAAATTGACGTCCACATCAATGGCCGGACCCAGGGTTTCCCAGCAGAACATTGCCCAGAGCATCACACTCCCACCACCGGCTTGTCGTCTTCCCACAGTGCATCTTGGTGCCATCACTTCCCCAGGTCAACGGTGCTCAAGCACACGGCCATCCACGTGATTTAAAAGAAAACGGGACTCATCGGACCAGGCGACCTTCTTCCACTGCTCCAAGGTCCAGTTCCGACGTTCGTGTGCCCATTGTAGGCGCTTTCGACGGTGGACAGGGGTCATCATGCGTACTTTGACCGGTCTGCGGCTACGCAGACCCATACGCAGCAGTGTGCGATGCACTGTGGATTGTGACACATTCCTCCTGTGACCACCATTAAAATTTTCTGTGACTTGTGCCACAGTAGACCTTCTGTCGGTTCGGACCAGATGGGCTAGCCTTCATTTCCCTCGTGCATCGATGAGCCTTAGGCGCCCAACACCCTGTCGCCAGTTTGTGGTTTGTCCCTCCTTGGACCACTGTTGGTAGGTACTCACCACTGCTGACTGGGAGCACCCCACAAACCTTGTCGTTTCAGAGATGCTCTGACCCAGTCGTCTGGCCATAACAATTTGGCCCTTGTCAAAGTTGCTCAGGTCTTTATTCCTGCCCATTTCTCCTGCATCCAACATATCAACTTCAAGAACTGACTGTTCACTTGCTGCCTAATATATCCCATCCCTTGGCATGTACCATTGCAACAAGATAATAAATGTTATTCACTTCACCTGTCAGTGGTGGTAATATTTTGGCTCATCGGTGTGTATATTTGTATCTCGCACCCACGTCTGAAGGAAGCTGTGCAGACTGCAGTGAAGTGAGTGCACCGCTTAAAAAGTATCCCATGGGAGACTGGATACTTCCTCAAAAGGAGGGGTGACCTCACTGTCCTGATGCAAATAAACAACAACACAAGAAAAACTAAACAACAATATGGAAACGAACGAAACACGTTGGGTTGGAAAGGTTCTTCTTCATTTTTGACGGACGGAAGGAAGGACGTACAGTATATTGAAGCGGTTTGCACCACTTAAAAACCCATATTTTCGTACACGACTCTTGCATCATTCTTTGAATCGATCATTTTTTCAATGTCGATAAGGAGTTTTTATCGCTTCAACCGAGCCGCAGCGCCGAGGGCTGTACTGCTGCCTTCCGTTCACTGCCGCTTTCAGTTTCCATGCGCGATATGCGAGCAGTACGAACTGATCTGTGTACATGTCTGTGTATGCAAGTTCCATGGTAGCCGCTGCAGTAAAATTCAGTGCACACTTCGGATTAAAATGAAGCAAACTACGACTGGTTTTAAAACTAGCAAATTGCGTGAACGTGACAAATAATTTTCATGATTTAAGGTTCATTATTTGAAGATGGTTTTGATCTGTTTGTAAATTCGGATGGTTAACTGAAGTCCTGAAGCCATGATATGTGGGAACAGTTCTTGATGAGCGACGCTCGCGATGTGATATTTTCCCGATTTCGCTGGTGGGGAGTTGGACTCGGGAGCACTGGTGAGTCCACATCCCACGCAAGTAAATCTGTGTATGAAATGTTTCCTGCAGATCATTTCAGAAAGATGGCATAGCCAATAATTTTAATCTGCACAAAGTGTGTAGTTTTTTTTTGTTATTTCACCAGACATTTATTATATATTTGTTTAGAGCTGTGGATTGTATTTTTAATAGGCTTAGTGAGTGTGTACGTGACGTGTCTGGTATATGACCCATGTCATATTTGTTTGGGGGGGGGGTTGAAGACTGATGTGTCTGGTGTACGACTCATTTCATTTTTTTGGGGGGGGGGGTGGGGAGGTAAAAAAAAAAACTGGCTACATGTCGGGTACATGATTTGTCAGGTATGAAAAGCCAGCAGCCATTTTGAAAAAGAATAAAATAAATAAACTAAAAAGGGCCTCTGCCCTTTTAAAAAAAAAATCTGGACAATCAACTGGTCGAAGTTAGACACACGGTGCTTGCCGTCATTCAAGGCCTCATCAACCTGATCAGGTAAAGAAATATGAATATCGATTCAGTATTATGAACTTAACCGAGCTGAAAAATACCTGCCTTGACAGAAAAGGAAATTATGTAAAATATACATGAGGCGCCGCGAGGAGGAGTGATGAAAGGGACACATCGACCATTTTGGAGTTAATGCCATATAGCACTATTTTAACCATTACCCTATCATCCGAGCCTATCATCATCATATCATTAAAAAAATGTCGCTTACATCACTCCTCTTCGTGGGGCCTCACATACATGCATACACAGGGTGTTTCAAAAAGAGTGATGAAACTTTAAATATGTTTATTTACAAAGAAACAGAAACCTCAGGAACGTGAACCAAACATTTCTTGAAAGCTTATGACATGATGTTTTCTATCACCGATTGCTATTGCAGTAAATCACTGTTAGAGTTAGTGAGAGACAAAGGTCTGAAATTGGCATTTATGCAAAATCCTTGTAATTTATGTTCTCGATGTGTGCCCCTCCACTTTTCAGACAGGCATTGATCCTGACTGCAAAGTTCTGTCCAAATTTCCTGAAAGTCTCATGTGGCACTGCCTGGAGTAGGCTGATACCTCCTGCTTCAGATCATCCAGTGTGGCAGGGCGGTTGGTGTAGACAGAGCCCTTGGTAGCCCCCTAGAACCAGTAGTCCAGATGGTTCAAGTCTTGGCTCTGGGGGTGCCCAATCCTGAGCAGTACCCAGGGCAACGAGGTGGTTTCTGAAGAGCTGTAAGGCCCAAGCATTCCCCATCTGGCATTGAAGGTGCAGAAGCATGTAACATTCAGCCTTTTCAGGTCCCTCTCAGTGATCTCATGTAGTTCTGCCCCGCAGAAAATGTTGCTGTGGTTTTTGATGGCACCGTTCAAGTGAAAATGGGCTTCATCAAGGAACCAGATCAGGTTTATCCAGTTTGGGTACCACTCAATCCTGTCACTGAGCCAATTGCACATATCAAGTCTCCTTCTCATGTCATCTTGACTCAATTTATGCCTAATCGAGAGGATGTGTGCAAAAACCTTCAGTTCCTTCGTGAGGATACGCCAAACTGATGTTGGTTTGATGCCAAGCTCCCGGGAGCACCGGCAGTGGGACTTCTAGGGACTGTCCACTGCAGGATCCAGCACGGCGTCGATGTTGGCTTGGCTCTTGGTTACTAATGCTAGCCTGCCACTGCTGCCCTTGTTCTGGTTGTGCACTGTACCATTGTGCTCAAAATGTTTCACAATATGTTGAATGGTACAATTTGTGGGTCCATCACATGTTCTTAAGTCATATTCCTGGCAGAACCTCCGGCGGGTGTCCACATATGATTTAGTCTCATGCCACAGAGCCACAACTTTTTTCTTCTGCTTCACTGTCAATGGTGTAGCTGAGCTATGGAGCTAGAAATCACAGGGAACAACTACCATGATAACACCCTGTATGTAATATATATATATATATATATATATATATATATATATATATATATATATATATATATATATATATATACACATACATATGTATATATACATACATATACATACATATATATATATATACATACATATACATACATATATATATATATACATACATATACATACATACATATATATATATATATATATATATATATATATATATATATATATATATATATATATACATACATATGTATATGTATATACAGTGGGGAGAACAAGTATTTGATACACTGCCGATTTTGCAGGTTTTCCAACTTACAAAGCACGTAGAAGGCTGTAATTTTTATCATCGGTATACTTCAACTGTGAAAGACGGAATCTAAAAAAAAATTCTGAAAATCACATTGTATGATTTTTAAATAATTAATTTGCATTTTATTGCATGAAATAAGTATTTGATCACCTACCAACCAGTAAGAATTCCAGCTCTCACAGACCTGTTAGTTTTGTCTTGAAGAAGCCCTCCCATTCTCCACTCATTACCTGTGTTAACTGCACCTGTTTGAACTCGTTATCTGCATAAAAGACAGCTGTCCACACTCAATCAATCAGACTCCAACCTCTCCACAATGGGCAAGACCAGAGAGCTGTCTAAGGACATCAGGGACAAAATTGTAGACTTGCACAAGGCTGGGATGGGCTACAGGACAATAGGCAAGCAGCTTGGTGAGAAGGCAACAACTGTTGGCGCAATTATTAGAAAATGGAAGAAGTTCAAGATAACAGTCAATCTCACTCGGTCTGGGGCTCCATG
Source organism: Eptatretus burgeri (assembly GCF_056783735.1). Lineage (NCBI taxonomy): Eukaryota > Metazoa > Chordata > Myxini > Myxiniformes > Myxinidae > Eptatretus > Eptatretus burgeri. Next base: position 100,162,838 of record NC_140971.1, read on the forward strand.
CAAGATCTCACCTCGTGAAGCCTCAATGATCATGAGAAAGGTGAGGGATCAGCCCAGAACTACACGGCAGGACCTGGTCAATGACCTGAAGAGAGCTGGAACCACAGTATCAAAGAAAACCATAAGTAACACACTACGCCGTCATGGATTAAAATCCTGCAGCCCACGCAAGGTCCCTCTGCTCAAGCCAGCGCATGTCCAGGCCCGTCTGAAGTTTGCCAATGACCATCTGGATGATCCAGAGGAGGAATGGGAGAAGGTCATGTGGTCTGATGAGACCAAAATAGTGCTTTTTGGTTTGAACTCCACTCGCCGTGTTTGGAGGAAGAAGAAGGATGAGTCCAACCCCAAGAACACCATCCCAACCGTGAAGCATGGAGGTGGAAACATCTTTCTTTGGGGATGCTTTTCTGCAAAGGGGACAGGACGACTGCACCGTATTGAGGAGAGGATGGATGGGGCCATGCATCGCGAGATCTTGGCCAACAACCTCCTTCCCTCAACAAGAGCATTGAAGATGGGGCGTGGCTGGGTCTTCCAGCATGACAACGACCCGAAACACACAGCCAGGGCAACTAAGGAATGGCTCCGTAAGAAGAATCTCAAGGTCCTGGAGTGGCCTAGCCAGTCTCCAGACCTGAACCCAATAGAAAATCTTTGGAGGGAGCTGAAAGTCTGTGTTGCCCAGCAACAGCCCCGAAACCTGAAGGATCTGGAGAAGATCTGTATGGAGGAGTGGGCCAAAATCCCTGCTCTAGTCTGTGCAAACCTGGTTAAGAACTACAGGTAACGTCTGATCTCTGTAATTGCAAACAAAGGTTTCTGTACCAAATATTAAGTTCTGTTTTTCTGATGTATCAAATACTTATTTCATGCAATAAAATGCAAATTAGTTATTTAAAAATCATGCAATGTGATTTTCAGGATTTTTGTTTTAGATTCCGTCTTTGACAGTTGAAGAGTACCTTTGATAAAAATTACAGACCTCTACGTGCTTTGTAAGTGGGAAAACCTGCAAAATCGGCAGTGTATCAAATACTTGTTCTCCCCACTGTATGTCTGTGTGTATATATATATATATATATATATATATATATATATATATATATATATATATATATATATATATATATATATATATATATATATATATGCACATAGATATTGTGACATCCACGGGACTTGAACAGTCCCGCCAACGTAGAATGAGCCGAAACAATGGAGGCAGTTTATTTTTTTTATAAAACCCAAAGATGGCGGTTTTAATCGCTCTACCGCAAACAGGACGAGGAAGGTGGCACGAGTCGCTTTTCACTGAGTTAATTATGTTTATTTCTCTAACCAGAAATAATAAGACTCGGAAAGAGGAGGGATCCGGGTCGATTCGACGGGATGGTGGTGTGGGTTCAGGCGTGGGGTAAACGCAAACAATTCCAATGGATATACAAATCTCAAACCCTCTAAGGCGCCAGGTACACACACACACACACACACACACACACACACACACACACACACACACACACACACACACACACACACACACACACACACACACACACACACACACACACACACACACACACACACACACACACACACACACACACACACAAAACGTAGCTGGTCCTGGTGGTCAGGCTGGCCCATGGTGGAGACGCAACAGTCCCTGGATTGGCGTCGGACGAGCTGGCGTTGCGCTCGTCAGGGGCAGGAGACACCGTGGTGCTGTCGACCTCCTGGTGTCGGCCCAAGTCCGCTCACAGCCGCCAGGGAGCCAGTTCTGGCGCCAAGTTGCGAGCAGGAGAGGGAGGCAGGTCCGCCCGCCGTTCGACCCCGTACTCCGAGCCAGCAGAACCCCAGAGCCAACCGAGGTGAGGCACGAGGCACAGCAAGGCCATGAAACACGATGAATCCAGGAACGAACCAGCGCAACAATCGAGCACGCTCCGAGCACAACAACCTCCACCAAAACAAGCTTTTTCTATCGATCTTCTTCTTCCACACCTTTTTCCCGAACAGAACCTTTTTATCCTCGAGCCCTCGTCACTTCCAATCGAGCCGTTTTATTGGCCCTCCGCCGTCGCCTTCCGCCAATCGTGATCACGGGGCGGAGCCATCCGCAGCACTGTCCTGTGACGTCACGGCAAGCCTCCAGGGAATACTAAAAGGGGTTTACGCAGACACACTTACCCTAACCCATCTCCCTATCTAATTACGTGACAATTATCATTTCCCCCTTGAAGAAATGGACATTTACTAGACAACTTATCACCACTGAATTGCTACTTATTACATCGAGATCCTGGTACAACTCGAACAGCATGGCATACCTAATTAAACATCCTAATTACCCTTTGAATGCATACCGCCCCCCCCTCAGACGTAACAATATATATATATATATATATATATATATATATATATATATATATATATATATATATATATATATATATATATGCACATACATATAAAAATGTAAACGACTAAAAATAGGCAGCTCAGGAGACATTCATACGCACAAATAGTCTTGTGCACAAACCTTGTTTGACTGGGCCAAATCACACTGCAGTGATCAGGACACATGACAGACCGAAAGTGAACATGTCACCCGCTTAGTGCAGAACAATGATTACCCAGTCGCATTCATTCGGTCTTGCCGTTGCAAGACATTCACAAGTAGAACACACATGAGAGTCCCAATACCACACACCCCCTCAGTTGCCTGTCTTTACAGCTGTGCAGGAACTCTGGGAAGGGGTTGAAACAGCAAAGGGGCTTACCTTGGTAGCCGTTCTTGGTTGTTTTATGCAGCTTCTTCATTCAGAACTTAATATATGTACTTTTAAATCAGAAAATTAAAAGAAATCACATTGACAAAATTATTGACACCCAAGACTTAATATTTGGTATCACAGCCTTTGGACAAAATAACTGCAATCAAGGGCTTCCTATATCCATGAATATCCATGGCTTCCTATATCCAATCAAGGGCTTCCTATATCCTATATTCCTACACCTTTCCACTGGCAGTTTGGCCCACTCCTCTTGAGCAAACTGCGACAGTTCTCCCAGATTTGAAGGGTGCTTTCTCTCAACTGCTTTTTTCAGATCTCCCGACAGGTTTTCAATGGGATTTAGATCTGAACTCATTTCTGGCCACTTCAGAACAGTCCAGCACTTTGTCTTGAACCATTCCTGGGTGCTTTTTGAAGTGTGTTTGGGGTCATTGTCCACTGCAAGACCCATGACCTTCGACGGAGACCCAGCTTTCTGACACTGGGTTGAACATTGCGCTCAAAAATGCCTCCTTGGTAATCTCCTGATTTCATGATGCCATGCACACATTCAATGCACCCAGTACCAGAGGCAGCACAGCAACCCCAAAACATCACTGAACCTCCTCCATGTTTGACTGTAGGGAAGGTGTTCTTTTCTTTGAAGGCTTCATTTTGTTTTCTGTAAACAGAGATGATGTGCTTCACTAAAAAGCTCTAATTTGGTCTCATATGTCCAAAGGACGTTCTCCCAGAAGGATTTTGGTTTGTTCAGGTGTGTTTTGGCAAACTCCAGTCGGGCTTTCTTATGCGTCTCTCTCAGCAGTGGGGTCCTCCTGGGTCTCCTACCATAGAACCCCATTTCATTGAGTTGGTGACGGATGGTTTGACTTGAAACTGTCGTACCTTGTGTCTGAAGATCAGCTCGTATCTGTTTGGCAGTTGATCGAGGTGCTTTCTCCACCATTCGAACAATCCTTCGCTGCAATCTTCGATCAAGTTTTCTCTTGTGGCCACGTCCAGGTAGGTTGGCTACAGTGCCATGGGCCATAAACATCCTGATAACATTGCGTACGGTGAACACAGGAACATCAAGGTCTCTGGAGATGGACTTGAAGCCTTGAGATCGTCCATGCTCGATTACAATCTTGTGTCTGACCTCCTCAGGCAATTCTGTAGTTTTCTCTATTTTCTCCATGCTCATTGTGTTACACACAGTGATATAAAACAGCAGAATGACTCCTTTTCTCTATTCAAACTGGTTGGATGAATGATTTTTATATTGCAGGAACCTGTAACTCACCCCTGGTGAGTTCAATTCTAAAGTAAAGGAGAATCACCTGCTTGAAATGTAATTATTTCTCACAACTTCCAAAAGGTGCCAATCATATTGTCCGGGCCATTTTAGGATTTCTGTGTGGAATAAGCGAAGATTTAGTAATTTTTTTCAGCTTTTTTTTTTGTTTTGTTCCAATGCAAACCAAATAAATACGTCTGTGGATACCAAAAGATTTTTTAATTTGAACAATTTTCTGGAAGAAATGGTGCATTGTTTGAAAAAAGTGAAAGGGTGCCAATATCAGGTATTGGCTTCATGGTTACGGTGGTAGGCTTGGGATTGTGGGGTCCCGAGTTCAAATTCCACTTGGCTGTTGAATTAATATCAGGTGGGGTTGACACAGCCTGTCATCATTCTGAGGTTGGCAAAATGAGTACCAGCTTGCTGGTATCCTGTGTCAGAGTGTCGACCTGTCCAGGATTGTGTCCAATAGCCAAGGAGACTGCTTAGGCAGCACCAACACTGCACAGAGTATGGTCCCAAGATGTTTGGCCAAGACTGTGTAAGATATTGTTGCGGGCCGGGGGATGGGTGAGAATACCCGAGAAGGGGGGGGAGCTATCTCGGGTCCCTACCAGACTCCCTGGAATTGCAGGCCGTCGCACATGGATATTCCGTGACGCGGCGGGTCGCGAACCAACCGTGAACACCAATAACTCAACCACATGACCTAGGGTCCTCCATCTAATGGGTTAACTGGGTTACCTAATTACCGGGGGACACGCCCTCTGTATGCCTTGTCCAAACTGGTCACCTTACCGGATCAGATGCAGCCGTGTGACACTGCCAAGGACGCACCGGCGAAAAGGAACGGATCGTGGGGAATAAAGTCCCGGCTAGGTTAGGATACAGACCATGCTGGATCAATGAACGAAAATACAAAAACGAGCTGGGAACATTTCTACTAATAATTTATTAACAGGCAGGCGAGGAAAGATATGTGGCACAATGAATAGATTTTATTGTTGTATGTAAGCAGGAATAGGAAGAAATGTGAGGTGCGATAATAAACAAGCAACTTACAAAAGCAGACACAGAGCAGAGTTATCCCGATATAATTCTTCTACACTCTTAACTTAAACGAGGACAGGCGCCATGACACACCACACACATCACGCACACACACACACAAACACCCTGATGAAGAAGAGTAAATGAGAAGAAAAAGAGGAGAGGAGATAAGGCTAACAGTCTCTCAATACCTTGCACGATTGCCCGACCACGCCACCAATACGTTTTGGGGGGGATGCTCTGCTGGGTGATACCTCCCTGACAGCTGGCGCGTCGATCCAGAGAATGGGTGCGGCCCGACAGGCGTGAAGGAAGGACTTTGGGTGGAGTCAGAAGGCAGAGTCCGGAGCAATGGGCGGATGGGTGGAATCAGCGGCAAGGAGGTGTTGAAGGGATGGAGTCAGATAATAAATTATCCCAGGACTGCAAGTGGGTGCGCCACCATTAAGCACGTGGCCATTTATCAAAGGCGGTGTCGTGTGCACGGTGCCAGCCCTGATCTGTGTCAGGGAATTGAGGGAAAGGATTGGATATAATTATTAGATGGAGATTCGGATTGAAAAGAGGACAGATATAATTACTAAATGGAGATTTGGATTGAAGAAGAGTGTGCCGCGTGCATACTGTAATTTGTTAGCACTTGGTGTGCCACTCTGTCCATTTCCTCGGCTCGGCATTCCTGCAGTGCGCCGTTAGTTTGGTTGTTCTTCTGGTCTCGGCACGGCATTCCTGCAGCGACGCGGCAATGTTGGATACTCTTCTTGTCGCCAGAACAGTGGGTGGGGGGGCTATCGTTGCACTGCACGTGCTTCGTGCAGCGCTGGCATTCATTGTTGGCTTCGACTGCTACCCTTGGTCTTCTGTGAGGACACATTTTCACGCGAAGGGCACAGCTGTGATTTTTACCGATGGGTGTCCGAGCGGAGTGCTTGCCGGCCTCGAGAGGCCCCCTTGCTTGGATTTACCTCAGGAATAGCGAAAAATAGAGAATAGGAAAGAGTTCAGAGATTTAATCAGAACGAAGTATGATATTTACACAACGCACTGTCCCGTTGGACCCACGAGACAAGAAGGGACTATCTGAACGTACATTAATGAAATAACTGACTGGGGACCACTGGATCTTGGCTGCTATTGGCGTTGGAGGTTTGTGGTTTCCAGAAAAGCAACAAATTATTATTATTATTATTATTATTATTATTATTATATATATGTAAATATACACAATACCAGTCGAAAGTTTTAGAACACCCCCATTTTTGCAGTTTTTACTGAAATTTAAGCAGTTTAATGTTTCAATGTACTCTGAAATGAAAACATAGAACAAATAATCAATTGCAGATAAAAAAAAATAAATCATGGAATCGTTTTGTTGAACAAAATTTAATCTAAATTTTTGACTCATCAAAGTAGCCACCTTTTGCATATATAACAGCCGAACATACTCGTGGGATTCTTTCCACAATGGAAATCAAATATTGTTCAGAAAGTTCTTCCCAACACTGTTACAGAAGTTCCCACAAATGTGTTGCACTTGTAGGCTGCTTTGCTTTCACCCTTCTATCCAGTTCATCCCAAACCAGCTTGATAGGGTTTAAGTCTGGAGACTGTGCTGGTCATTCCATGATTTGAAGCTTACCGTCTTGTTTTTTTCTTTTAAGGTAGTTCTGACATAGCCTTGAGGTATGTTTTGGGTCGTTATCTTGCTGTAGGATGAACCCCTGACCAACTAGGCATAGACCAGAGAGTATTGCATGGCGCTGCAAAATACTGTGGTCGCCCTTTTGGTTCAGGGTGCCAGTCACTCTGTGCAAGTCGCCGACTCTGGATCCAGCAAAAGAGCCCCAGATCATCACGCTTCCTCCTCCATGTTTGACAGTTGGTGTCACATCACGGAACCATCCTTTCGCCGACTCGACGGCATACAAAAACGCTGCGTGATGAACCGAGGAGTTCAAATTTTGATTCATCAGTCCATAAGACCTTTCAGTTTTCAGTCGTCCACTGGCAGTGCTTCATGGCCCAGGCAAGCCTCTTCTTATTTTGCCATCTGAGCAATGGCTTTCTTACTGCCACTCGACGTGTCAAACCTGCAGCTCAAAGTCTTCTCTTCACAGTTGAAACTGAGACTTCTTACTTTGACCAGTGTTAAAGCTGTGCTTGAAGCTGCTGTCCTGTGAGCTGCCTATCACGCAAGCTGTCGACTCTCAGAAACTTGTCTTCTGATTGTGTTGTGGCTTTGGGTCTGCCAGACCTCTTCCTTTCAGGGTTTCCTTCAGTTTCCAAGTGCTTTTTGATGGTGTAGGAAACTGTACTCACTGACACCTTGGTTGTCTCTGCAATTTCTCGAAAGGAAAGACCTACACTTTTAAGAGTTATAATGGTTTGTCTGTCTTTCTTTGTTAATTGTCTTTTTCTTGCCATTATGATAACAATACACTACTTCCTGCAGTGCAATATTGTCCAAATAATGCTTCAGAGGGTGTAGCAACGCAGTCTGTTCCAACACTGCTTTATACAGACAGAGGGTTTGTAACTAATCAAGTAAAGTTGGGACACCTGGAAGAATTGTTTGCATCAACTTTCAAGGCTTAATTTACTTCCATTGCTGCAGAACAGCTGCAGTTGCTAACCCATTACTTGTTCCCTGAAAAGGGCCTTTTTTTAACAACTCTGAAATTTACATTATTTTTCAGTTTTTTGTTACCGAAAAACTTTTGTTTTTAACCTCTGGCAGTTTACCGCTTAGCTTTGCCGCATTTCAGGTTATTCACTGGAATTGAACTGTTTAAATTTCAGTAAAAATTTGAAAAATGGGGGTGTTCTAAAACTTTTGACCAGTAGTGTCGATGTATACAGTAATCCCCCGTTTCTCGCGGGGGTTACGTTCCAACCCCCCCCCCCCCCGCGGTAAGTGAAAATCCGCGATGAATGGACGCCTCCACAGAACACGTTTTAAACACATTTTAATCTCAATTAAACACATAAAGAAAACATTTGAAGCATAAAAATGCTTACTGTAAACTCAGTAACGTTGCAAAAACATTGTGATGGGCAGTTGCTGGCGTTGTTTCTTCATGGTGGTGAGGAGAGTTTTCGCCATTGTTGCTGAGCGTTCAAGTGAGAGGCCTTCGTCGTCGTGCTCCTGCGATGGATCAGATTGTTCCTCCTCCTCCTCGCATGCAGACTTCGTAAGCTCAGCCAAATCCTCATCCGTTAATGAGTCAGAGTTGGTTTCGATGAGGTCATTCACTTCGTCGTGCGTCATGTCGTTGAATCCTCCTCCTAGAATCTTCGCCAGCATGACCGCCTTATCGATTGCCGAATGGTGAATTTCGTCTGGAGAAAAGGCCTTGTATTCGTGGACGCATTCTGGCCACAGCTTCTTCCAACAGGCGTTTAAGGTTTCTTTTTTCATTTCTTGTAGAGCCTTCTGAATTATTTGGAGACACGTTGCTATCGTGAAATCACGCCAATACGCCCTCAGAGAAAAATTGTCGTCGGAATCCATGGCCTCCACGAGGTGCTGCAGGGCGTTGCGAATGTAAAGCGCTGATGTTGGCTTCGTCCTTCTTGATGTAGCGTATGGTCGATTCATTCAAATCGTAATGGCGCCCAACCGCGGCAAACGTTTTTCCTTTCGGCGGCATCGTAGAGCTTGGAGAAAAAAAACGTAGAAAATATCTGTGTCGTTCACAAGCGAAACACTCAAGACAGCGAGAGTGCGCCTCGTGGGCAGAAGCCAATCAGCGCCAAGGAAAAATTAATAGTGCTCTCTGTCTTTGTCTCGTGCGTTGTGTCGACGAACATACAAAAAAAATTGTTTGTTTTATTATGAAGATACTTTCGATCGCCACGCGTTATAATTTATTGCTTAAATAATTTATATTTTATATATTATTACCGCGATGTACTGGGGGAATCCGCAAAAAAAATTAGTTACGTTCCAAGGGAAAACCCGCGATGAACCGGGGGCGCGATAGGTGAACCGCGATGAAGCGGGGGTTGACTGTATACACACACACACACACACACACACACACACACACACACACACACACACACACATATACATTATATACATACACACACTATATATAAATATAGTGTGGGCTCTGGCAGTAAAGTGCTTCAGGCGAGGGACCTTGCCATGCCGAAGCCCGGCTCCAACGGAGGTACTTTACTGCTGGGGGAGTCTGGTACCAGCTGTCAGAGAAAATGTCAAAAAGCCCTTCTTGTTGACCAGTGTAAAAAAAATTGCCAAACCATTTTGGTGTTTGTTATTTGAAATAAAATTCTTCCCCACACATGATTCTCTTTTCTCAAGAGTAGCAAGGAAGTGAGGAAGAGCAGAGGCCTTTGTTTTCAATGCATAAAAAAGAAGCTTGATCCAGGTGGGGAAGCAGAGCTTAATTTTCTCAAGGTCAGTAATTTTTCTTCTAAGCTTAAAGAAATTAACAATTACTGGTCAGCTGGCAAGATAACCGAAGGGTATGCATGTTAAACTTTGAGCTGTCCAGACTGGGTTGGAATCCTGACTCAGCTATAAACCGCTATCCTAGGGTTTTGCAGGCAGTGTGTGTTCATCAAAGTGTGTGCCATCCCTCAGATGGCATTAAACTGGGTGTCTCATCTGATAGCCTTACTTGGTGGACTTTAGAGATACCACGGATCAGTGGCACAACTGTCGCCACCAGTATATTATGCTTTCAGCAGCTATGTGCTGTGTATGAAAGAAGAAGCAGATGGTGAAGGAACATATATGAAGCTTTCAGGTTCAGATAAGAAAACAAATAATAGATGGAATCAACTGAACGCTGGAGGAAATGCGAACCACCACATAAAGTAAAGTAAAGCTCATGCTTTGGACGTTAACCCTTCATGGAAGCAAAAGAGCTTCGGCCTTCAGGAGTAAGGCGGAAGCTCTTTTGCTCACAAGCAAGACTAGTTCTTCATTATTTCGAAAACTCGAGGATTCATACAAACGCATTACCCCACGCAGTCTTCAAGTATACAAGTCAATTTAAATTAAATAATATTTTAAAGGTCGTATTAAAATATATATATATATATATATATATATATATATATATATATATATATATATATATATATATATATATATTCCAGAAGTTTACCTCCGTTGATGCAGCGTCTACGACACCACCATATCTAACACGTTACATGAGTTATTCAAGTCTGTTTGTGTCCTTTACAACGTCCTTAAAAACAGTACGTTTCCTGTTTGGAATGATTCTCAATTTTGTTTGACTGCCAGACAGGCAGATAGATTAAAAAATATATTTTATCAGACTACTCCCAGCACATGTGCGATTGGGATGAATTCAGAGCCAAAGTACGTTAAACTACATACTTTGAACATGAATCGGAAAACAAACAACATTCAATTTAAATCTTCCATCTACTCTCCCTGTCGAGGCTTGTTCGAGGCCCAGTCCTATTTCTGATGTTCAGAAATGATCTCTGACTCGGGAAAATCTTCTTTATCTATTTGCTGACGATTCCACCCTCTGCAACCTCTTCCCTCTCTTCTGATATTGAACAAAAAAACATCACAAGCTGGTCACACTTGGAATAAGTCTTTCAATCCTGACAAATCTCCACTCTCATTCTCTCTCTCGAAAGGATCATCTGGCAACTCCAAACTCTTCCCCCTCCCCCCCCCCAATCTACTTCCTCAACAATACTCTTGAGGAAGTTCAGTCATTCAAATCCTTTGTCTCACTCCCAGCCATGATCTTTCCTGGGCAAACTACATTTCTAAATTGGCCTTCAAAGCCAGCGGCTGACTGGGCATCCTCCATCATGCAAAGTCCTTCCTTGGCACACGTGGACTCCTATTCACCGACAAGGCCTTCATCCGCAGCTTAAAAAGGCCTGCCAAACTAACATCTTGCTCAGGTTGATGCTGTGGAAGCCAAGTCCTTCAAGATTACTGTAATCTCTCGCGATAAAGCCGAGTCTGGGTCGAACATTTCGCCATCGCAGACAGGTCGGTGGTCTCTCTGTCTTCTTCCGCTTCCTTTCTGGTCTTGCACCCTCTGCTCTTTTCCTACTTTGTCCCCCCCCCCCAGGTTTCTGCAGGATGCACATGGTCCACCATCAACCCCCTTCTGGAGAAACTACCTAAATACAGGATCATGACTCACCTCCACTCGATCGTTTCTCTTTTTTTCCCCACCTGTGAAACCAACTTCGAGATTTTCTTCAATCTCATTCTTCCTGCTGGGTCTTCCAGACAGCTGTTCACCACCATATCAGTTTTGCTGTGTAAATAGTTGAAGCTCATGGATGAGTTTGTACATTTAATGGATCAGCAGACCAAAACATGACACAAAACACGCATGCATGGGGTGGACAAGTTGGACACAGAGGATGCAAGGGATGGACAATATGGATACAGAAGGAAACTCCAAGGAGGGAAAACTGAAGAATTGGAAGGAGGAGGGATTTGGGTGGAGTTAAAAAAAGATCATGGCTTTGGATTGGGAACAATCTGAGATGGTGGTACATATCTGACATTGAGGATCTCCATCCATTGTTGGTGAGTAGAAGCAACACGCCAAAGGTAGATTGACCTGGTCTGAAACGAAATTGGTGATCTGAGATTAGGTTGTTGGAGAAAAGGAAGGATTTCATAACTGTGGTGATGGATTCCATGACCTTGCTGATGATTGGAAGCAGGAAGCAAGCTGATTGGTTTGTAGTTAAGGGGATCAGTTTTTGCACCTTTTTCACAGTTCCTTCAGCTTTCATGGTTCAGCTTCCGATGACGAAGTCGGCAGAGGCATTATGTTTTCGGGTTGTCCGTCTGTACATACGTACATCCGTGCTGATTTTACGTTTTCTTGGCAACAGCTTATCCGATTGACACAAATTTTTCACCATCGGTGCGACTACTCATGTGGAATGTTTTAATGACAGTTATGATGTCATAGATCACATGGTGTGGCAGCCATGTTGGAAACAAGGAAAAACTTTGGACCTCTATCTTCGAAACCGCTCCATGAAAAAAATTAAAACTTCGTACAAGTGAAGTACTCCCGCGGGAAACAAGTGTGATTTTTTTTTTGATGCCGTCATGGGTGGCTTCATTATGACATCATAACTGCAAACATCAAATGCTTTACACGATCAGTATGAAAAATTGAGGGTCATCTTGGGCTAAATTGTATAGGGGGGGAGCCTTGACCTTGAGCCTCTTCCAAGAGCCTTGACCTTGTATACAAAAAACAAGTAAGCATTTTTTATTGAAAATTATTCCAAAGCAAAAGAAGGAATATCATATTGTTCGACTAAAAGTGCAACTCCAAACTGATGAGGGATTTTCAGCGACGTTTTCTTCTCTTCACGTTATCATATTCATGATGTGCAGCAAAGACATGTGCATCGTAGTGTATGTATGGGGGATCTCGAGCACCGAATGCACCAAAGTTTAAAGAATGTTAGCTTCAGAAAAATACAAGGAAACAAATACAAGTATAAACTAGAAAGCTTCCAAAAAAAAAATGCAAAGCCTGTCCATGTTGGGTTTGTATTTGGACTTCTTCCGTATGCTAAACATGACAAAAACAGCAAAAAAAAAAAATTCCGAAAAAAAATTGACGATTTTAGGCGACCTTGAACTTTTGACCTCAAAATAATCGGCTTCAAAAGTTTTATTGGTGAAGCAATTCAGTGACCCAATATGCAAACCATGTTCAAATTTCAAGTCAATTGGATGAAAATTGACAATTTTGACGTTGACCTTTCGACCAAATTATTAATTAGTCTTCCCCATAGTCTGAAAATAAAGCTTTGTTGAAAATTTGATGACAAAAGCTCAAATGGTTACAGGACAGGAGACAGAAAACAGACAGACAGACAGAGACAGACAGACAGAGAGACAGACAGACAGAGACAGACAGACACAGAGAAGTGATTGCAAAACCCTGTCTCCCGCTGCGCTGGGGGATGGGCTAATTAGACGTGATGCCAAGATAGTCATATAAATTTTAAAGTTAAATGAAGCAGGTATTCAGCACACAATAGGAGGGAGTAACACTCACAGGAAGCTGGGTGTTGATAGAAAACAGCGACCATTGAAGTCCTGTGGATACTTGAACATCAAGAAGAAATATAAATGGCCGACAAAGATGCCAACAAGCTCGTTCATGACCCTAAAAGGAGGCACCAAACAAGGAATTTAAACTAAAATAAAAAAGAACAGCCGATACAAGATTTGTGGTGTTCATCAGCAGAGAAAGAAATTAAAAACAAAGCACACAATAGTTTCATTCTGTAGACTCGAAGAACCGTTCCTTGAAGGTGGCTTCATATTTCAATCATCATAGTGAGGGGTTGTGAGGTTTATATTTACATAATAGACAAGACGTGTCAAGTTCCACTTTTTAAGCAATTAAAATGAGTCATTTGTATCGTAAGTTAAATTATCCTGCGACAGTGTCAACATGCGACTTTCGAAATGACAGAATCTGCCCCCAGAATGCTCAGCGCGCATGCGCAGAAACCCCTAGCAACAATGGTCATCGGGGCAGGGAACGTACAGAAAGATAGTGGACAAAACAATGGAAACACCAGGGTACACAGACCATAGAACATGTATCTTGTTGCCGACCTGAGTTTGAGGTGACCCACGAGGGGAAGCACTCGAGTTTCTCTCGAATGCCCGGTCCTGAAGCCACAAGCCGCAAATAGCTCCGCAGTCTGGCAGATTGCTGGTCAACTACGAACACTGATTGGCACCACCAATCCTGGCAGGGTCCCACTACCTCATTGGATTGGCAGCATCAAGGAGGGCTCATGCCCTTGATATGTACTTGCCTTATCTTACTTCATCAGATGCAGCTGAGCGGAGCTGCCAAGTACGTACCGGCCGATGTGTAGAGTCAATCGGTGGAGTAAAACTTCCAGGCAAACAAACATTCGGACTATGCTGGATCAATGCAGGAAAGGACTGGTTGAATTACAAATATCATGGCATTTATTAAAAGAAAGCATGAGGGAAAGGTACGTGGACAGTAAAGACAAGGGGTTTATTTTACAAGGAAGATTCGCCAAGAACAGACATATGGTCAAATGAACCGATTGGAAATGAGGAAGAACAGCAGATATTTTCAGGGAAATTGGTGAAAATCAGATCCAGAAGAGATGCAGTACCATTTGTTAAGATCCGTGTCGGGAAGTTGACAGATTGTGTCAGTCCCGCAGAGTCGCAGAAGTCTTTTGCTGAAGTGCCATGGCAGGTGAGAGAGGTACCCATACCCAGCCAACTGGCATGATGACAACTGAAGTCACCACATATGAAGAAGAGAGAGTTCGGATGAGAGGATAGAAGTTGGTCCATGTTTTCGGAGAGCGAGATGTAAATGGAGTCATTACTGTTTGGTGGACGGTACAACACACATATAAACACGAGGTGGGAGCGGAGGGGAAGCCGGAGCCAGAGGTACTGCGGGAGGTGTGGGGGGGGGGAGTGATGGCAGTGCATGGAGAGTGAGGAATAGAGTCTTTGATGAAGAGAGCAACTCCGCCGCCAGGACGAAGCTCAGGTCTGTCATACCGGAGGAGGGAGTAACCAGAGAGAGATACTTGGGAGTCAGGGACGTCTTGAGGGAGAAAAGTTTCTGTTTAGCAGATTATCTGATTTGTCAGTGGCAACCTGTGTGGAAAGATCTGTCAGGTTTGAGCAAAGGGTGCAGATGTTTGAGGTCCACACTGTTAAGGAAGAGGGAGGGGAAGTGGCATTGGGTGCAGGGGAGGGGAGGGGGAGGGTAGGACGAGGTAGGAGGGGGGAGGTAAAGAGAGTTGTTGAAAGAGTGTGGGGGATGGCAGAGAGGCGAGGGGAGAGGGCAGGATGAGGAGAAAAGGCTCGGTGGTGATGGGTTGAGGTACCAGTGTGGAGTAATAAGAGAGGAGGCAGAGGACAGTTGAATAGTGGAGAAGGTGGAGTGACGAGATGGAAGAGAGAGGGCAGGGGAAGGAGGCAGCTTTGTGGATATGAGAGGGGGGGAAAACTTTGAGCAGGGGGAGTGAGAAGGATGAGAGGGGAGTTTTTGAGAAAGGTGAGAGGGAAGCTTGGAGGGAGATGAGTGTGAAGGTTACTTTGAGAGGGAGGGGAGATGATGAGAGCAGGCACGGCCAATGTGCAGGAGGGTGATGGGAGAGGTGAGGAGAGGGGAAGGATGAGACTTGGTCATGGTATGGTGAAGAAGGGAGCGAGCAGGGGGAGGTACAAGATTTTAGCGGTTGGGAAGAGAGGGAGGTGTGCTGAGAGGAAGGAAGGAGCATGTTTGTGGTGATGAGTGTACTGATTGAGCGAGAGTGAGATATCTGTTCGGTTCGAATGGAGCCCACAGATGTTAGAACACCACACACTTTGGGAAAACAGAGGGGGGGCTGATACTAAAGCAGAAGACAGTAAAGAGGTGCCAAGAGCAGAGGTAGGATGAGGGTCAATATGGGAGAGATGCGGAGTGTGTATAACAGATGAGGCGTTAGGAGGAGGTAGATTTAACCCTCAACGGCACGCATACCAACACTCACACATTGGCACACCTGGGATCAATTTGACCCCATTCAAAATGGTCATTGATTTGGTCGATACACAAACCAAATGTTGCAACATTTGTCAAATATATCATACCGAGTTTGTACAAAACAGTGTAAAACATTGAGAAGTTGATGATACATATGAAATGTATTCAATATCTAGTGATATCCGGAACAAAAACAATCAGAAATTAATGTGCGAATGCCTACACATTTTACTAATTAACTTTTTACACAGAAAGCAGCAACAGCATAACATGCAAAATTAAAATATGGCAGTTTCCATAATAATGAAAGAAATATGAGTCATTTTTCATTGTAGTGTCTCGATTTATGAGGTTCATTGTTCTAGTTACGCTTCGCAATTTTTACAAGTAGTAACAGTGGTTGAATGAGTACCACAAACATATTTGTTGCAATTTGATCAGACAGTTGAGGTCTTATTGTCCTGTGGCCTTCTGCATAATTGGCATCGTTTCCTGGCAGGACTTCTAGCCTGGTGTGGTCTCTTGATTGCTGCAGCAACCTTTCCAAGTTGATGTAATGCGGTCACTACAGCCGGCTGGAGAACATGAACATTCTGAGTGTCAAGTCAATCCAGTCGTTGGTGAGGCCGTATGCCAACTGCTTGAGGTATTTACGACCTCGACCACGTGGCCTTTCTGCTCTGGCCTGGCCTTGCTGAGCATTCTCATTATCAGACCGATTGTAAGAATGTCCGGAATCAGCAGATATTTCATCTGGCTGTTCATCAACGTCAGAAACCTGATCTTCATCTGATGTATCACGGACCGCAGCCTGATCTGGGATGTAGGAATCATCATCGCTTGGATCAGATAAAGACTCACTGTCACTTTCATCTTCTAATATTTGTCTAAGATACATTAATCAGCAACAGAATACCGTGCTCTCCGTTGGTTGGCCATGGTTTGAAGGAAAATGCAAATACACGAGCGTTATGAACTGCAGTTTCGATTTCTGGAATATCCCATTTCCAGGAATGAGCAATTCCTGGAACCATTCCAATCCCCTTTTTGTCACAGAATGATACAGATTATAACAGTATGAAAACAATTGGGAAACACCTTTATTGTTCTTTGAGAAATAATAACAATTCCAGAAAAGAAAGCGGGATAAAGTGTTCATAGTTATGAATGTAAATGTTTTTTGGGAGTTCTCCCAGCGTGGGTCATATGGACCCCACTATTTTCTCCTGCAAATATCTCCCATATGTATAACTCTATATTCGCTAAATTTTACAGCAATAACATACATATATGGGGTGAGGATAAACAGAGACCATGGGCTGATATCAGCTAATATTATTTTTTTACACAAAAAACCTGCATGTTGGGTCAAATTGACCCCAGGTATGCCGTTGAGGGTTAAGTCGGTGGAGTGAATTGGCACTGAAGTTGGAAAAAGGTCGAATTGAAAAGTCTTTTGAAGAAGAAGAGTCGTGAATTTTGATACAATACCGAGAACCACACGTGTGAAAGAGGAAGTTGGAACATTTTCAGAGATAGTATATATTTTTATTTTTTTCATAAAGATTGTGTAAGATTAGGAAAAGGAAAGGTTGAAGAGAATCGTGAAAGTGTGTGGTGAATTTGGATCGGCAAACGCAGAATGAAGCTGGCAGATTGACGAAAGTAACAGGAAGAAGATGGGGGTCGAGAAACACGTGGCTACCGGAGGTGTAAGGTTAGACGTGAACGTTTTCAAGAAAACTTTTTTTTTTGATTGATTGATTTTTGAAGATTAGGTAAAGGAAAGATTGAATAAAAAAAAAATCGTGAAGGTATATGGTGAATGTGGGTTGGCTAAAATAGAGGGAAGATGAAGAGTCAGCAGAAGAAGGAGGAAGAAGAGTTGGTACAGGAAGTCATGTAGTTTCGTGGGGAAGAAGGAAAGGAGTTTTTTTCGTTGTTGATTTTTTTTATATGTCAAGACAAGAAACATAGGGTAAAGCAGGGAGGGATAGAAGGCGGGTGGTGGGAAAAGTGGAGAAAATGAGAACTGATGGTGATCGGTCAAAAGGGAGAAAGTACAAATAAGCACAATTGTACACATGGACGGGAAGATGGGTAGGCCTCAGAGAAACCCGACATGACACAATCGACGAAAACTCACCAAATAACACAAATTTTGAAACACCGAACTAGGGACACAGAAAATATGGAGGTAACAAAATAGTCAAAACGCAACAAACAATGACCAGAAATTTATCTTTGAGAAAGTCGGCTCGGCAGAGACCCTTGAGAGAACCGACCGTCACCACAAAAACCGGAACCTGAAGTCAAATATTGGATGTCGTCGTCGTCATCGTCTTATCAGGGAGTCGGGCTGAGCTGCACTGTCGTCGCTGTCATCTAGTCTTGGGTCCGAGTCCTGTCAGGATAGTCATAGTCTTGATGATTCACTTGCTGCTGAAGGAGTTGTCTCCAACTCCTGCCATCAACTTGCCCTGCCACATCTGCTGTCATATCCCTGCAATTTGCAACAGGCAGCGCTGTGCAAGACCAGCTGCTGTGCACCAGAGAGGAGAACAAAAAGCCGTTTAACCTTTCGCAAGCCGTGGGCTATTGTCGATATCAAAGAGGCTACGCCGGCTTCTCAGAGCTGTCGCGGAGGTTTGAAGAGGTCCGACCCATTCATTGTACATCTCTCTATATATATATATATATATATATATATATATATATATATATATATATATATATATATATATATATATATATACATATACATATACATATATATATATATATTGTTGCGGATTCGCGCCCGCCGGCGTGCTGACGGCCACGTAACTCGAATCGCGGCACGTCGCCCACCGGACGGACAATCCAGTCGTGACCCTCTCGGACTAACGCCGGGAACCAGTCACGGGTGGACCTTTCGGTCTCACCGCGATCGAGCCAATCGGCCCCCGCGTGGGATAGGGTTGCTCGCCAAATTCGACCTACCTAAGTACCCACACGGAGGGTAGACCGGGCGATCGCACCTCGCCGCAGGTCGACTTCGGACATGGGCCACTTAAGCGACCCGTTCCGTACTATCGGGATAACCGAGCGGTGTTATTCGTCGGCCTCGATGGTTCGATTAATTATCGGGCGTCTTAGCCCACGACCAACCCTTTACGTGAAGCAAGATGGGGATTCAATGAAAGAAATGACGAAGCGAAGCGGGAAAACAGTTCAACAATAAGCACATTTATTTCGCGATGAACGGAAAGCACACATATACAATTCCACCAAAAGCACATGTAAAAGAAGAAGACAAAAAGCAAATGCAACAATGCAGATCTATCCGACTACCGGGCACTCGGCAACACTTATACAATTTTACTTCACAGACGGCGCCGACAACACACATTCCCAAAGCAAAAGAAAAGAGAACCACCCTCCAGGATGAGGGGGTAGGCGGGCCTGGGGCTGAGACCATGTCGGGCCTACCCGTCTGATGATGAGACGCGAAGTGGCGGTGGTGCCTCAACTCCGCGGGCCTCACGGACAGTGTCTGGTAGGGGGTGGGAAGGGGGCCCCCTTTTGTCGCACTATCTCAGCGCGGGGGGAAACAGGAGGGGGTTGCTGATGCTCGGGGAAAGGAGGATTTCACAAAATCTCGGGTCCCGCGACGAGCGTCTCCACCACGACCTCGGTCGCGCCGCCGGCCTCTCCCTCCGCAGTTCCCCGAATCCGACGCGAGCACCCCCTCAACCGCCTTCGCCGCCGCCGCCTCTCCACAGCTTCGTCCGATCGCCCTCTCCGTCTCCTCTCTTGACTCGTCCCAACTCTTCACTGGCTCCGCGAACTCCCAACTGCGAACTGCCCTCTTCTGACGAAGGCAGTCGTTTTTATAAGCCCCGTGGCTTCGCTCTTTTACCCTTGACCCTCTGCCTCCGACCCTTCACCTCTCTTGCTGGCTCCCCATTGGCCCGAGGAAAAGTGGGCGTGAATGCTTTTTGATCCATGAATTTGCATATAGCGACCGCCCTCCAACGCCCTGGAGGCGGGGCCAAATCGCCCCTCGCTTACCGAATGGACGGAACAAAAGTGGGCGTGAGTCGTTTTTGATCCGTTTTTCTGCGGAAAGTCCGTGATGTTTTTGAACACGCTGCTCGGTGCGCGCCCCGCACTAGTCCAGCATCGGTGCCCACGAGTGGCGCGAGATGACGGTGATGCGATGGTGGCGAGTTGTGACGGTAAAGGTCGTGGCGGTTGTGGTGAAGCGGCGTTGTGGTTGGTGGTTGTTGTTGTGATGGCCGCGTTGTGGTTGGTGGTTGTTGTGTGATGGCTGTTGAGACGTGGTTGGTGGTGGTAATAATGGCGGCTGGTCCAAAATAAAGATAGTAAAAGAAAAACGGCTATCCTGAAGAGTCGCAGCCCTCATGAATGACATTTATTCCCTCTAGACAACGGGTTTGGGCCGAACTACACATATACTTACCGAGATATCTCACCTAAGGGACCTGAATGGTGGTTTGCGAATTTGGTCAACCACAACAATATATATATATATATATATATATATATATATATATATATATATATATATATATATATATATATATGTTGTTGTTTGTCTTTCAGCTGCTCCCGTTAAGGGTCGCCACAGCGGATCATCCGTTATGATCCACATACTGATTTGGCACAGGTTTTATGCCGGATGCCCTTCCTGACGCAACCCCAGTCGCCTCTTACGACACAGGGATAATATATATCATAAAAACACTTTTTTAAATGTAATAGGATGTCAGGATGTTCCTCCAAAAAGTATGTAAACAAGGTAGGAATGGTCACAAGAAATGACCATGTGAAACCATCCCTAGATCTTTATTTGAACAATGGTTATGGAAAAGGCAGTGTGTGTGTGTGTGTGTGTGTGTGTGTGTGTGTGTGTGTGTGTGTGTGTGTGTGTGTGTGTGTGTGTGTGTGTGTGTGTGTGTGTGTGTGTGTGTGTGTGTGTGTGTGTGTGTGTGTGTGTGTGTGTGTGTGTGTGTGTGTGTGTGAGAGATCTCCATAATTTGGGTTTCAGAAGGTGGAACAAGAGTCCTCCTAAGACGAGAAGTGTCGATCTTTGTTCTGTTGAAGAATCATGATTCATCGGGCTAAGTTGTGAAGTTTTATTGTTCTCAGAATTTTGTTCCAAGGGCTCTTTTTCAGGATTGTCACGAAGCCTTGGACAGCCTCCAACTGTGGTGCGTTTGTGGTAATGTTCCCAGAGCTATGTTGTAACCACGAATAGCCAAGAATGGTAAATCGTACTATCGAAAATTTACCATAAACAGTCAAAACCACGAGTGGTAATCCCTCGAATAACCAAGGGCTGTGAATGGTAAATCATACTACAGAAAATTTACCGTGAATAGTCAAAACCGCGAGTGGTAATCCCTCGAAGAGGGAGGGTTTACTCTCTGTTCACTTTTTACATTTCGCTCTAATGAAGGGTAATGCTCAAAGATTTTAACGACAAGTCATATATTTCCCATAGCGGTAAACACACTTTTCAAGTTTTTGTTAATAAAATCTGTTCTTTTTCTTGTCCTTCATATTGATCAACAAAGACTGACACAAGCCTTCATGGAGAGGAATAAACAAAAAGGTGTGAAACTCCATTTTCTTTATCAACGTTACCCCTTTTAAACATGAAACGGCTTCACTGATGAGACATTATTGTTAAGAGAATATTAGAGGGATGGCTAAATTGTTATATTTCACCATTCTTTGTTAAAACTCAGCATTTGGTCTTGAACAAGTCGTATTGGGGGTACTCTTCAAGATCCAGGTGGATGCTGGACGTAAGTCTGCCAAAATAAGGAATTGTAGCACATTTATGACCAAATATGGTACAAAAAAAAACAACATTTTTTGCAATTTTGAATGAGTCACATGTATACTTTCATGTGACATCAAATTGAACAAGACATACTGTTCAAGTCTTACTTTGGTATCAATGTCTGGTTCATAATCAATATTTTTAAATGAAATAGTAAGAAATTAGAGAACGAGTCATCTTCGTTTTTCTCACAACCATTTTTGATTACAGGATTGTGTAATTAAAGCTATTTAAGTATTGATTTCTCTCAGCAGAATGATTTGTGTTCCACACATGTATCACGGATGTTCACAGCTAAATATTACTCCCTTTTCATGAACTTCCGATGTTTATCGATTGCAG
The DNA here is from genome assembly GCF_056783735.1 of Eptatretus burgeri. Taxonomy (NCBI): domain Eukaryota; kingdom Metazoa; phylum Chordata; class Myxini; order Myxiniformes; family Myxinidae; genus Eptatretus; species Eptatretus burgeri. Next base: position 100,184,723 of record NC_140971.1, read on the forward strand.
CATTACATGCAATAATAGCTCACTGTCATGAAGTGATAAAAGTGTCCGAAATCTATAGTATTGCTTTTATTCCATTATTCTAATGTTAATCAGAACTGGAGGATATTAAAAAGCAAAGTTTAGATGATCCAAATTTCAAACCGTGGACCACTTATCAACAGATGGTCGAGACCATGCTCAGTTTCGTCTGAGCAAATTGAGATGACAACTGGAAGCTTCATCGACATGCCTTGGCTTATCCTCTATGACCACACAAACGATGCAAAATGGGCGTGAATGTACTGCGCAGAAACGGAGAACTTGCAAACAAATGCAACAAGGTTCACGAGGAGGAACTCTTTAATGAAAACAAGTTCTCAGAAATTTAACCAGGTGCCCACAGACCGAGCGACTGAGTGTAAACATCATGTGCAAGCTTTCAAATGGAATCATTGGCATCACCAGAAGTGATCCAGCTCGTGACAAATTCTGTGCAACGTGGTGTGAAGGAGCAGCAATTTCAGGTGATATGCCTCAGTTGTTTAGACTTGAAGAGGAGCATATTTTGACGCAGACAAATGATGTACAATCTAAGCTCTCTCAGGATGGAAATGCAGTGAAGAAATTGCTTTCACAATTTGAACGATTCAATGTGTTTCAGGTCAAAGTGCTTCCAGATCATGAAGACTGTGATGATGAAGAGGTCTCGGAGAATGATCCGACGCTGATTGTTGTGTTTACCGGTGATGTAGCAACTGAAGAGATAGCCATGGATATGGGCAGTGCAAAGGAGAAAGAGGAGACCTGGGTGAAATACTTCGTGGAGAAGAGGCTGATTTGCACCATTCTTTCTTGCTTGGCCACAAAACTATTCAATGACATTTACATCATTATGTGTGACTGAAGTATGTTGTGGAGCAAATGAGGTCAGGCCAATAAAGGCAGACAACAAACTGATGCAACAACTTTTCAGTGCCTCAATGTCTGACTGAAACATTCAACTGCAAGGTATTCTCAAGCAGGAGTTATCACCATCACCACTGGCAATGGCAAAAACCGATGGAACTAGAAGGGTACTCGGTAGAGCGCATACCTCCGCCACGTAATGCCTGATCCATGAGAACATATCGGGCCCAATACATTTTTGAAATATCATGCTATACAGTACGATATCGTTTTTGGCCCTATCTCTCAATGGTGAATAAACACTTAGAAATTAAATAATTCTCGTATCCAGATCCGGATCCGGATCCGGATCCGGATCTTCACTAAAGTTGAATCAATTCTTCCTATCACATACCCAATGTGTCCAGCAAGTTTCATCTGAATCCGTCCACATTTTGAGATATCATGCTATATATCAGTTTAGCCCTATCTCTCAATGGTGAAGAATCACTTTAAAAATTCTAGTAGTCAGATCTGGATCCAGATCCGGATCTTCACCAAAATCTAATCAGATTGTTCATATCACACACCGAACATGTCCACAAAATTTCATCCAGATCCATCAACAACTTTTTGCGATATCCTGTACACAAACAAACAGAAAGGGGTGAAAATATAACCTCCTCCACCTTCGGTGGTGGAGGTAACCATGAGATACCAATAAGAGTGATATGCCAATCATCTTGACCACCGATGGAGGGATCCACATTTCAGAGAACACGTCTGTATCAACAGCAAACCAAAGAAAATGCATCTTAATTGATGGCCGTACTCTCATCAAGAAACGAGGAAAAGAAAAAAAAAAGTTTCATCCAGGATGCTGAATAATTCATCCAGGCTTTGGAAAAACTACCCTTCAGGAAGTGTTAGTTTGACATGACAACAAAACGAGTCGATGTGTTATTTGACAGGTATTTCGAACATTTGACAAGTTTTCTGTCTCACCTGGCCGTGCCTGGATGGGTTTGAAGGGTAGTGGAGCAGCGGGTGAAACCCGAATCCTATCCAGGTTCCTCCTGATGACTCCATCTTTGCTCTTTACTTCTTCGGATTCCTTCTTGGTTTTCCGTTTGACAATTTTCTCGCCTCACTTTGGAGCAAACAAAGCTGACCTTGCACAATTTCTGTCACATAAAGTTCTCGCATGCAGAAAAGACCTAAGACCTTACCAGGAGCTGGTCATCTCAGATGAGGCCCTCTCCACAAAGACAGGAGCAGTTCCATATCTGACATGCAATCAAGAAAAGGCCACCACCAGACGCATCCCACATTGCAATGATGCTACTGAAGGAGGAAGCATACGAGTAGTTGTTGTTTGTCAGGATACAGACGTCTTGTTGCTTCTGTTGCACTTTTTTGGCAATAGCACAAATGCAGAAATCTCCATGACAAGTGGTCTCCACCAACAAAGCAAGGTGCGTGATGTATGTACAATAGCACAAGGCCTACCAGTTACGGTATTGCACAACATCTTGGAGTTCCATGCTCTTACTGGTAGTGATACCACTTCATCGTTTGCTGGGCAGGGTTAATTATTCATGCAACACCCACAATTAATGTCCTACAATGGGCGCATTGCAATTACATACTAAAAGAGCAAACGTTCAAGTTTCCATGTGGTCACAAGCACTGCACACAGACCACTCAAGGAACGTGCCATTGGAAACGGGGCAGGAAGAAAAATGGCAACACACTGTTACGTGGAAAAGGGGAGGGGGATATTCATCGCTCGACTGTGGTAAGTGTAGTATGGTCCGTGTGTTTCGAGTAGGTTAGAGTGCCGTGTAACAGTGACCAGTTAGAGGAAGTCGTTGGTTACATGTGACGCTCAGGAGGCAGTGTTTGTAATTTATCGACAGGTTAGACGTGAATTTTGGCGGCGTAACACCTCTTGCTTGTCGGGGCTTGGTGAAGATTTCTCATGAGAGAGGCACGCACGCGCACGCGCGCGCACACTTGAGCCGTCAATGCTACAGTTCGTTAAATAGTGTGGAAGAGGCTCCCAGCAATTCCAGTCATGTGTTGAGCTAATTACATGCGGCTGTAAAACCAAGTGCAGGTCTGCAGATTGTAAATGTGCGAAACTGAAACCAAGGTGTATCTCTGTTTGTGAATGCAATGCTGAAGATTGCTGCAATCCTGTAGGAAAACCAAGTGAAGACACAATTGACTGATGGGATGAACGTGTACAGCAAGGATACAGATTGTACATCTTTAAATAGTCTGATATACTGGATATCCACATAAAACAAAACGATTTTGAAGCCATCAAACTTTTTTATGTATAAATTTGAGAATGTTGAAAGTTGGACAGTTACCACACCATATATCGAAGTTTCTGAGCTTAAAGTTTATTTTGTGTTTCACATTGAATTCTGATGACCCCATAAGAAAATGTGAAATGTGCCTTATGGACGGCCAAATTGAAGTCACCTGCCCTGGTACGACGATGATTCCGTACAACGTTTGCCAAGGATCCACCGACCCCAAGAGACCTGTATGTACGGATAAAGAAATTTGAGGAGACCGTCAGTGTTCTAAAACGGCACGGTGGAGGAAAACCCAGAACATCAGAGGAAGATATTGAACACATATGTGCTGCCTTCCACAGAAGCCCAAGGAAGTCCATCCGTCGTACCAGGAACGAACTGCAAATTCCACCTTCAACTGTGTATAAAAGTGTGCACATGGCTGGAGCTCTATCCACACAAGTTTCAACTGATTTGGCAGCTAAGAGTGGACGATTATAATCAAAAAGGAGAAATTATACTATCCATGTGTTTCACATCTGGACAACAACCCTGAGTACCTGAACCGGGTCATGTTCTCCGATGAAGCAACATTTCACACCTGTGGGTGCCTTAATAAACACAATTTCCACATCTGGGGAGCGGAGAATCCACATGGAATTGATGAGGTCAAAAGACAGTCCAAAAAGTTAACGTTTGGTGCGGTCTTATGCGTCACAGGATTGTCGGCCCATTTTTCTTTGTGGAAAAATCTGTGACAGGCCATGTGTACTGAGATATGCTTCAGCTGTTTGTGGCACCGTAGGTAGAGGACTACTAACTGAACTTCATATTCCAGCAGGATTGGCTCCCCACCCTCCGTACACCCCACCACCACCCCCTCCCCGACTACGCCCCACCCCTCCCCACTAATACAGTGATGTCCACTCCTTCCTTGATGCCTGGGTGCCAGATCGCTGGTTGGGTAGAGACAGACCCATTTCCTGGCCACCGAGATTGCTTGACCTTACCCCGCTCGATCTCGATTGTTTTTTTGGTGGGTTTATGTGAAGTGCAAAAGTGTGCAACACAAAGGTGCAGAACATGGTTCAGCTGAAATATTGCATCACAGCGGCAGTGGCCTCCGTAACCCCAGATATATTCGAAAATGTGTGGAGGGAAAACGAGTACCGTTGCGACAGTCTGTGCTACAAACGGTGCACATGTTGAATGTTTACTCGAACGTACCTGAATGATACGTACCCATGTACCAAATGAAGCTCAAGCACACCGACTCTGAGCTGTGTGAATATTACCGTTTGCCTTGTTCAATAAAAATGTATAAGCCTTCAAAGTTGTTTAATTGAAATATGGACACCCTGTATATGTACAGAAAGGTAACTTTGACAATGACCATAACATTTCACTTTTAGATTGAAAATGATTGATCATGAGAAAAAGGATTATTTGTTTTGGAAACTGACAATTTGGAGTAGAGATACAAATTTATAAGCCTGTCATTCAGACCAAAATAATTATTGTTTGTTGTTCCATGTGGTTTTACATGAAAGTCTACAAGTTACCTTTTCAAAATCATCAATTAAATAATTTTACCTCATATGACCAAAAGGTGATAAAATTCCTTCTTCGGGATAATTGATCTCCTATTTGAGGGTTCTATCCTTCATGGTTACACATGTACATTTCATGAATTTCATTCATTGTGTTTCACACTGTTTCTGTTCACACATCATTTGTTATGACTTTTAATTGAAAATTGTTGGTTTTGAGAAAAACGATAATTTGTTTTGTAATTTCTTACTATTTGTATGAAAAAAAAAAATGAATTGTATTCCAGCGTTTTAATGTAAGAGTTATCTTGTGCAATTTGATTCCATATGACAGTACACCTGTTACTCATTCAAAATCAGATAATGTATTTTAAACATATTTGGTTTTATATATATATATATATATATATATATATATATATATATATATATATATATATATATATATATATATATATATATATATATATATATATATATATATATATATATATATATATATATATATATATATATACATACACACATGTTGTTGCGGTTCTCGGAACCGCATGCACACAACAGATAGGTGTCCCAAGACAGTTATTCCATTATTGTACGTGTAGATAGTTCCCTTCCTTTTGTTTAGTGGGACAACGGGGAGTGCGTTGCGATGATTTAATAGTTAGGGTTGCTAAATCATTTTCTTTTCATCCCCACTTTTTCTTTTTCTTTCCTGGGATAAATCAGTCACGTGCGCTTTCGCAGTAAGGTGGGCAAACTGCCGCGCCGCCGTGAAGGATCCGCTGTATCCGGAGTCTCGTTCCTGGCGAGCCCGAAACCCAACACGTGCTTGCCTCTCGTCTCGTTTACCACAGTGAGTTACACGGCCAGCACGACGCCCACGTTGCACGAAACACGTGCTTGTCCCTCGTCTCGTCTACCACAGCGTATAGCACGACGATCCACGGTACGATCTGCCCTGCTTGCCCCCTCGTCTTGTTTACCACAGCGTACCGTCCTTCACCTGACATGACGTGCGATCTACGATGACCCGAAATCTTAGAGGGAACACCCCCGGGATCTGCAAGCGGCTCCGATGAAGGATACGTGGTCGGTCCGGGAGGTCCTCCGGAAGACAAGGGGTCCAGTCCTGATGAAGATTTACTTGTGATTTGTGTGCCGATTTCGGTGTGGGCGATTCATGTCATGTCATGGGGTCGGAGCAAGGTGTGTTCACTGTCTGGGGTGGCCTTGCCAGAAATGAAGTGAGGCGGTTTCCGGCCCAAGCTGGTAGGCCACGTGAGGGGTCGGGGCCAATCGAAGCGCCCGATTCGGGCGATGACGTTGAATTTGGCATGGCCCCCTCCCCCTGAGCTTCGGCCCTATAAAAGACGGAGAAGTTCCTCCATCTGAGTGGGTGTGTGTGTTCACGCTGTGTCTCCTGCTTCTCGACTCCGCCTTCTCATCTCCACCCATGCCTCGCCTCGTCGACTCCGCCTCCTAGTCTCCGCCCATGCCTCGCCTACCGCCTGCCCGGTCCCGCCCACAACTCCACCCTCGCACTCTGGACTCCGCCCTTCTCTACTCAAGCTCCTCCTTCAGAACACAGGCTCCACACGTGTGGCTTGGGCCAGAGACAATGCAACTACTGTCGGGTACCGCACCTCGGAGCATCCCCTCCACCAAAACGCCCAGGTACCGAGAGCATAACCTCAGCCCCCTCCCTCCCTGGCTGCAAAAGTCCCTTCTCATTGGAGTTTCTTTTTCTGTGTGAATCTGAGTGTGCTGGCACCTATCTGTTAAGTAAGTCTTTAGAAGATCATTATTGTTGTTACTGTTATTAATCTCGTGTCAAGTCTGCACTGTGTCTGCTTTCATAAGTTTCTTGTATTATTGTCGCACTCCACACCTCTCTCTCCTCTTTCACTGTGTTACATTCCCAATAAAACTTTGTCATACCACATACTTTTCCTCGCTTGCTTGTAAATAAATAATTATCATTAGGAATGTTCCCAGCTCGCCATTGTCTTTTCTCTCATTGGTCCAGCATGGTTTGAATCTAAGTTTAGCCGGGTCTTTATTCCCAACGATCTGTTCCTTCTAGCCGGTACGTCTTTGGCAGTGTCGCTCGGCTGCATCCGATCCGGAGAAGTGATCCGATCCGGTTCGGACAAGGCGTACCGAGGGCGTGGTTCCCAGGTAATCAAACCACGTGGTTAATTTGGTAACCCGATTCCATAGACGGGAAGACCCGAGGTCACGCGGTTGAGTTATTGGCGTCCACGTCGGTTAAGCGAACTGCCGCATCATGGAATTATCCATGAGCGACGGCCTACAATTCCGGGGAGTCTGGTGGGAATCGACGTAGCTTCCCCCACTGAGTGGTTTTCTCACCAGACTCCGCAACAATATATATATATATATATATATATATATATATATATATATATATATATATATATATATATATATATATATATATATATATATATATATATATATATAGTCTTATTGAGGCATGTTTGCATCCGGCATCCACCTGGATCTTGAAGAGTTGGAGTACGAGTTTAAAACCAAACGATGAGTTTTAACAAACAGTGCCGGCGCCTCTGAATTTAAGAATAATTTTGGAGAATGGCCATCCTATTGAATGGAATGAGAAAAGTCAATGTAATGAACATATTTGAACTTACGAACCACGCAGGATGAAGTTGAAGCCGGTAATGACCCATGGAAGGTAACAGGCCTGTAAAAAACATTAAAAAAAGAAGCTTTTGTACCATTTTCAAAACTCGAAATATATATATTTTTTAAACATCAGAAATACGAATCAATTTGCAATCAAGCAGATGTTAACAAGCTCACCTTAAACGTTGTCCCAAACCAGAAGGTGACAATCTGGTCTCGGTTGACTTGTGCCCACAGGTACATCACCGAGATGATTAGAGGCATCATAAGAAGCTGCGGGAAACAAAAGATTCAACAGGTAGGTGCCATTTCAGTGCTGCAAAGGAAATGTTCAAAATGCTTTGGGATAAGTTTCTGATAGCAAATCACCAGCGACATAAAATTGACAAAAAAACATAATAAAACAGGAAAAGAAAACTGCAAGAACAAGGCACTGGAAGAAAGATTTTCATGTTAAGGTAATAATGATTTCAATGTTGAGCTCAGTACAGCCTGCCAAACAAGGCATTTTCTCGTGTTGGAGAGCAAAATTCCATCGTTATCCCCACACTTTGAAACTCTTGAATGTTGAAGCAGAACATTATTAACAGTTTGAAAGCAAGGTCATCGTCATCCCTTTGCAATCAAAGGTTTGTATCACTCACCGACATGTCCATCAACACCCCCACAATCTGCAAGCTGTTAAGGAACAATTTGATCCTCATTGGAAACAGAAAATGTCAAAATGAAAACCTCAGGAGAAAAAAACAAGGATAAAAGTTTCCAATCTCCATAAATAAATCCACACAGCACAATTGTCAAGCGAGGATGAAAACGATGTCAGATCTCACAGTCTGCATGTTGCAGTCACATGATGCATCTCCATCTTAGGAGGCTCAACACCTGACACACGATACCTGCACAGTTTGGCGGTCAAAACCGTCACACCTGAGCACTGCCTGCCAGTTGGTAGAGGCTGCAGTTTTAAATATTCCTATATTTGTTCGCATGTGTCAGCAGCCGAAGACGATTCACATTCGTGTGTTGGGCATATCTATCCACTATCCACTATCGTTGGGCATAGGTTGTGAACGCCGACAACAAGCTCAGCATTCGTTGGTATAAGTTATCTATATATGATTGAAACGTTCAGTGTACGTTACTAATACGTTATGCACACGTCCAACACGTTATTATACGCCCAACACTTTAAAAAACCATCAATAGTTCAGCGTACGCCAGCGTTTTACATACATTTTGATACCTTGCCATACGCTGGCTAAAACGTCAAGGTGTGACAGGGCCTTTAACTATGGAACAGGAACAGTGAAACGTATGACGTCAAGACGTAACAGGAAGTAAGTGCAGTATGTTTTAACTTTTAACCCTCAGCAACTGAGCACCCGGACAAGCAATCGAGTTTTTCTTTGCCCTCGTGGCTGCTTTTAAAGCAAATGCCAGTTGGTTATTATTTATATGAATCAGGTGTGCTTTAGAAATGCTGTGCAGAGTCAGTGATCTGCAATAACGGGATGATCATACCGGTACGGCGATGGTGATGGATTGTGACCTGTGTCGATCAACAAGACTGATTTCGCTTTAACACAAAATAATTTTGAATACAAGTTGAAGTTGGAAGTAATACAAGTTGAAGTCAGTCCACACCGCCATGTCTATCTAACTATCAAGGGTTCAGTCCACACCGCCATGTCTATCTAACTCTCAAGGGTTCAATCCACACCGCCATGTCTATCTAACTCTCAAGGCTTCACTCCACACCACCATGTCTATCTAACTCTCAAGGCTTCACTCCACACCACCATGTCTATCTAACTCTCAAGGGTTCAATCCACACCGCCATGTCTATCTAACTCTCAAGGGTTCAATCCACACCGCCATGTCTATCTAACTCTCAAGGCTTCACTCCACACCACCATGTCTATCTAACTATCAAGGCTTCACTCCACACCGCCATGTCTATCGAACTCTCAAGGCTTCACTCCACACCGCCATGTCTATCTAACTCTCAAGGGTTCAATCCACACCGCCATGTCTATCTAACTCTCAAGGGTTCAATCCACACCACCATGTCTATCTAACTCTCAAGGGTTCAATCCACACCGCCATGTCTATCTAACTCTCAAGGGTTCAGTCCACACCGCCATGTCTATCTAACTATCAAGGGTTCAGTCCACACCGCCATGTCTATCTAACTCTCAAGGGTTCAATCCACACCGCAATGTCTATCTAACTCTCAAGGGTTCAATCCACACCGCCATGTCTATCTAACTCTCAAGGCTTCACTCCACACCGCCATGTCTATCTTACTCTCAAGGGTTCAGTCCACATCGCCATGTCTATATAACTCTCAAGGATTCAGTCCACATCGCCATGTTTATCTAACTATCAAGGCTTCACTCCACACCGCCATGTCTATCTAACTCTCAAGGCTTCACTCCACACCGCCATGTCTATCTAACTCTCAAGGGTTCAGTCCACATCGCCATGTCTATCTAACTCTCAAGGCTTCACTCCACACCGCCATGTCTATCTAACTATCAAGGGTTCACTCCACACCGCCATGTCTATCTAACTATCAAGGGTTCACTCCACACCGCCATGTCTATCGAACTATCAAGGCTTCACTTCACACCGCCATGTCTATCTAACTATCAAGGGTTCAGTCCACATCGCCATGTCTATATAACTCTCAAGGCTTCACTCCACACCGCCATGTCTATCTAACTCTCAAGGTTTCACTCCACACTGCCATGTCTATCTAACTATCAAGGGTTCAGTCCACATCGCCATGTCTATATAACTCTCAAGGGTTCACTCCACACCACCATGTCTATCTAACTATCAAGGGTTCAATCCACACCACCATGTCTATCTAACTCTCAAGGCTTCACTCCACACCGCCATGTCTATCTAACTCTCAAGGCTTCACTCCACACCGCCATGTCTATATAACTCTCAAGGGTTCACTCCACACCACCATGTCTATCTAACTTTCAAGGGTTCAGTCCACATCGCCATGTCTATCTAACTATGAAGGCTTCACTCCACACCGCCATGTCTATCTAACTCTCAAGGCTTCACTCCACACCGCCATGTCAATCTAACTTTCAAGGGTTCAGTCCACGCCGCCATGTCTATCTAACTCTCAAGGGTTCAGTCCACACTGCCATGTCTATCTAACTCTCAAGGGTTCAGTCCACACCACCATGTCTATCTAACTCTCAAGGGTTCAATCCACACCGCCATGTCTATCTAACTCTCAAGGGTTTAGTCCACATCGCCATGTCTATCTAACTCTCAAGGGTTCAATCCACACCACCATGTCTATATAACTCTCAAGGCTTCACTCCACACCGCCATGTCTATCTAACTATCAAGGGTTCACTCCACACCGCCATGTCTATCTAACTCTCAAGGGTTCAGTCCACATCGCCATGTCTATCTAACTCTCAAGGCTTCACTCCACACCGCCATGTCTATCTAACTATCAAGGGTTCACTCCACACCGCCATGTCTATATAACTCTCAAGGCTTCACTTCACACCGCCATGTCTATCGAACTATCAAGGGTTCAGTCCACATCGCCATGTCTATACAACTCTCAAGGGTTCACTCCACACTACCATGTCTATCTAACTATCAAGGGTTCAATCCACACCACCATGTCGATCTAACTCTCAAGGCTTCACTCCACACCGCCATGTCTATCTAACTCTCAAGGCTTCACTCCACACCGCCATGTCTATATAACTCTCAAGGGTTCACTCCACACCACCATGTCTATCTAACTTTCAAGGGTTCAGTCCACATCGCCATGTCTATCTAACTATGAAGGCTTCACTCCACACCGCCATGTCTATCTAACTCTCAAGGCTTCACTCCACACTGCCATGTCTATCTAACTTTCAAGGGTTCAGTCCACATCGCCATGTCTATCTAACTATGAAGGCTTCACTCCACACCGCCATGTCAATCTAACTTTCAAGGGTTCAGTCCACGCCGCCATGTCTATCTAACTCTCAAGGGTTCAGTCCACACCGCCATGTCTATCTAACTCTCAAGGGTTCAGTCCACACCACCATGTCTATCTAACTCTCAAGGGTTCAATCCACACCGCCATGTCTATCTAACTCTCAAGGGTTCAATCCACACCACCATGTCTATATAACTCTCAAGGCTTCACTCCACACCGCCATGTCTATCTAACTCTCAAGGGTTCAGTCCACACCGCCATGTCTATCTAACTCTCAAGGGTTCAGTCCACACCACCATGTCTATCTCACTCTCAAGGGTTCAGTCCACATCACCATGTCGATCTAACTCTCAAGGCTTCACTCCACACCGCCATGTCTATCTAACTATCAAGGGTTCACTCCACACCGCCATGTCTATCTAACTATCAAGGGTTCACTCCACACCGCCATGTCTATCTAACTATCAAGGGTTCACTCCACACCGCCATGTCTATCTAACTATCAAGGGTTCACTCCACACCGCCATGTCTATATAACTCTCAAGGCTTCACTCCACACCGCCATGTCTATCTAACTATCAAGGGTTCAGTCCACACCGCCATGTCTATCTAACTATCAAGGGTTCAGTCCACACCGCCATGTCTATCTAACTCTCAAGGCTTCACTCCACACCGCCATGTCTATCTTACTCTCAAGGCTTCACTCCACACCGCCATGTCTATCTAACTCTCAAGGGTTCAGTCCACATCACCATGTCTATCTAACTCTCAAGGCTTCACTCCACACCGCCATGTCTATCTAACTATCAAGGGTTCAATCCACACGGCCATGTCTATCTAACTCTCAAGGCTTCACTCCACACCGCCATGTCTATCTTACTATCAAGGGTTCAGTCCACACCGCCATGTCTATCTAACTCTCAAGGGTTCAGTCCACACCACCATGTCTATCTAACTCTCAAGGGTTCAATCCACACCACCATGTCTATATAACTCTCAAGGCTTCACTCCACACCGCCATGTCTATCTAACTATCAAGGGTTCAGTCCACACCGCCATGTCTATCTAACTATCAAGGGTTCAGTCCACACCGCCATGTCTATCTAACTCTCAAGGCTTCACTCCACACCGCCATGTCTATCTAACTCTCAAGGGTTCAGTCCACACCGCCATGTCTATCTAACTCTCAAGGGTTCAGTCCACATCACCATGTCTATCTAACTCTCAAGGCTTCACTCCACACCGCCATGTCTATCTAACTATCAAGGGTTCAATCCACACGGCCATGTCTATCTAACTCTCAAGGCTTCACTCCACACCGCCATGTCTATCTAACTATCAAGGGTTCAGTCCACACCGCCATGTCTATCTAACTCTAAAGGGTTCAATCCACACCGCCATGTCTATCTAACTCTCAAGGGTTCAGTCCACATCGCCATGTCTATCTAACTCTCAAGGCTTCACTCCACACCGCCATGTCTATCTAACTCTCAAGGGTTCAGTCCACACCGCCATGTCTATCTAACTCTCAAGGGTTCAGTCCACACCACCATGTCTATCTAACTCTCAAGGGTTCAATCCACACCACCATGTCTATATAACTCTCAAGGCTTCACTCCACACCGCCATGTCTATCTAACTATCAAGGGTTCACTCCACACCGCCATGTCTATATAACTCTCAAGGCTTCACTCCACACCGCCATGTCTATCTCACTCTCAAGGGTTCAATCCACATTGCCATGTCGATATAACTCTCAAGGCTTCACTCCACACCGCCATGTATATCTAACTATCAAGGGTTCAGTCCACACCGCCATGTCTATCTAACTCTCAAGGCTTCACTCCACACCGCCATGTCTATCTAACTCTCAAGGCTTCACTCCACACCGCCATGTCTATCTAACTCTCAAGGCTTCACTCCACACCGCCATGTCTATCTAACTCTCAAGGGTTCAGTCCACACCGCCATGTCTATATAACTCTCAAGGCTTCACTCCACACCGCCATGTCTATCTAACTATCAAGGGTTCACTCCACACCGCCATGTCTATATAACTCTCAAGGCTTCACTCCACACCGCCATGTCTATCTAACTCTCAAGGGTTCAATCCACATTGCCATGTCGATATAACTCTCAAGGCTTCACTCCACACCGCCATGTCTATCTTACTATCAAGGGTTCAGTCCACACCGCCATGTCTATCTAACTCTAAAGGGTTCAATCCACACCGCCATGTCTATCTAACTCTCAAGGGTTCAGTCCACATCGCCATGTCTATCTAACTCTCAAGGCTTCACTCCACACCGCCATGTCTATCTAACTCTCAAGGCTTCACTCCACACCGCCATGTCTATCTAACTCTCAAGGGTTCAGTCCACACCGCCATGTCTATCTAACTCTCAAGGCTTCACTCCACACCGCCATGTCTATCGAACTATCAAGGGTTCAGCCCACATCGCCATGTCTATACAACTCTCAAGGGTTCACTCCACACTACCATGTCTATCTAACTATCAAGGGTTCAATCCACACCACCATGTCTATCTAACTCTCAAGGCTTCACTCCACACCGCCATGTCTATCTAACTCTCAAGGCTTCACTCCACACCGCCATGTCTATCTAACTCTCAAGGCTTCACTCCACACCGCCATGTCTATATAACTCTCAAGGCTTCACTCCACACCGCCATGTCTATCTAACTCTCAAGGCTTCACTCCACACCGCCATGTCTATCTAACTCTCAAGGGTTCAGTCCACACCGCCATGTCTATCTAACTCTCAAGGCTTCACTCCACACCGCCATGTCTATCGAACTATCAAGGGTTCAGCCCACATCGCCATGTCTATACAACTCTCAAGGGTTCACTCCACACTACCATGTCTATCTAACTATCAAGGGTTCAATCCACACCACCATGTCTATCTAACTCTCAAGGCTTCACTCCACACCGCCATGTCTATCTAACTCTCAAGGCTTCACTCCACACCGCCATGTCTATCTAACTTTCAAGGGTTCAGTCCACATCGCCATGTCTATCTAACTATGAAGGCTTCACTCCACACCGCCATGTCAATCTAACTTTCAAGGGTTCAGTCCACGCCGCCATGTCTATCTAACTCTCAAGGGTTCAGTCCACACCGCCATGTCTATCTAACTCTCAAGGGTTCAGTCCACACCACCATGTCTATCTAACTCTCAAGGGTTCAATCCACACCGCCATGTCTATCTAACTCTCAAGGGTTCAATCCACACCACCATGTCTATATAACTCTCAAGGCTTCACTCCACACCGCCATGTCTATCTAACTCTCAAGGGTTCAGTCCACACCGCCATGTCTATCTAACTCTCAAGGGTTCAGTCCACACCACCATGTCTATCTAACTCTCAAGGGTTCAGTCCACATCACCATGTCTATCTAACTCTCAAGGCTTCACTCCACACCGCCATGTCTATCTAACTATCAAGGGTTCACTCCACACCGCCATGTCTATCTAACTATCAAGGGTTCACTCCACACCGCCATGTCTATCTAACTATCAAGGGTTCACTCCACACCGCCATGTCTATATAACTCTCAAGGCTTCACTCCACACCGCCATGTCTATCTAACTCTCAAGGGTTCAATCCACATTGCCATGTCGATATAACTCTCAAGGCTTCACTCCACACCGCCATGTCTATCTAACTATCAAGGGTTCAGTCCACACCGCCATGTCTATCTAACTCTCAAGGCTTCACTCCACACCGCCATGTCTATCTTACTATCAAGGGTTCAGTCCACACCGCCATGTCTATCTAACTCTAAAGGGTTCAATCCACACCGCCATGTCTATCTAACTCTCAAGGGTTCAGTCCACATCGCCATGTCTATCTAACTCTCAAGGCTTCACTCCACACCGCCATGTCTATCTAACTCTCAAGGGTTCAGTCCACACCGCCATGTCTATCTAACTCTCAAGGGTTCAGTCCACACCACCATGTCTATCTAACTCTCAAGGGTTCAGTCCACATCGCCATGTCTATCTAACTCTCAAGGGTTCAATCCACACCACCATGTCTATATAACTCTCAAGGCTTCACTCCACACCGCCATGTCTATCTAACTATCAAGGGTTCACTCCACACCGCCATGTCTATCTAACTCTCAAGGCTTCACTCCACACCGCCATGTCTATCTAACTCTAAAGGGTTCAATCCACACCGCCATGTCTATCTAACTCTCAAGGGTTCAGTCCACATCGCCATGTCTATATAATTCTCAAGGGTTCAGTCCACATCGCCATGTCTATATAATTCTCAAGGGTTCAGTCCACATCACCATGTCTATCTTACTCTCAAGGGTTCAGTCCACACCGCCATGTCTATCTAACTCTCAAGGCTTCATTCCACACCGCCATGTCTATATAACTCTCAAGGCTTCACTCCACACCGCCATGTCTATATAACTATCAAGGGTTCAGTCCACACCACCATGTCTATCTAACTCTCAAGGCTTCACTCCACACCGCCATGTCTATCGAACTCTCAAGGCTTCACTTCACACCGCCATGTCTATCGAACTATCAAGGGTTCAGTCCACATCGCCATGTCTATATAACTCTCAAGGCTTCACTCCACACCACCATGTCTATATAATTCTCAAGGCTTCACTCCACACCGCCATGTCTATCTAACTCTCAAGGGTTCAGTCCACACCGCCATGTCTATCTAACTCTCAAGGGTTCAGTTCACACCGCCATGTCTATCTAACTATCAAGGGTTCAGTCCACATCGCCATGTCTATATAACTCTCAAGGCTTCACTCCACATCGCCATGTCTATCTAACTATCAAGGCTTCACTCCACACCACCATGTCTATATAACTCTCAAGGCTTCACTCCACACCGCCATGTCTATCTAACTATCAAGGGTTCAGTTCACACCGCCATGTCTATCTAACTATCAAGGGTTCAGTCCACATCGCCATGTCTATATAACTCTCAAGGCTTCACTCCACACCGCCATGTCTATCTAACTATCAAGGGTTCAGTTCACACCGCCATGTCTATCTCACTCTCAAGGGTTCAGTCCACATCGCCATGTCTATATAACTCTCAAGGCTTCACTCCACACCGCCATGTCTATCTAACTATCAAGGGTTCAGTCCACACCGCCATGTCTATCTTACTATCAAGGGTTCAGTCCACACCGCCATGTCTATCTAACTATCAAGGGTTCAGTTCACACCACCATGTCTATCTAACTCTCAAGGCTTCACTCCACACCACCATGTCTATCTAACTCTCAAGGGTTCAGTCCACATCACCATGTCGATATAACTATCAAGGCTTCACTGCACACCGCCATGTCTATCTAACTATCAAGGCTTCACTCCACACCGCCATGTCTATCTAACTCTCAAGGCTTCACTCCACACCGCCATGTCTATATAATTCTCAAGGCTTCACTCCACACCACCATGTCTATATAACTCTCAAGGCTTCACTCCACACCGCCATGTCTATCTAACTATCAAGGGTTCAGTCCACATCGCCATGTCTATCTAACTCTCAAGGGTTCAGTCCACATCGCCATGTCTATCTAACTCTCAAGGGTTCAGTCCACACCGCCATGTCTATCTAACTCTCAAGGGTTCAGTCCACACCGCCATGTCTATCTAACTATCAAGGGTTCAGTCCACATCGCCATGTCTATCTAACTCTCAAGGGTTCAGTCCACATCGCCATGTCTATCTAACTCTCAAGGGTTCAGTCCACACCGCCATGTCTATCTAACTCTCAAGGGTTCAGTCCACACCGCCATGTCTAGCTCTCAAGGCTCCCATGAAAGTGACTTTGTAAAAATGCCAACTACCTTCGCAGGAACGAATATACAAGATGTGACTTGTCAGACATTTAGCTGCATGACTGAGTGGGGTGGAATCAACGAGAGACATTTCCAAATTCCAATGGTGACAAATACATTCCCATGAAGTCGGCATCGTGACACATCTGCCTCCGCTCCACACGAATCCTTCCCAGTCCCCGTTTAGCCTCACCAAACCCTAACTGGCTCTCCTTAGACCCAAATAACGAGTCCACATGCTCCACTTTGGCTCCGCTGTAACCCTGTTCAAATGAAAAAAAAAAAAGAGGAAATCCCATCAGAAAGCTCCATCGTATTTTGCATCGTGCTCGAACATCTCGCACGAGACGAGCCACGCAATGATTTTCGGCCGAGGCTACTGGCACCTGTACAAAATTTTGCATCATCACAGTTTTACACGGGCTCATCAATTTTTCCCAATTCCCTTTTATTTCCGAAACGTTTACAAACAACTTCATAAGTATTTGAGGGGGAAAGTATATCAAAAATCCAAGATGGTGGTAATCAAGTGTGGGTTTAGTTTCCCTCTAGTAAAATGATAAGTGCAGCATTTAGATGATCCACACCACTTTCAAAGGATACGACAATGCATGTCCAATTAAAGAGGAGCATGAAGAGGTAGTCGGCTGGTCGTCCATCAAACAAGCCTGGAAAAGAATTTCCAAAAGGAACACACTTCAATTGTTAATAAACAAAATTGTGCGCGGCGTTTTATCGTCGGCAAGAAGGAATGTTGTGCATTGGCCAAATATCAGCTCAGAAGATATAAACTTGTCTCATTTATTATTCACCGATTCCATGTCTGTCTGTCTGTCTCTGTCTGTACCGTACTCTATCACAGTATCGGTGCCGCTGAAGCATTTTATTGAGCAAGGGTTATACTAGGTAGTTTGCCATTGCCATCCCAGCAGTAGTTAGGTCAGAAATTTGTAATTTGTTGAGGGTGCTAGAGATAGCATGTCCACTCTTGGCGAAGGACACCATGGGGATCTTTAACATCCCCACCAATCAATTCCAGTGGACGTGACTTCTGTTTAACGTCCATCTGAGGGACGGCACATGCATTGATGAATCACCTCTGCCTGATGAAACACCTGGATGGGGGTTTGGAGCTGGGTCAAGATTCAAACCCAGACGAGACAGCTTCGAGGCAAGTGTGAGTGTACCTCCAGGTCATCCTGTCAGCCCAGATTTGAAGACGAAGCCTCCACAATACTTCCACACTAATAAATCAGCGTGTGTGTGTGTGTGTGTGTGTGTGTGTGTGTGTGTGTGTGTGTGTGTGTGTGTGTGTGTGTGTGTGTGTGTGTGTGTGTGTGTGTGTGTGTCCTCCATAACCATGAAACCTAGCAGCCTGAAACTTTAGATGAACACTAATGGAACTCCAACAAACTGCACGAGTGAATATGTGGCGTTTGAGTTAATTGAAGCACTCCTTTTGAAGATAATTAACAGCCTTATTTAATTATCCATTATCAAGGCTCAGACTTGGTTAGCCCTGTCAGCTTGCAGGGGTCTTAATTTGCCATTTTGTTTGGCCCATTCAAATATGCCTCGATTTGGAAACAGGATCGACTCTCACGGACGAATTAAAGTATATAATCAAAAAATTATATCCAATTTGAGAGTTGGATCTCGTGGACAAAATGTGTATAAATCCGGAGTGAAAATCACTCTTGGATGAACAGCCAGATACGTGTTTGAGACGCATCTTTTGATTTGTTCCTCATATCTTTGCGACTTTTTCCCTTTCCAAGGAATATTGGTGTGGATATGAGGAACAAATCAAAAGATGCGTCTCAAACACGTATCTGGCTGTTCTCAAACAAACAAACAAAGAAGAATAAATCAATATTTTCTCGAATTTACAGGACCTTCAGAAAGTGTTCACACTTTTTTTTACAGCTTCGAGTCTTCTTGGGAATATCTGCGTCAGCTTTGTACATGTGGATTGGGGGAAATTCTCCCATTTTCCCTTGCAGATTTGCTCAAGCTCTGTCAAGTTGGATTGGGAGCGTCGGTGAACAGCAACCTTCAAGTCTTTCCAGATTCTCAATGGGATTCAAGTCTGGGCTTTGGCTGGGCCACTCAAGGACTTTCACTGTATGCTTGGGATCATGGTCCTGTTGAAACGTAAATCTTCTCGTCTAAGGTCTTTTGCATTCTGAAGCAGGTTCTCCTCAAGGATTTGCCTGAATTTGGCTCCATCTGTCTCAGCAAGCCATGTATGCTGATGACTCCTCACTTTACTGCACATCTGCTGACTCACTCAACACTACTCATAATGAGGTTGGAGTTTCACTGAACAATCATTTCGAGAATCTGTTGAAGAGGGGGCATGACTGGCTGGTAACCTTCAACGCAAAGAAAACTAAACTGGTGTCCATGTCTCGCTCTAGAAACAGGTCTTTCCCTTCTGTGCACATGGGGTCTTCAACCTTAACAGAATCATCTGAGCTTCGGCTTCTTGGTCAGGACATCTACTCTAACCTTCGGTGGGATAAATGCATTTCTGGTATTTTTAAGAGTGCTTCCAAGTGAGTTGGCAGTCCTTATCGAGCGCAGAGGTATTTACCTCCTGATGCTGTTTTGTGCCTGTACAAGACAACTATACGTCCCCTCATAGAGTACTGTTGCCACAATTGGGCTGGAGCACCAACCTGCCACTTATATTTACTTGATAGGCTCCAGAAACACAGAAATCAACCTCATTGGTGCAGAAATGGGTTCAACTCTTCAACCACTCTCTCACTGTGGGTCACTTGCCACTCTCCATTTGTTTTGCAGACATTTCCATGGCAAATGTTCTGCTCGACTTTCAAACTTGGCTCCTCCTGTGTGAGTGTTTGGATGCAAGACTCGGTTTGCCATCTCTGCACAGCCTTGCACTATAGCTGACCCAAAGTGCAGAACGAAAGGCTATGCAGATACGTTTTATCCCTTGTGCTGTCTCGTTTTGGAATTCACGATCTGTAACGTGCTTCCCGTTATCCTACGATGTACCTAACTTTAAGAGGAATTTCAATTCCTACTTCTTACATCTTTGAGGTTGCATTATGCCTGGTGTTGGCTTAATGGTTAGGGTGGTGGGCTTGGGATCCTTGGGTCCCGAGATCAAATCCTGCTTTGTCATTGAATTAATACCAGGTGGGGTTGACTCAGCCTGTCATCCTTCCGAGGTCGGCAAAGTGAGTAACAGCTTGCTGGGATGATTGAGCCATTCGAGTATCATGCGTCGAAATGGCAATCCGTCCAGGATTGTGTCCAATAGCCCAGGAGAATTTTGTTTGCTTTATCCTGATTTTTCGCTAACCTTCCCATGACCTTTCCAAGAGTAGCTTTATGCCTTGTTTGGGGCGAATTCCATGAAAAAAAAACAAAAAAACAATCCTTCAAGTCTCCCCTTATTGCAACACCATTATTTAAGAAAGGATCCAGAGAAGAATTGGGAAACTATAGACCTGTGAGTTTGACTTCAGTTGTGGGGAAGGTGTTGGAGACATTAATTAAGGACCAGATGATGAACCATTTAAACAAATACAAACTAAAGGTAGTCAGCATGGGTTTACCAGAGGTAGTTCCTGTTTAACAAATCTTTTAGAGTTCTATGAAGCAGTGTCTGATTGGGTAGTTGATGGAAAGGCAGTGGACAGAGTACATCTCGACTTTAAGAAGGCATTTGATAAGGGACCACATCGGAGGTTGTTAGCCAAAGTGAGGGCTTGTGGAGTGGCTGGTCAGGTAGCTAATTGGATTGCAAACTGGCTTTGTGATAGGAAGCAAAGAGTGTGCGTGAGTGGGAGGATGTCTTGCTGGGAGGATGCAAGTCACGCGGTACCTCAGGGATCAGTACTTGGACCATTACTATTCATTATTTACATCAATGATTTGGATAATGGGGTAAAGAGTAAGCTTTCTAAATTTGCAGATGACACAAAGCTTGGAGGTGAGGTGGATAGTAGAGAGGTGGTGATCAGATACAGGAAAGTATTGATACTTGCATAAATTGGCTAAAAGATTGGCAGATGTAATTTAACCTGAGCAAGTGTAAGGTGTTGGGGATGGAAAACAACAATGAAAATAGATATTACAGGATGCAAGGGGTAATTTTGGAGCGTGTCACAGAGGAGAAGGATCTAGGTAATAGATATGGGAGTTAAGCAAGCAGCACAATGCCAGGCAGTGATAGTTAAAGCAAATAGGGTTTTAGGCTGTATTCGGAGGGGGGTCAATTATAAATCAAAAGAGGTGGTGTTAACATTTTACAGGAATTTAGTGAGGGCCACATCTATAATATCGCGTGCAGTTCTGGTCATCACAGTTCCGGAAGGACATAGACACCAGCTTGAGGGTTCAGCACAGGGATATGAGATTGATCCCAAGCCTAGCTCGACTCAGCAATGAGGAGTGATTGAAGGAGACAGGGCTTTATTCACTTGAAAGGAGGCGGTTACGTGGAGATATGATGGAGATGTTTAAGATAATGAAAGGTCGAGATAAAATAAGTGAAGATGAATCATTCAACAGAATAGACCGTGATAGGACCAGGAGCCTGCCATATCCTGAGAGTAAAGAAGAGGAGAGTTAAAATGGTAGTAAGGCAGGGGATCTTTAACTCAGAGAGTAGTTAATGCATGGAATGGTCTCCCTGGAAAGGTAGTGGCAACACAAAAAGTAGATAAGTTTAAATTAGAATTAGATAGGTACCTGGAAGTTAGGGAGGTAGAGGGGTACGGGGATGTTGGCAGGACTTTTAGATAGTCTGAGCATTGATGGGTGATTGTGTACATGTGAACGGAGTGCTGTTGGTGGGGGTCTTGTCAAGGGGGGTTGTGTGGTTGATGTATCTTTTTAACCAAGCCCATTCCCCCTCCCCAGAGTGGAAGAATAAAAAATACAAAACAATTTTAAATAATAATAATAATTTAAAAAACAATTAATTAATTAACATTTGTTTATGCATTTTCTTCCTTGGATCTTGTGTAGATAAATTAGTATGGTGTTCGTGCAGGCATGAATGAATTGCTTCCACCTGTGTTAGATTTCCTTGTAT
The DNA here is from genome assembly GCF_056783735.1 of Eptatretus burgeri. Taxonomy (NCBI): domain Eukaryota; kingdom Metazoa; phylum Chordata; class Myxini; order Myxiniformes; family Myxinidae; genus Eptatretus; species Eptatretus burgeri. The sequence continues at coordinate 100,207,014 of NC_140971.1, forward strand.
GCTCGAGTTCTTGGTATTTGGTCATTTTCTTCATTTCTGCATCGTTAGTCCAAGATCACTGCTATTAACACCTCAATTAGCAATGCCTTCTCTTTTTTTTATTGTACCCAAGTGTGATATCTGGTCGCAATGCTTTGTTTTCAATGTTCACGCTCGATGGGATCATGAGATCGTATGTGAGCGGTACTTCAATGTTTTCAATGATTTCTTTTGTTTCATTTTCCCACAAATTTTCTGGAATGGGAATATCAATTTTTTTGTGGATGTGCCAGCGGATTACTTAACACTGTTGTGTCGGTGTGTGTACAGCTGTTCTGACACGGTTTTTTTTTAATTCTATTTTTTGTCGCGTTCGGTCCTTAAGCGACACATATCATTCTCTTTGCTCACCGCACCTCCACCCCTCATCTGTATTTTTTTCCTCCCCCACACCCTTTCTCTCACTCTGTCCCCTCCAAATAAAATGCAGCACTCTCCTCCCACACCGCTGTTGCTCTGTCTCACGATCTGTCTCTGTCTCTCTCATTCTCCCCGTCAGCGAAGCGACGGCTTGTATTTGATAGTTATCTATCTATAATTCCAGCTGTGTGTGCATGTGTGACCGCTGTTTCTCGACAACCGCCGGTCCGATCTAATTGAAACTTGCCAGGTATATTGCTGGGGACCTGAGGATGTGCCTTTTCAAGGTTTGATATTAATCGGACAACTGCTTCCCAAGTTGTGGCCATTTATTTACCAAACCAATGACAAGACACGTTGTTGTGTGGGCGTGGCCGATGGTGAAGGGAAGCTCAGCTGCGGTCCCCATTACGGGTTACAACGTACGGACTTCCGGAGAGTGATGACTTCGTGTATTCTAATAATTTCTCGATTTCTTATGCGTATTTATAGATAAACACAATGCCGCAAGTTATGATCGTTTTCATATGAGACGGTGCATAAATTTCGGTAACAGAGTGCTGGTATGCTCCGAACCAGGAAGTAATTTTTTTTCTCTCTTCTCTTCTCTTTTTGTTTTTCCTTGCAACGACATTGCGAAAAGGCAAAATATATTGTACATCGATGATAAAACCACCACAAATCACCATTACATCAACAACGTGTACATCGATGATAAAACCACCACAATCACCATTACATCAGCGTGTTCATCGATGATAAAACTACCACAATCACCATCACATCAACAACATGCACATCGATGATAAAACTACCACAATCACATCAACGTGTACATCGATGATAAAACCACCACAATCACAATTACATCAACGTGTGCATCGATGATAAAACCACCACAATCACCATCACATCAACACCATGTACATCGATGATAAAACTACCACAATCACCATGACATCAACAACGTGTACATCCATGATAAAACCACCACAATCACCATTACATCAACAAAATGTACATTGATGATAAAATGACCACAATCACCATCACAACGCGTAGATCCATGATACAACCACCACAATCACCATCACATCAACGCGTAGATCAATGATAAAACCACCACAATCACCATCCCATCAACAACGTGTACATATATGATAAAACCACCACAATCACCATCACATCAACGTGTACATGAATGATAAAACCACCATAATCACCATCACATCAACATGTACATCAATGATAAAACAACCAAGTGTACATCGATGATAAAACCACCACAATCACCATCACATCAACAACGTGTACATCGATGATAAAACCACCACAATCACAATCACATCAACGCGTAGATCAATGATAAAACCACCACAATCACCATCCCATCAACAACGTGTACATCTATGATAAAACCACCATAATCACCATCACATCAACGTGTACATCTATGATAAAACCACCACAATCACCATCACATCAACGTGTACATCAATGATAAAACCACCATAATCACCATCACATCAACATGTACATCAATGATAAAACAACCAAGTGTACATCGATGATAAAACCACCACAATCACCGTCACATCAACAACGTGTACATCGATGATAAAACCACCACAATCACTGACATCAGCGTGTTCATCGATGATAAAACTACCACAATCACCATGACATCAACAACGTGTACATCCATGATAAAACCACAATCACCATCACATCAACAAAATGTACATTGATGATAAAATGACCACAATCACCATCACAACGTGTAGATCCATGATACAACCACCACAATCACCATCACATCAACGCGTAGATCAATGATAAAACCACCACAATCACCATCCCATCAACAACGTGTACATCTATGATAAAACCACCACAATCACCATCACAACATGTACATCCATGATACAACCACCACAATCACCATCTCATCAACAACGTGTAAATCTATGATAAAACCACCACAATCACCATCACATCAACATGTGCATCAATGATAAAACCACCACAATCACCATCACATCAATAATAAAACCACCATAATCACCATCACATCAACGTGTACATCAATGATAAAACCACCACAATCACCATTACAACAACCAAGTGTACATCGATGATAAAACTACCACAATCACCATCACATCAACAACATGTACATCGATGATTAAACTACCACAATCACATCAACGTGTACATCGATGATAAAACCACCACAATCACAATTACATCAACGTGTGCATCGATGATAAAACCACCACAATCACCATCACATCAACACCATGTACATCGATGATAAAACTACCACAATCACCATGACATCAACAACGTGTACATCCATGATAAAACCACCACAATCACCATTACATCAACAAAATGTACATTGATGATAAAATGACCACAATCACCATCACAACGCGTAGATCCATGATACAACCACCACAATCACCATCACATCAACGCCAGATCAATGATAAAACCACCACAATCACCATCCCATCAACAACGTGTACATATATGATAAAACCACCACAATCACCATCACATCAACGTGTACATGAATGATAAAACCACCATAATCACCATCACATCAACATGTACATCAATGATAAAACAACCAAGTGTACATCGATGATAAAACCACCACAATCACCATCACATCAACAACGTGTACATCGATGATAAAACCACCACAATCACAATCACATCAACGCCAGATCAATGATAAAACCACCACAATCACCATCCCATCAACAACGTGTACATCTATGATAAAACCACCATAATCACCATCACATCAACGTGTACATCTATGATAAAACCACCACAATCACCATCACATCAACGTGTACATCAATGATAAAACCACCATAATCACCATCACATCAACATGTACATCAATGATAAAACAACCAAGTGTACATCGATGATAAAACCACCACAATCACCGTCACATCAACAACGTGTACATCGATGATAAAACCACCACAATCACTGACATCAGCGTGTTCATCGATGATAAAACTACCACAATCACCATGACATCAACAACGTGTACATCCATGATAAAACCACAATCACCATTACATCAACAAAATGTACATTGATGATAAAATGACCACAATCACCATCACAACGTGTAGATCCATGATACAACCACCACAATCACCATCACATCAACGCGTAGATCAATGATAAAACCACCACAATCACCATCCCATCAACGTGTACATCTATGATAAAACCACCACAATCACCATCACAACATGTACATCCATGATACAACCACCACAATCACCATCTCATCAACAACGTGTAAATCTATGATAAAACCACCACAATCACCATCACATCAACATGTGCATCAATGATAAAACCACCACAATCACCATCACATCAATAATAAAACCACCATAATCACCATCACATCAACGTGTACATCAATGATAAAACCACCACAATCACCATTACAACAACCAAGTGTACATCGATGATAAAACTACCACAATCACCATCACATCAACAACGTGTACATCTATGATAAAACCACTACAATCACATCAACGATAAAACCACCACAATCACCATTTCAACAACTAAGTGTACATCGATGATAAACCACCACAATCACAATTCCACCCATAACATAAGATGTGTTCGGATAAGTTGTAAATGAATCACAAACTTATTCCAATGCAGTTTTATTGAAAATAAACCAGACTTTGCAAACAACTGGAAAAAGGAATAGAAGGTACCAACCTGTTTCCAACCGCGTGGAGTAAGAGTAGAGGAAATAAAGATGGATAAGATAATGGAACCCAGTCGCTGGGACAATGGGATAATAAAGGGTCGCGGTAATTGGTCGCCATATCTGCACAGAAACAATGACAAGGTGATAATGAAGAGAAGATAAAGAAAGAGAATAAGTCGATGGAAGAGGGAGGAGGTGACACAGAATCATTGGTCTGGGAAACTAAAGAGGAAATACGGAATCGTTGGTGTGGGAATGAGGCGATGCGGAATCGTCGGTGTGGGAATGAGGCGATGCGGAATCGTCGGTGTGGGAATGAGGCGATGCGGAATCGTCGGTGTGGGAATGAGGCGATGCGGAATCGTCGGTGTGGGAATGAGGCGATGCGGAATCGTCGGTGTGGGAATGAGGCGATGCGGAATCGTCGGTGTGGGAATGAGGGGATGCGGAATCGTCGGTGTGGGAATGAGGTGATGCGGAATCGTCGGTGTGGGAATGAGGCGATGCGGAATCGTCGGTGTGGGAATGAGGGGATGCGGAATCGTCGGTGTGGGAATGAGGTGATGCGGAATCGTCGGTGTGGGAATGAGGCGATGCGGAATCGTCGGTGTGGGAATGAGGGGATGCGGAATCGTCGGTGTGGGAATGAGGCGATGCGGAATCGTCGGTGTGGGAATGAGGCGATGCGGAATCGTCGGTGTGGGAATGAGGCGATGCGGAATCGTCGGTGTGGGAATGAGGCGATGCGGAATCGTCGGTGTGGGAATGAGGGGATGCGGAATCGTCGGTGTGGGAATGAGGGGATGCGGAATCGTCGGTGTGGGAATGAGGCGATGCGGAATCGTCGGTGTGGGAATGAGGGGATGCGGAATCGTCGGTGTGGGAATGAGGCGATGCGGAATCGTCGGTGTGGGAATGAGGCGATGCGGAATCGTCGGTGTGGGAATGAGGAGATGCGGAATCGTCGGTGTGGGAATGAGGCGATGCGGAATCGTCGGTGTGGGAATGAGGCGATGCGGAATCGTCGGTGTGGGAATGAGGCGATGCGGAATCGTCGGTGTGGGAATGAGGCGATGCGGAATCGTCGGTGTGGGAATGAGGCGATGCGGAATCGTCGGTGTGGGAATGAGGCGATGCGGAATCGTCGGTGTGGGAATGAGGCGATGCGGAATCGTCGGTGTGGGAATGAGGCGATGCGGAATCGTCGGTGTGGGAATGAGGCGATGCGGAATCGTCGGTGTGGGAATGAGGCGATGCGGAATCGTCGGTGTGGGAATGAGGCGATGCGGAATCGTCGGTGTGGGAATGAGGCGATGCGGAATCGTCGGTGTGGGAATGAGGAGATACGGGATGAGGCGATACGGAATCGTCGGTGTGGGAATGGGGCGATACGGAAGAGGAGGTGTGGGAATGAGGCGATGCGGAATCGTCGGTGTGGGAATGAGGCGATGCGGAATCGTCGGTGTGGGAATGAGGAGATACGGAATGAGGCGATACGGAATCGTCGGTGTGGGAATGGGGCGATACGGAAGAGGAGGTGTGGGAAAGAGGCGATACGGAGGAGGAGGTGTGGGAAAGAGGCGATACGGAGGAGGAGGTGTGGGAAAGAGGCGATACGGAGGAGGTTTGGGAAAGAGGCGATACGGAGGAGGTTTGGGAAAGAGGAGACACGGAAGAGGAGGTGTGGGAAAGAGGCGACACGGAAGAGCAGGTGTGGGAAAGAGGCGACACGGAAGAGGAGGTGTGGGAAAGAGGCGACACGGAAGAGGAGGTGTGGGAAAGAGGCGACACGGAAGAGGAGGTGTGGGAAAGAGGCGACACGGAAGAGGAGGTGTGGGAAAGAGGCGACACGGAAGAGGAGGTGTGGGAAAGAGGCGACACGGAAGAGGAGGTGTGGGAAAGAGGCGACACGGAAGAGGAGGTGTGGGAAAGAGGCGACACGGAAGAGGAGGTGTGGGAAAGAGGCGACACGGAAGAGGAGGTGTGGGAAAGAGGCGACACGGAAGAGGAGGTGTGGGAAAGAGGCGACACGGAAGAGGAGGTGTGGGAAAGAGGCGACACGGAAGAGGAGGTGTGGGAAAGAGGCGACACGGAAGAGGAGGTGTGGGAAAGAGGCGACACGGAAGAGGAGGTGTGGGAAAGAGGCGACACGGAAGAGGAGGTGTGGGAAAGAGGCGACACGGAAGAGGAGGTGTGGGAAAGAGGCGACACGGAAGAGGAGGTGTGGGAAAGAGGCGACACGGAAGAGGAGGTGTGGGAAAGAGGCGACACGGAAGAGGAGGTGTGGGAAAGAGGCGACACGGAAGAGGAGGTGTGGGAAAGAGGCGACACGGAAGAGGAGGTGTGGGAAAGAGGCGACACGGAAGAGGAGGTGTGGGAAAGAGGCGACACGGAAGAGGAGGTGTGGGAAAGAGGCGACACGGAAGAGGAGGTGTGGGAAAGAGGCGACACGGAAGAGGAGGTGTGGGAAAGAGGCGACACGGAAGAGGAGGTGTGGGAAAGAGGCGACACGGAAGAGGAGGTGTGGGAAAGAGGCGACACGGAAGAGGAGGTGTGGGAAAGAGGCGACACGGAAGAGGAGGTGTGGGAAAGAGGCGACACGGAAGAGGAGGTGTGGGAAAGAGGCGACACGGAAGAGGAGGTGTGGGAAAGAGGCGACACGGAAGAGGAGGTGTGGGAAAGAGGCGACACGGAAGAGGAGGTGTGGGAATGAGGCGACACGGAAGAGGAGGTGTGGGAAAGAGGCGACACGGAAGAGGAGGTGTGGGAAAGAGGCGACGCGGAAGAGGAGGTGTGGGAAAGAGGCGACACGGAAGAGGAGGTCTGGGAAAGAGGCGACACGGAAGAGGAGGTGTGGGAAAGAGGCGACACGGAAGAGGAGGTGGGAAAGAGGCGACACGGAAGAGGGTGTGGGAAAGAGGCGACACGGAAGAGGTGTGGGAAAGAGGCGACACGGAAGAGGAGGTGTGGGAAAGAGGCGACACGGAAGAGGAGGTGTGGGAAAGAGGCGACACGGAAGAGGAGGTGTGGGAAAGAGGCGACACGGAAGAGGAGGTGTGGGAAAGAGGCGACACGGAAGAGGAGGTGTGGGAAAGAGGCGACACGGAAGAGGAGGTGTGGGAAAGAGGAGACACGGAAGAGGAGGTGTGGGAAAGAGGAGACACGGAAGAGGAGGTGTGGGAAAGAGGAGACACGGAAGAGGAGGTGTGGGAAAGAGGAGACACGGAAGAGGAGGTGTGGGAAAGAGGAGACACGGAAGAGGAGGTGTGGGAAAGAGGCGACACGGAAGAGGAGGTGTGGGAAAGAGGCGACACGGAAGAGGAGGTGTGGGAAAGAGGCGACACGGAAGAGGAGGTGTGGGAAAGAGGCGACACGGAAGAGGAGGTGTGGGAAAGAGGCGACACGGAAGAGGAGGTGTGGGAAAGAGGCGACACGGAAGAGGAGGTGTGGGAAAGAGGCGACACGGAAGAGGAGGTGTGGGAAAGAGGCGACACGGAAGAGGAGGTGTGGGAAAGAGGCGACACGGAAGAGGAGGTGTGGGAAAGAGGCGACACGGAAGAGGAGGTGTGGGAAAGAGGCGACACGGAAGAGGAGGTGTGGGAAAGAGGAGACACGGAAGAGGAGGTGTGGGAATGAGGAGACACGGAAGAGGAGGTGTGGGAATGAGGCGACACGGAAGAGGAGGTGTGGGAATGAGGCGACACGGAAGAGGAGGTGTGGGAATGAGGCGACACGGAAGAGGA